>NW_027187360.1:14220080-14388121 GCF_028583685.1 Petaurus breviceps papuanus | reverse complement strand
CACACACACACACACACACACACACACACACACACACACACACACACACTTTCCTTCTTTATCTAAGGGGTTTTCAGAAATGAGACCAAAATAATGTTCTAGGCTGCTTCTTTCTCATGTGCTGCAACATTCCTTTTGGTGAGTAGGACAATCCTAGAAATATCAAGTAAACTTTATATTATATTTTATATAGCATATACTAATGCACAGTATTGCAGATTATATTTTATATGTAAACTTTATAGAAAGAGGAAAGGAAATACTACTACTTCTTAAGACAATGTTTTTTGTGTATTTCTTCCTTTTTTGGGGGTGGGGGCAGACAGTAAGGTAATTCAGTGAAGAAACTTCCTCTTCTAATTCAACTGAATCTGCAACTTACAGTCTTAGAAAGTTGCCTAAGGCACTTCGAGAAGTGGCTGGTTCTAGGTTACCTAGATAGTTGTGTCAGAGGATAGACTTGAACCCAGGTCTCCCTGACTCTAAGGCTGGCTCCCTATTCACTGTACCACACTGCCTCTCATTCATGTACTTCTCAGATGGCAAACACCTCCTATAAAATCTGACAAGCAGCCTAATAAGGTGGAAAGAATACTGGGCTGGGGCTCAGCAGACCTAAGTGAAGCAAGGCACTTATTGTTGCTGGGCTGTAGCTTCATCTGTAAAAGAACAGGGTTCATCCGGCCTAGGTGGTCTCTAAACTCCCTTTCATCTTGAGTTTTCAGTGATTCTTTTCTCTGAGGTTTAGTCTTTAAATAGTATATGGCACATTGCATTTTCTCTTAATTCACCAGGGGATGCTCCTTCTTAAATGACCCTTTCAAGTGAAATATCCTTCTTCCCACCTTACTTTTTTTTTTTTTTAAGATTTTCTTCCTTCTTATAGGTAGAGAGAAATTCTTACAGGAAACAGCTCTCTCTCTAAGATTACCAATGACCCCTTCACTGCTCAATCCAGTTATATTTTTCTTAGTCTTCAGGTGCCTTGAACACTCATGTCTACCATCCCAATTCACACTACTCTTGTAGAGAAGATTAAAGAGATATGCATGGAATACAATTAGATGGATTCAGAGCTAGCTGGGTGGCTGGATTCAAAGAGTACTTGTTCATGATTCAATGTCAATATGGTGGATGTCTCCAGGAGTACCCCAGGGAACTCTGTGCTTATTCCCGTGTTAACATTTTTTATCAATTATTGGATAAAGGCATTTATAGTATAAATTCATCAAATTAGCTGATGATAAGATACAACACTCGGAAAGAAAGCCAGTATAAATTCATCAAATTAGCTGATGATAAGATAAAACACTCGGAAAGAAAGCCAATATGGTAGAAGAAATTAGAGATTCAAAAATACTTTGACAGGCTAGAAGTCTTTAGACACAGGCTGGAGGGCCACTTGTTGGGTATTTCATAACAGGGCTTCGTTCTGTATATGAGTTACACTAGATGGTCACTGAAGTTCCTTCCAACTTCCAAATTGTGTTCTATTGTTCTCTCTCAGTTCTCCTACCTACTTGACCTCTCCTCAGACTTGCCCAGTGAATTATTATTCATTGTCTGCCTCTTAGATGTGAATATTCATTCTTCAAAAGTCAGTCCTGGGTCTTCTTTTTCTTCTTGCTACAGAATCCCCTCCTTTAGGGATTCCATCAACTACTTTGAGTTCAATCATTCCTACACAGATGACTCTCAAATCAAAATATATAGTCCTCATTGACTACTTGCTGAACATCTCTACCTGGTCTTTCCAGTGGCATTTCAAACTCATTCATGTCCAAAATCAATCAATCAATCAATCAATAAGCATATACTTAAAAATTTTTCTTTCAGAATCATTGTATCTCTCAAAAGTGAAAAATTATTAAGATGAACATTATACAATGGCTTTTAAATAACAGTGTTCAGTAGTAGATGTCATGTTTCTGGCCTGTCTTTCCCCCTCAGCTTTATTGTGGGCAAAATAAAGGACTTTTATTAAAAAAGGACGTTATTAAAATCAGTAATTCTAATCTCCTGATTGTGATTATGCTCAAATTCTATTTAGAAAACAAAAATGCTTTACAAGGAGCTATTAGGATTTATCAGCAGAAGCAAGAAAACCAAGGCTCTAATTCCATTCTTTCCAAACTCCCAGGATTCTTATCACCACTTAATAGTTTCCTTGTTTCTCTTTCTTTTTATTCACACTTTGATTTAGAAGCCCAAGTCTGACAGAAAGACCCAGTAGAAGAGAGAGCGGAAAACATAGGAAAGAGAAGGCAGCCCACGCAATCTCATACTATTGGACTCAGGAAACAAATGTTTATAGAATCACAAAATATCAGCACTAAATGAATCTTCTTCTGCTTGTTGAGTTATTCAGTCATGTAAAAGTATCTAATCTATTCCACTGATCCATCACTCTATTTCTTACCCCCAGTACCAGGCTGTTTTGATAATTACTATTTTATAATATAGTTTGAGATCTGGTACAGCCAGACCACCTTCTTTTGCATACCCCCCTCCCCCACTCCCTTGGTATCCTAGAGCTTTTGTTCTTCCAGGTAAATTTTATTATTTTTTCTAGTTTGACAAAATAATTTTTTGATCTTTTAATTGGCATGGCACTAAATAAATTGATTAATTTAGGCAGAATTGTCATTTTTATTATATTGACTTGGCATACCCATAAGCAATAAATATTTTTCCAATTGTTTAGATCTGACTTTATTTGTGTGAAAAGTGTTTTATTGCTGTGTTCATATAGTTGTTGGGTTTGTTCTCGACAGGCAGACTCCCAAATATTTTATATTGTCTATAGTTATTTTAAATGGAATTTCTCTATCTCTTGCCACTGGGCTCTGTTGGCAATATATAGAAATACTGATGATTTATTTTGTATCCTGCAACTGCTGAAGCTGTCAATAATTTCAAGTAATTTTTTAGTTAATTCTCTAGGATTTTTGAAGTATAACATCATATCATCAACAAAGAAGGATAGTTTTGTTTCTGCCTGTTCTAATTCCTTTAATTCCTTTTTCTTCTCTTATTGCTGCACATAACATTTCTAGTACATATTAAACAAAGAGGTGATATTGGGCATCCTTGCTTCACCCCTGATTGTACTGAGGTTTCTAGCTTATCCCCATTACAGATAATGCTTGCTGATAGTTTTAGATAAACATTACTTATCATTTTAAGGTAAGTTCCATTTATTCCTATGCTCTCAAGTGTTTTCAATAGGAATGGGTGCTGTATTTTGTCAAAGGCGTTTTCTGCATCTATTGAGATAATCACAATTTCTGTTGGTTTTGCTACTTTTGGTCAGTTATGCTGATAGTTTTCCTAATATTGAATCAGCCCTATATTCCTGGTCTAAATCTCACCTGGTCATAGTGTATGATTGTGATATATTGCTGTAATCTCTTTGCTAGCATTTTATTTAAAAATTTTTGTATCAATATTCATTAGGGAAATTGATCTACAATTTTCTTTCTGTTTTGGCTCTTCTTGGTTTATGTATTGGCACCATATTTGTGTCATAAAAAGAATCAGGTAGAACTCCTCCTTAGTCTATTTTTTCAAACAGTTTATATAGTATTGGGATAAATTGTTCTTTAAGTGTTTGGTAGAATTCACTTGTGAATCCATCTGGTCCTGGGGATTTTTCTCAGGAAGTTCACTGATGGCTTGTTCAATTTCTTTTTCTAAGAATGGGTTATTTAAGTATTTTATTTCTTCTGTTAATCTGGGTAGTTTATATTTTTGTAGATATTCATCCATTTCATTTAGAATGTCAAATTTATTCACATATAATTGGGCAACATAGCTCCTAACAACTGTCTTAATTTCCTCTTCACTAATGGTGTATTCACCCCCTTTCATTTTTGATAATAGTAGCTTAATTTTCTTTCCTTATTTTAAATCATATTAACCAATCAATGGTTTATCTGTTTTATTGTTTTTTTCATAACACCAACTTCTAGTTTTATTTGTTAGTTCAATGGCATTCTTACTTTCAATTTTACTAATCTCTCCTTTGATTTTTAGGATTCCCAGTTTAGTTTTTAATTGGGGGTTTTAAATTTGTTCTTTTTCTAGTTTTTTTTTAGTTGCATGACCAATTCACTGATCTGCTCTTTCTCTATTCTGCCAATCTATGTAATCAGAGATAAATTTTCTGCTGAGTACCACTTTACACCCCATAAAATTTGGTGTGTTGTGTCATTGCAATCATTTTCTTTAATGAAATTATCAATTGTTTGCATAATTTGTTCTCTGACCTTTCTTTTTTAAAAAATAGACTAATTTCCAATTAATTTTTAATCGTTCTTTCCATTGTTACTGAATGTAATGCATTATCATCTGAAAAGAATGTGTTTACTATTTCTGCTTTTTTGCATTTGGTTGTAAGTATTATGTCCTAATATGTAATCAATTTTTGTGCAGGAGCTATATACTGCTGAGAAAATTTTTGTAGATATTTTCTATTCCCACTTAATTTTAAAAATTAAATTCCCATTTTTGTAGATATTTTCTATTCCCATTTAATTTTATCCAGAGATCTATCATATCTAACTCTTCCAGAATTTTACCCACATCCTTAACTTCTTTCTTGTTTATTTTTTGGTTAGACTTATCTAGTTCTGAGAGGGGAAAGTTGAGGTCCCCCACTAGTATATTTTGTTATTTATTTCCTCCTTTAACTTCTTCAAAACTCTAGATGCTTTCTGATTCGGGGCATATGTCTATTATTGATATGACTTCATTGTCCATGGTATCTGGTTTTTAACTCATTCTGTTATATGCTTCCATCTTATGGATGAGTTCATCCCATTCACATTTATAGTTATGATAACTAACTATATATTTCCCTCCATGCTATTTTTCCCTTTGTTATCTACCAACCCCCCCCTTACACCCCCCCCTTTCCCTCCTCACAAGTGTTTTATTTCTGATTACCACCTTCCCCAATTTACCCTCCCTTTTATCAGTCCCGCACTTCCTCTTCTATTATCCCTGTCCCTTCTTACTTCCCTATAGGGCTAGATAGATTTCTATACCCAACTGAATGTGTATGTTATTACATCTTTGAGAGTAAGGTTTAAGCTTGGTCCATCACCCCCCAGCCCTCATTATAACAGTTCTTTCATGCCTCTTTTATGTGTGTTAATTCACCCCATTCAATATCCTCTCCCCTTTTCTTCTGTGCAATTTTTTTTCTCACCCCTTCATTTTGTTTTTCTGGGAATCATCCCATCAAAGTCACCTTATTCCACACCTTCTGTCTACATATACTCCTTCTAAAGTTAAAAGTTATAAATATAATCTTGCCCATATAAAAATATAAACATTTTAACTTCATTGTATTTATGCTTTCTTTCTTGTTTCTTTCTTTTTTTTACCTTTTTATGCTTCCCTTGAATCTTGTATTTGGAGGTCAATTTTTTTTATTCAGCTCCAGTCTTTTAATTAGAAATGCTTTAAAGTCTTTTATTTTTGTTAAATATCCATTTTTTTTCCTCCTGAAAGATTACATTCAATTTTTCTGGATAGGTGATTCTGGGTAGTAATCCTAACTCATTTGCCTTCCAGTATTATCATATTTCAAGTCCTCTGGCACTTTAATGTGGAAGCTGCCAAACCCTGTGTAATCCTGACTGTAGCTCCATTATAATTGAATTGTTTCTTTTTGGCTGCTTGCAATACTTTCTCCTTGATTTGTGAGCTCTGGGATTTGGCAATGAAGTTCCTGGGGGTTTTCATTTTGGGATCTCTTTCAGGCAGTGATCAATGGATTCTTTCAATTTCTATTTTGCCCTCTGTTTCTAATATATCAGGGCAATTTTAGATGTTGTCCAGGCTTTGTTTTTTGATCATGGCTTTCAGATAGTTCAATAATTCTTATATTTTCTCTCCTCGATCTATTTTCTAGGTCAGTTGTTTTTCCACTGAGAAATTTTACTATTTTTTTCTTTTCTTTTTTTTACTTTTTAAATTTTGTTTATTGTATCTTGAGTTCTCAGAGAGTGATTATTTTCCACTTGTTCAAATTTTTAAGGAATTATTTTCTTCAGTGAACTTTTATATTTCCTTTTCCAATTTGCCAATTCTATTTTTTAGAGAGTTATTTTCCTTGGTAAACTTTTGTCTATCTTTTCCCATGCTACTGACTCTTTTTCATGATTCTCTTGCATTACTCTCATTTCTTTTTCCAATTTTTCTTCTACTTCTCTAATTTGCCTTGTAAAATCTTTTTCAAGATTTTTCCAAGAATTCTTTCTGGGCTTGAGACTGAGGCTTTCACATGTAGCCATTTTGATACTATAATCCTCTTCTAAGTTTATGCCTTGAGCCTCCCTATCACTATAGTAACTTTCCATAGTCACGATCTTTTTGTTTGTTTGTTTTTTTGCTCATTTTTTTCTTCTTTTGGTGACTTGGTGTTTTTTGTTGTTTTTTTGTGAGAGTTGGGCTCTGGTTTTGCACTGTCCCAGTCTTTTTGTGCTGGGGCTCTGGGTCTTGCTGCTGGGTTTTTTTTTTTTTTTAAGCAATTGGGGTTAAGTAACTTGCTCAAGGTTACACGGCCAGTTATTTCTGGGTGGGTGCTAAGTGTCTGAGCCTGGATTCGATCCCCAGTTCATCCTGACACTGGGGCCAGTGCTCTTACTCGCTGAGCCACCTGGCTGCCCCTTGCTGCTGGTTTTCACTGGGCTTCAGAGGTTATCTGGTTGCTTTCTCTGGCAGGTAGGCTTCCCTTCTGGCTTGTACTGGCGGTGGGGGGTGGGATCTCCCTATGGGCCTTGCTGCTGGGTTGCTATAGTAACAAAGTCTTTCTGGTGGCTGGTCTTGGAGGGGGATCTTGTTGCTGTTCTGCCCCAGGGGTGGGGCTCTGTAGCTGGGTTTCTATGGAAACAGGTTCTTTTTACCAGTAGGCCTCAGGGGTGGAGTCTTGCCACTGACCAACTCCAGGATGTGGCTTCACTATGGTTAGCAATGGGGTCAAGGCTGCTCCTTCCTGGTGACCTATGCTAGGGGTCATTGGGTTGTCGTTTGTCCTTCATTCTCGAAGAGGACCATGACATTAGGGAGGTGATGCCATGACATGCAAGTGAAATGGATTTAAGTGAGGGAGGGCTGTGCAAAGTCACCAGTCTCACTTTCTCCTCTGGAGCCACCTGGGTCCAGCAGACAGATATAGATCAGGACAACTGGAGATGGCCCAGGATGCAGTGGAGGGAGTAAGGGCCAGTGTGCTGCATAAACTGCTCACTTGCACAGGGGTCTACTGACTTGCAGGAAGGTGGGGCCGTGCTGATGGATTGTCTGGGGCTTGGAGCCTTGCTTTAGGCTCTCTAATCAAGGCTTGCTGCTGCTTCTGCTCTTAGACCCCACTCCCTTTCCACCCCAGCAAGACAGAACTTTCCTACAGGGCTGGTAAGCTGCTTCCCTGCTCCTAGATCAATTCTGAGGCAGTTTTCTAGTTGTCCCTAGGAGAATTTGGGAGGACCTCAGAGGGTTCCTTCCTCACTCTGCCATCTTGATACCAGAAGTCTCCTATGAGGTTTTCTTGGGAAAGATATTTGAGTGGTCTGCCATTTTCTCCAGTTTTATGCACACAGAGATTAAGTGACTTGCCTAGGGTTACACAGCTAGTAAGAGTCTGAGTTTGACTACAGGCCCAGTGCTCTATTCACTCACCACCTAGCAATCCCAAATGAATCTTACAAATCATCTTGTCTAACCCTCTCATTTTAGAGATGAAGAAACTGGGGCCCAAAGGGATAAAATGACTTAGCCAAAGTCATACACTTAGTAAATGACAGCTGGAATTTGAACTGAGGTTTTCTAACTCCACATCTAGTCATCTTTGCTCTACATGTAGAGAACACTCTACCAGTGTTTCCTAAACTATATTACACAGAACCTTGGCATTTAAGTTGATATAAGTTCCATGAAAAAACTTGGATATAAAAGCAATAATTGTCTGGGTACAGACGGAAGAAAGAAGGCTCTCTTTCCTGAGACTGACAAAGGGAAGAAAGAGGTCAGGCACAGGAACAGGGTGAGGGCTAGGGTGCAAATAAAGTAAGAGGCACGAAGTAAATAGTCTTTTCTGTCCTGATGTAGCATCAGGAATAAGAGGCAAAGGGTGGAGGTAAAGAGACTGGTATAGGAGAACTCTCACAGAAGGAGGACATGAAAGTTCACAGAAAAGACACGAGTGTATAGAATTAACCCCTTTCTCTCCAGCATGGTCTGAACTTAACTGTCTTGTATGACCTAGAAGTTTGAGTTGCCAGACGATTATGTCCTTTTCCCTGAATCACTCTAATGTTACTTCAGCTTGTATTAAAAACACATATATTCAGTATAGAAAAAAAATCTTTAATATCTTCCCAAGTTATCCTGAGGTCCTGCTTTATGACCACCATCAACAACCATTCAAATCAGTGTGCGTGCGCACACACACACACGTTTTGTCAATTTAACCTTCAGAATATTCATAATAATCACAACTAGAATTGATATAGTTCTTTACTGTTTACAAATTGCTTTATTATGTTATTTCATGATCCCTACACCACAACTCTGGAAGGTTGGCACTATTATCCGCATTTTATAAATGAGAGCCACCAGGAATTACAGAACTCACCAAGGTCACACAGCTCTAAGTGTCCAATAAAGGACTGGAATTTGGGTCTTTCAGATGACATGTCTAACACTCTACTACACCACCTAGCGATCTACCATGCTCTGTCACTTCCTATTCTTTCACCAAATTAGTTTGAGAAGCAATGATGTAGATAATAACCATCTTATATCACTCTTACAAAGCTTACAGAAGCACCCATAATATATCCTAAGAGGAACCAAAGTTATTTATCACTAAATGTCAAAAAAATTCAACCACCTAGTTCTTTATAATTTTAAAATACCAATCAAAATTTGGACATAATACCTAGCGTCTTCACAAGCTCCACTTTTCAGAAAAGACCAGCATTATATGATAGGGAAAAATAAGGTCTTCAGAAATACTCTAAATCACCAGATTTGAATATAGTCTAACTCACAACAACCTTCTCCTTCCTTAGCTTGCAAATACAATTATTACATAATAATTAATTTCAGAAATAATTTCACTTGGACAAGAAAATATTTTTATTTAACTTTTTTCCACAAAGCAAAACAATCAAGTTTATTTAGGCTTATTTCTCACCAAAAAGAATTCTAGTTTTTGAAGGACTGTAAACTGAACCTATCCTGAATGGAACTCTTTGTTTACCATTTTAAATTTGCTTCAACCACTGAGGAATGAAGGCTGCAAACATTAAAAAGGATTTTAAAATGTAAAAGTAAAAGCTAAGCAAGATTTTAGAATTAGAGTGGAAAGGGTCTAATACAGTCCAGTAATCCTGTATAGGGGAAAAGTGAGGCATACAAAGCGGAAATCATTTGCCCAAGGTTATAAACACAGGTCCTTGAACACCAGAGTGTTCTTTTCATTATACCATAGGGTCCCTGAAATATGGATGTTGAATTTTCTCTAAGGTCCCTTTTAAATCTAAATCTATGCTCCTAAATTTTAACTGTTTCTGTTCAGTTCTTCTCCCATTGCTACAAACTTCTTTCCTTTTTTTGGGGGGGGGGGTCGGTGGGGAGGTGAGGAAGGGGAACCAAAATAGTAGGAAAAAAAAAAGAGGGGAACATCTTTAAGTTTTAAGATGCCATCCTCGAAATGCCCAGTTAATCACCTGTGCTTTTGACACTTACCAGACACATTAATTGATGTTCCCGCATCAATAATTCCACTATTGGGTCTCACACAGTACCGGCGGGGTGCAGTAGTCTTCACTTTAAAACACACATTTCGGTCAGAAGGGTTGCCAAGCTTCAGGTTGGTGGTGACAACGTCTGTGAAGGGACCTGTGAACAAAAAAACAAAATGGAGAGAGAATGTAGAGTTAAGGCAAACCTCAGACCATATTCGTTCAATTACAACTTTGTGTTTTCTGGATAAAGGGATAACATTCTTTATTACCTGTATGAACTTTTGCCTAGAGGAGGGATGGGGGAAAGAGAGAATAAAGAGGGAAAAAGTATACCTTGATAATTTGTTACTCATTTCTCTAAGGAAGGCTTAGTTCAAACAACTTTTAGCCACTCATTTCTAAGTAGATGAGTTTCCTTGGGAAAGGATGGTGCCTTACAACTCAAGGAGATTAGAAGGGTACAGTAAGTAAACATTCAATATTTTCTTCATTGTTGTTGTTGA
Organism: Petaurus breviceps papuanus; assembly: GCF_028583685.1. Taxonomy (NCBI): domain Eukaryota; kingdom Metazoa; phylum Chordata; class Mammalia; order Diprotodontia; family Petauridae; genus Petaurus; species Petaurus breviceps. The sequence continues at coordinate 14,377,860 of NW_027187360.1, read as the reverse complement.
TAATGCTGAACATTATGTTAATTTAGTGGATTATCCAATTCATATTCCAGAATTTCAGAGTTGGGAGGGACACAGGTGGCCACCTCATTCAACCAATACCTGAAAAAAGGGGGAACCCATGACACATCCAAATGAAGTCCATTCTACTTTTGGATATGTCTATTTTTTTTTTTTGCTTTTTGGAGGTCAATTTGGGGTTAAGTGACTTGCCTAAAGTCACACAGCTAGTTTTTGTGTTAAGTGTGTGAGGCTGGATTTGAACTCAGGTCCTCCTGACTCCAGGGCCGGTGCTCTATTCACTGCGCCACCTAGCCACCTCTAATTATTTTTCTTTAAACCAAAATTTGCCTCCATGCAAACTCTACTCCCTATTCCTTGTTCCACACTTAAAGGCCAAGCAGAACAAGTTGGATCCTTGAGGACTTGCAAGTACTTTAAGACCAGTTATAATTTTCCCCCATAAATCTTCTTTTCTCTGGAATGAGTATCTATAGTTCTTTTAACTGATCTTCATATGGCATAAGCTCATGGTCCATCATCCTGGTTAACCTCTTCCTTCCTAAAACATGACACCCTAAACTGAATACTATACTCCAGATGTAGTCTAATCAGGACAGAGAGTACAGTAGGGCAATTATGCCTCACTCTTAAAAGCTATGGCAACTCTTTATTTCCCCAAAAGGACAATCGGTTGACAAATCTTGTCCCTTCTACACTCTATAGCAATTTTTGATTCCCTCCCTCTTTTGTTGCAAATCATGCAGTCACTATTCTAAGTCCAGTCCCTTATCACCTCATAGTTGCTTCTTCTGTCTCAGGTCTTTCCTCACCCAAATCCATCTTCCTCCACACAGCTGCCAAAGTGATTTTCTAAAAGTACAAATCTGACCATGTCACTCCACAACTACAATGGCGCCACATTACTTCAAGGATCAAATATGAACTCTTCTGTTTGACATTTAAAGCCTCTTACAATGCGGCTCCAACCTACCTTTCTACTAGGGTCCAGATGATTATTTTCCTTTTTATTTTTAAATGAAATTTCCTTTTCTTTATACATAATACCATCTTCTATCTTTTCCCAGCTGTCCCCCATGCTTGGAATTCAGACCCTCTATACCTCTCCCTCTTTGAATCCCTCACTTCCTTCAAGGTTCAGTTTAATGTCACCTTCTATATAAAAACCTTTCTTGACCCCATCACAGCTGCTGCTGATTCCCTCCAAAACTGCCTTGTGTCATTTTAGTATATACTTATACAAGTAATACATATTGTCTCCCCTGAATAGGTCATAAGTTCCTCAAGGGAAGGGGTTCTTTCAATTTTGCCTCAGAATATAGTCTTGCTGACTGATAGCTTAAAAAGGTATCACCTGAGCTCAGCATTGAAAAAAGACAAGGATTTTGAGAGCCAGAAGGACAGAGTACATTCCAAAAAAGGGGTAATGGTTTCTTTAAACACTGCAAAGAAGGAGGCAGAACAAGGGAGTTCAGACTAAGAACGAGTAGACTGATTTGGCTAGCCCACAGAGTTCATAAAGTAATATGAAATAAAGCTGTAAACATAGCTTCCCCTCTCCTTCTCTGCAACAAAGATCATAGCTAAAAGATCTTAGCTTAAAGATCATACAGTTCAACACCCTTATTTTGGAAATGATAAAATCCAGTACAGTTAAGTGATTTCCCCAAGGTTTGTAGGATCACAGATTCTGAACTAGTAGAGACCTTAAAGGTTTAGTTTAAGTCCCCTGAGTCTATAGATAAGAAACCAAGGCCCAGTGACTTGCCATGGTAAAAAATAAAGGACACAAGAAAAACATATCTATGATATAAGGAGGAAGCTGGCACAAGACCACTAAAATTTCACTGGGCCACATAACACCACCAAGACCACATTGCCTATACCTTACAAAAAGAGAATCTGGTTCTTTGTGAAGAGTAGAATTAGAAGCTACAACTTAGACTTGAAATAAATGTTAGTGAACAAAGGACAATCCAGTAGGAAGTTCTTCGAAGGTCAAACCAGGTTCTTCCAAAGCTCTTTTAAAATCACCATAAAGAGAGACATACACGCACTTGACAAAAATTTAAAACATTTGGCTTCCAACACTTTAGCTCTCCAACTGCTGTCCTTTAATGCATACTATCATGTGGAGAAAGGTTAAAGACAAGAGCTAGGATTTGAACTGAGGTCTTTTCCCTCCATATCTCCAAATTCAAAAGTTCTTTGTACTATTGTAAGCTGCAAACCTGGTATGTGAACTAATATTTCTCTGGCTCCAAATACAGTGAGTGCAGCTGTCTCTCCTACACTCTGCCATTTCTGGACCACCAAGAGTATTCAGGGAACACAAACCCAAACTAATAGGAGCTTAAATGAAACATAATAAGGAATTTAATTTCTGGAAGTGGGAAGGAGGTGTGTGTGTATATATGGGGAGGTGAGGGAGGGAATTCCCAAACCAAATACAAACTATTTTTGTATTGTCAAAGTCATATCTCCTACTCAAAAAATAACCAAGGATTTACTTACAACCCCCACCTCCAAGGATTTAATCCCATGGTTAACCGGATGATAGAAACAACATTTACAAAACAAATAATACTCAAGAATGGTATTCCTTTGGAGCAGGGAGAGGCTGTTGATCCAACCAACAACAGCCCAGACACCCACAAGGTTGATGTGCAGTTGTTATGATATGTGAGGATGATGGTAAAGTTACTCCATAAGATACGTCCAGGTGGAGGGACCAATAAACTCCCTATTGTAGTGGAAAGATAGATGACCAAGCAGTTAACAGTCTTCTTGGGTTTAAGTCCCACATCAGACACCTACTGGCTGTGTGACCCTGTGTAATTCTCTAAAACTATAAGAGATCAATCTGTCTATATGAATCGGTATAGGGAGTTTCCTCTCAGTGAGTTCCTTAACACCAGGTGCCAAAACACATGGTACAAAGGCCAACACTCCTAAGTACAGCCAGAATCAGACTAAAATATAAGTGGGAAATATTTAACAAAATAAATAATTGACAAGCATTTATTAAATGCCTCCTAACGTGCCAGGCAATTCGATCTAGGTGCTAGGCATACAAAGACCAAAAGGAAATAATTTGGCCCTCAAGAAGATTGTAATGTACTGGAAGTCTGTAAGTGGCCCTTTATAACCCAGATTAACTTTCTCAAAGATACATTTGAGAACGAGGCTCTGGTATTGCCCTGGAAGAGTTTCATCTCTACTGTCCTTTTATTATTGTATCAGGTCTATGGGTTCCAGGCTTAACTCTTAGGTCTAAGATTTATCAGCTTTCTACCTTGAACTTCTCCCAGGTCTAAAGTGTTTATCTGTTAAATGTGGTGAGCTATACTAAATAATTTCTAAGGTCCCTTTTAACTCACAACCCCAACACACACCTTCATTTTTACTTAAGGAAAAAGTTCATACAAGCTATCAAACCTGGGTGGGGATAGGACCAAGCAGGGATGAAAACAAATAGAAGACTAGCAGGGACGAGAAAAAAGAATCACAAAATTCTCACGCCCAATGGTAAAACAAAACAAAATCCAACCCAGATTTTCCAGAGTGAAAGGCAGTCAAAAATAACAATTTCCTGGGAGTGGCAAGTTTGGGAAGTAGTAGGGCCTGGAATTTACTTTTGTCATAAAGATACCAGGCAAAAGTTACCTAGGAAAAAGACTTTCCAATTTGATTAACAGAACTATCTCTTCAAAGAGAGTGAGTGATGTACTTAAAACAAATGCCATTTGTAAAATGGGAAGTTCAGGTGATTTCCCCAGAAATCAGTGTACTCTTCTCCCCTATATTCCCTCCATATATTCTCTATCAGATCAACTTGGCCTATCCACATACTGTTTCCCCAGTACACTGCAGGCTACTTAAGTGTTAGGCATCCCAGTGCCCAGAAAATAGTATATACATAGGATTATAGATTCAGAACTAGAAAGGACTTTACACACTACTGAACCCATCTCTTCCCTCTCTTTTCTCAGATGAGGAAAAGGAAGCACAGAAGTGACTTGCTCAGGGTCATAGTATCTTGTGTCTGAGGCAGGATTTGAACTCAGGACTACCAGCACCCTATCCACTATACCAAGTTGCTTCAATTTATTAGGTTGAGATTATAATCCTCATAGAATTTACTTCATGGGGTTTGTAAATTCTAGCACCTTATTAAATCACTCCTACTCCCTTTTAAGACAAAGAGCTTCAGCTCTGAATGTTAAGAATTTCTAATAATTCCAAATACATCCAAACAACATACTTTTTCTATAGGTTTTCCTGGCAAAGGTACTGGAGGGATTTGTCATTTCCTTTTCCAGCTCATTTTACAGATGAGGAATTGAGGCAAACAGGGTTAAGTGACTTGCCCAGGGTCACACAGTGAGTAAGTGTCTGAGGCCACATTGGAACCCAGGATGAGGGAGTTCTTCGTGGTTCTCAGCCCTGTGTTCTATCCCCTACACCCACTTTGCTGCCCTAGTTTTTTTCCCCCAGCAAAAGAAAAAAGTAGAACCCATTTGAAAGTATTCCACTTTATTAATTTCTTCTCCTAACTCACACACACACACAGAAATTAGGATTTTAAAAGTATCTATACGTCATCTATGCCTCCTGGCTTCTTTCAGGGTCCCTCTTGTATAAGAAGCGGTGCCTAGTCCTCTGAAACCATGAGCAGCGCGTGCTGCGTTTATATGGTCTGCGCATAGTTCTTTGTGCGTGAGCTCCTGGAGAGCAGGAGCTGATTTTTGCCCTTCTTTGTACCCCAGCACCTGGCAAAGTATCGAGCATGGCGAGTGATTAATACATATTGGGGATTTTTGTTCTTCAAGAGGCAACTTGGTGGTACAGCGGAGAGAGTTCGAGACCTGGAGCTGGGGAGACCCTCCTTCCTTCACCTCCCTGCTCCTTGAGATGGTAAGCAATCCAATATAGGTTTTATACATGCAATCATGTAAAACTTTTTCATATTAGTCATTTTTACAAGACAAATTTTAAAAAAGGAGGGAAGGAAGGAAGGAGGGAGGAAGGAAGGAAGGAAGGAAGGGAGGAAGCGAAGAAGAAAGGGAGGAAGAAAGGAAGGAAGGAATCTGGCTCCTCCCTACCTTTCCAGACTTCATAAACTTTACTCTTCTCTTTAATTCTGTGATTCGGTGACACTGGCCAACATGATGTTCCTTACAGACCATTCCACCTCTGTGCTTTTGCAAAGGCTGCCTCTCCACACCTGGAATTCCCTCTTCCAACTCCTGGTTTAATTCAAAACTCACTCAGATCCTATTGTCTGCAGGAGGCCTTTCTCAGACTCTCCCCTTCCTATTGCTTTCTCTTTAAGACATCCCTCCATTTCCAAACCATATATCTTATTACATCCCCAGAACTCAGCATGTACTTCAAAGTTTGCTGAATTACTGAATGGCACACCAGTTTTTCCTTCCAACACTTAAAAGGGACTGCTAAGTACTCACTGATTTTTTGAGGACCAGATCTAGTTTTTATTTGTAAAATTTTGCCTTGAGTGAGTCAAAGAAGTATATACTATTGTGGTTAGTAATAACAAAATATCTAGAGGTTAGGGTCAAGGTTATGTAAAAAAGAAATGCCCAAACAAAAACTAGCTATTTACCTATGTAAATTTTTCCAAAATTATAGAATCATAAAACTGCAGAGATGAAAGGGACCTCAGGGTTCCTGTAGTTCAACCTGTACCTGCCAATTCAAGTTTTGCCTGAAGACTTGGAGTGACAGGAAATTCACTGGAAAACTTCCCTGTACTGGTATAGTAATCTTAGCACCATAAGTTTAGAGCTGAAAGAGACCCTAGGAGTCATCTAATTCAACACCCTCATCTTACACAGGAGAAAACACACAGAGATTTAAAACCTTGCCCAAGGTCACCTGGGTACAAACCCAGGATTTCAACCCACATTCACTAACTCTAAATCCAGCATTTTCTTACCACAGTGTGAGAGAAAATCTGTCCATTTTTTTTTTTTACCTCTTCCTCCTTTATTAAAGAATTAGGATACACAAATCTGATTTTTAAAAAAAGTAACTGATAAAACACTATTCAAAACTGCTCTTTGTATTTCACAGAACTGTTATGTCCATGAACATATTATTAGTAAAACAAAACAAAAAACCCCTCACATTTTTACATAGCAACCACTTGCATTTGTAAATTATCTTAAGGTTTGCTTTCCTTACAACCACCCCATGAGGCAGGCTGTTCAAATATTATAATCACTTCTGTAGAGGACTCTCATCTCCTGACTTGTTCGGCATTCTTTTGATTATACTATGCCACCTTTGGGTCTCAAATATGTGTTTTGGCCTGGACTTATAATTTCATATGTGGAACTTCTGTGAGATAACTCCTTCTGCCAATACAGATTGGCAGCCAGTCTGCAATTTAAAAGTCTTAGGTAGTGAACAAAGCTGGGTCTCAGGGTCAATGAGACCCAGCCAGCTCAAGTCCTACCTGATACAAACTGGCTATATATGGCAACTCTATAAAATATAATTGCTGTTGGTAGAATATAAGCTCCTTTAGGACACAGACTATTTAATTTTTTTTAATCTGTATCCCTACAATGCCCAACATGTAGCAGTCATTTAATAAATGCCAACTGTCTGATTAAAATGTTCCAAACAAGGAAGAAGGATAAAACATACTCTTTGGTCTCAAAGGGAAGAGATAAATAGGTAGATATTATAGGGAGGGAGATTTCAGATGAAGCTGAGGATCACACAAAAGGCAATAAGAAGGTACATAGTGGGTATGAAAAGGGTGAAACACATCAAGGAATGATGTGGGAGACACTGTGTAAAGTATACCAAAGAAACACGACTGAAAATGGAGATGCACTGGTCATATGGTGAATGAAGGCTGCCTGAAGTGCTATACATTGGTCTTCCTGTGATGTCAAGAGAATCTGAGGAAAGCGCATTGGGCGTATCCCTTCTGGCACACTTATGAGAAGGCATGGACAACGGTCACACAAGATAGCCAGGAATTCATCAGTTGGGTGCTGAATCATAGGAAGAAACATCCCTGGGTGAATGAGATCACAAAGGCACTGGAATATTAAAGCAGTAAAACAAGGAAAGACTTCCTAAAAGCACAGTCCAGCAATGAAATGGGAGAAGTAGAGGAGAAAGGGAAAGATGCACAGAGCTAAAAATTCAAGGATAGGCTGATGATTCTGAGGTGAGGGAGTGAATGAAATTCATGCTTCAGCTATGGTTGGACTAGATTCACTTCAACCTATACTAAATGAGCTGAACGTGGCCTCAGAGATTACGTCTAACTCAGATTCTATATTCCTATATGCTAAAATACAAATCATCAAGTATTTATTTTAATTTCACCAAAGGAAAAATAATTTCAAAAGTTAGATAAGAAAAAAAGTTTTTTTTCCTAAGAGAATTAAAGTGATAATTAAAAAAAATATATAACCTTCTTAAGAAGGCAAATTTATGGTAAAGTTAACTTTCTCAACTTCTGCATGGTCATCACCTGAAGAATGAAAGGAAGACAGGGAAATGAGAATGAGAAAAGCCTGGTGAAATCCAGTCTTCATTTTTTTTTCCCTTTTAACTATATGAATTATGTTTTTTTTTTTAATGACCCTCACGATGAACCTATGCATGAAACAGCTATGGTAGTAGCTTCCCTCATTAGATGGTTTCAAGCAAAGGATGGATGACTACTTGTTCAGTATAGAAGGAATTCTTAGGGGCGGCCAGGTGGCTCAGCGAGTAAGAGCACCGGCTCCAGTGTCAGAATGACCTGGGGATCAAATCCGGGCTCAGATACTCAGCACCACACCCAAAAATAACTGGCCGTGTAACCCTGATTGCTTTAAAAAAAAAAAAAAGGAATTCTTTTCCAGGTATGAGCTGGACTAGATGTTTACCAACTCTGAAATTCTGTGTGTATGAAATGGAGCAATCCTATTATTTCAATTATTCCTCAAAACAATCCCATGTGGCAAGTAGAGAAAATATCTCTCTCTTTTTTTTTTTTTTTTTTACAGATGAACAGAATGAAGTTAGGTGGGACTCAAGGCAGCTAGGTGGCACAGTGGGTTAGAGAACTGGGCCTGGAGTTAGGAAGACCTGAGTTCAAATCCATCTATAGATACTTTCTAGCTGTATGACCTTGGGCAAGTCACTTAACTTTGTAAAATGGGGATAAAGAACAGCATCCAACTCAGGGGATCAAATAAGCTATTTGTAAAGCACTTAATATACTGCCTAGCGCATAGCAGGCATTTATTAAATGATTATCTTCTCTCTTCTTTCCCCAACTCCTTAACAATATACCCAGTGTCACACATCAAGAAAATATGTGAAGTAGATCTTGAAAACAAAAAGGTCATTTAACCTCAAAGTCCAGGGCTCTTTTTTTCCCTGAAGGTTTGGGGGAATGGGAGTGGTGAGGGGTGGATAGGGTTAGAAAAAGGAGAACATCACCTTTAAATTAGTTTCAAAGAAAATATTTTCTTTTGGAGGCAAGACCTGAGGTTTCATGGGTGTATTGCTCCAGGTGATAAACTCCCTTTACCAAGGCAGATCTATATCTTTTCTATAACTAATCTTATCATTCTGAAAAGTTAACTTTTAAGTCACAAAACAAGCACCTGTTAGAGGCTGGACTTCAACACAGGCAGGTGGTGAGGTTTTTTAGCTACTATGGTCTAATGCTTCCCAAAAAAAGATTATATAAATCTTATCTAAAATATAGATTATAACTCTAACATTTAAATAGTACCTTCTTAACAATGTCTCTTCTGAGATGTAAGATAGATTGTAGTATCACTTGTATCGTTTCTCCTCCCTATAGTCACCACTCTGTTGCAAGCCCCTTGTCTCCCTCACACCTGGACCATCTAACAGTAGCCTACAGCCCAATCAATCCTCCAGTCAGCCACCAAAGTGATTTTTCTTAAAGCACAGGCCCAACCATTCCCACCCACCCACCCCCATCAATAATATACAGTAGCTCCCCATCACTTCCAGGATCAAGAACAAAATCTTCCCATTTGACTTTTTTTTTTAGAGGGCGGAAGGCAGGACAATTGGGGTTAAGTGATTTGCTCAAGGTCACACAGTAAGTGTTAAGTGTCTGAGGCCGGGTTTGAACTCAGGTCCTCCTGACTCCAGGGCTGGTACTCTCTTCACTGCACCACCTAGCCGCCCCACCCCCTTTGACTTTCAAAGCCCTTCACAACCCATCACAACCCAGTCCCTTCCTCGCTTCCCAGTTTTCTTAGTATACATTACTCCCTGCCACATACTCTTTGGTCCAGTGATGCTGGCTTCCTGGCTGTTCCATGACCAAGGCATTCCATCTCCCAGCTGTCCCCCATGCCTAGAATACTCCTTCCTCATCTCCATCTCCCAGCTTCCCTATCTTCCTTCAACTCCCAACTAAAATCCCACCTTCCACAGGAAGCCTTTTGCAGCCCCTCTTCATTCTAGTGCCTTTCCTCTGTGAATTTTTTCCTATTTATCCTACAGACAGCTTGTGTGGACATAGATGCTTGCTTGTTGTCCCTCCCACTAGACTTCGAGCTCTTCAAGGGTAGGGACTGTCTTTAGCTGTTTTTTGTATCCACAATGTTTAGCACAGGGCCAGGCACAGAATAGGAACTTAATAGATGTTTACTGATTGACTCCCATTTTACAGATAAAGAAACTGAGGCTCAAAACTATGAAGTAGGTGTCAGAGTTAGGATCAAAACTCAGGCCTTCTGAATGGCCAACATTCTTTCTGTTATAGCATTCTGTCTATGGTGAGCAAAGAAGAGAGAGAAATCCTTCAAGTTCTTGAACCTACAGATAGAGTGTTAAAACAACAGATGCGCAAGGTTCAGGTCTTCAAAAAGAGTCATGCGCTCTGGCCAAATTCTCAGAATGATTGAGTTCCTGGTGTCGAGATAGCAAGGGTAGAGAGATAAATTAACAGAGCAGGGAAGATAATAGTGCTTTGGGGAAAATGACTAAATTGCACTAAATCTTTAAACACACAGTTTAAATTAAAATTTAAAAACCCTCTCATTCAATACATACTCAAGTCAGTATCTGAAGCTTAAATGAGGAGGCCTTACAAAGTCTTACTGTACATACAGTTCTCCAAGGTAGGCAGATTCCCTGGCTTTCTTCCCCTCCTGGGTGACATTTGGGATTAGGCTTCCAAAAAATTCCTTCCTGCTCAATCCACCTACAAATATTTGTTAAGAGCCTACTGTGTAGGGGAAGCTAGGTAGAGTAGGGAATAGAGCACCAGCCCAGGCACAGGGCTAAGTGTTGTTCTCCAACAATGTGTCCACCCCTCCCCATTCCTTGGCCTAAATTCCTCAAAGGTATAAATAGTAATTACTCTGGCACTACCTTGCTCTATTTGAGGGGAAGAGCTCCCTTGTATAAAGAGATGCATGCTGCCCCTTGTATAATAAGGTTGTCAAAGGTAGCCTACATTGACTCTTCCCAGATGGTTTTATATATATATATGTAAAAAGCTTTACCTCATATTCCCAAACAAAGGAAAAATTTAACAGTAACAGATCATAGGGGTAGACAACTTTTAAAATTAGCATAAATATATTCAAGAATAAGGACACTAGGGGAAAAGAATTCTTTTAAATTCAATTTATCTGGTTGAACTGCCAGTTCACACATTAAATCAATGCTTTAGAAAGGAAAATAAAATATTCCAACCAATCTTATTGGCTTTAAAAGTGGCACACATTTTGTTCCCATGCAGACAACAGAAAGCCTATTTTATACATCATTTGAAATCATCACACTTCATAAACAACTCCACCCCGCCACACACACACACACACACACACACACACACACACACACACACACAGTTTTCCAGACAAACATCTTAGAGTCTGAAATGCTTCAAATATATGATTACCTCATTAACTTTTGCAATATCCCTTTAAGTTTTGTGGTCATGAAATATTAAATACTATTATACTGAGAGACAGTTTAGTTTTTTAAAAATCTTTTTTAAAAAAATTGTTTTTTTGATTTTCTGAACTTCATTTCAGAACAGGTCTTTCCCTCTCTACCCAGTGGATCATGTCTTATAACAAAGAATAAGAAAAAAATTAAGCAAAACTACTTAACATTCTATATCCATAGGCCCCTGCCTCTGAAAAAGAAGGAAGGTATCTTTTTCTTCCAGAAGTCAAGCTTGGTTAATTAAAACTATGCAACAACTTTCATTTTTCCTTTGTTGTTTCTATTTATATTGTAGTAGTCACTGTACATAGTATTTTTTCTAGTTCTTCTTCCTTCACTCTTGTCAGATCACAAATGTACCTGTCCACTTGCCCTCCTTCCCTACCTTGCTTGACCTCTTAGTGAACCAACTACTGAATTCTACAATATCCTTGCTACTCCTGAATCCTTTGCCCTCCTGCATTGCCATCAATTATGCCTTGCCAAATCCAAACCCTGGATTATTCCTAACATCCACCATCTTTGCTCTTACTCACATGCTGCTAAATGACGCTGGAGAAAATCACGAAACTTTTACTGGGCTATCCACAAATTTATATTGTTTAATAATCACAAGTAGATCCTCACAGCAGCAAGGTAACCACTCTAATCAACTGATTATCCTACTCTCCACAGAGGTCATGTCTTCTTTCTTTTGGAGGGAGAAGGTAGGGCAATTGAGGTTAAGTGACTTGCCCAAGGTCACATGGCTAGTTTTGTGTTAAGTGTCTGAGGCTGGATTTGAACTCAAGTCCTCCTGACTCCAGGGCTGGTGCTCTTTTCACTGCATCACCTAGCCACCCCACAGAAGTTATTTCAAATCTTCTTTTCTCAAGTCTCCATGGCATGTTTTCTTCCTATTCTGACTCATCTCACTTCACTCCATTATCTTCCCCAACTATCTACTCCTTTTCAGTCTGAGAAGAGGGGGCTATTCACCCTGCTAAGGTCAGCACCTATACACACACCCTTGAATCCATCTCCTATGACTCCTACGGAGTCAAGGGTGCATGTAGAGGTACTGGCCTTAGCAAAGAGACCAGTGAGCAAGGTAATGTACGCCTTCATCTTCCCCGCTCTCTCATTTTTAATCCTTATCTATTGCTGCCTTCCAAATTGCCTATCAACATAATTGTTTCTCCCTCATATTTGAAAAACCCTCACTTGGTCATTCTATAGCTATTATCTATCATCCTCTATCTTTCCTCTCCTTGGTCCTTCTTTCCTCTTCTCTTTAAGAAAGCTATTGACACCAGGTACTCCTAATTCATCTCCCTTCACTCTCTTCTAAATCCTCTACAAGCTGGCTTCTGATCTCAACTGGTCCTTTATCAATCTTCACCCTCTTGGTCTCCCTGCAGCATCTGATACTTTTGAGCACCTCCTCCTGGATACTCTACTCTTGAAGTTTCCCTGAGACTGCTTGCTCCCGGGTTCTCCTGCAGCCTATCCTCTCTCGGTCTCTTTCTTTTGTTCTTCATCCACGCCTCACCTACTAACTCTGAGTGTCCTCTCTGGCTCTGTTCTGGGTCCTCTTCTCCCTCTATACTGTTTCACTTGGTGATTTCATCAGCTTCCACAGATCCAGTTGTCATCTCTATGCAGAAGATTTTCTAGTCTTTCTTCTGAGCTTCAGTCCCACATCCAATGGACTTTTAGATATCTGGAACTGGATGTTGTATAAGGATCTCAACTCAATATGTCCATAATATAACTCATATCTGTCCTCAAAAAACCTTATCCTCTTCCCAAATTCTTTATTACTCTTGCACCCAGGTTGGCAAATGCAGTGTCATCCTTAAGGCCTTACTTATTCAACCCACATGTACAATCTGTGGTCAAATCTTGTTGATCCAACCTCAGAACATTTTTTGTATATGTCCCCTTCCCTCCACTATTAAAGCCACCTCCCAAATTCTGGCCTTTCTGGACTACTCCAATAGCCTTCTAATTGGCTTCCCTGCCTCAAGTCTCTTCCATAGCATTCCATCCTACATTCAGTTACCAAAGTTACTTTTTCAAAAATGCAAGTCTGACTGCATCTCAAACACACCCTCCTTCAACAAACTGTAATAGCTCCCAGTTACCTCTAGAATCAAGTATAACATGTTCTGATTAGCATTTAAATATCACAACTCGGCCTCTCTCTCACACACACACACACGCTATAATTGAGTGGCACTTATCTACTTGCCATTTCTTGCACATTCATTACCTCTCCTTTCCGTGCCACTCATGCTTGGAAAGCTCTCCTTCTTCACCTCTATCTTTTGGCTTTCCTGACTTTTTCCCCAAGACTCAGCTCAGGTCCCACCTTTTGCAGGACGCCTTTGCGGGGCTGCTCGCCTGGCACTGCCTTCTCTTCCGAGATGATCTTCCATCCCCTTGGTGTGTATATATCCTGAACACACCCAGTTATTTCCACATTGCCTCCTCCGCTCCTTGAAGGCAGTCTGTCTTGCTTATCTTTGAACCCTTAGCTCTTCAAATACTGCTTAGCTTTGTTAGCTGAGGACATGGCTAGGGAGAGGGACTGGACTTGTCATTTCCCTGGTCTAAGGGACTCTCAGGTGAGGAAATTCCCTCTACCAATGTGAGTTGGCACTTCAGTGGCCACTTAAGAGTCTTAGGGAGTTGCCTACAACACCGCGTACAGCCCCACAGCCAATATGTGTCAGAAGTGGAACCTGAATTCAGTTCTGGAATCTAGTTTTTTTTATCCATTTGACCTTACTTGCTCTCAATTAAGCATTTAATAAACACCAATTTATCAGACTAATCCATAGCTCCATCAATGGTGTGCCTGTTTTTTCTATAGCCCCTCTAACAAGAACTATTTCCATAATTTGTCATCTTTGAGGCATTCAATTCAATAAATACTTATTAAAGGCCTGCTACATTCATGGCACTATAGGTACCTGGAGTTAGGAGTTAGTGGACTTCTTCAGTCTCAGACGAGAAGCTAGCAGAGACAAAAGGGACTAAACCTACTTAAAGATCACTTTACCTATACTATGTAGATAAAGAAAACATTAACTTTCAGCCTATTGTGACTGGTTGCTGATTATAAACTCACAGTTATTTCAAAGGTAAGAGAGATGACAAGGTTCTCTATTGGAGAGCAAGAATTCATAGGAGGCCCACACTGAGAAGATGCTTTCCATACTTTCCATAGGATTTGGAGAGAAGTTGTCCTCCCCCCCAATGTTCTTTTCATAGTCTATTCTTGCCAAGAATGTCTTGTGCATACAGAAAAGAGAAGCCTGAATGTACAGTTGCTAAAAGACAACATTTAGTATATTAATAGCCATGACTGTGTGCTTCATAAAAACTAAGGTTATCTTGGTACAAATATGTTTAGAGGAGCAGTGTGATTGTTGTTCAGTTGTGTCTAACTCTTTGTGACTCCAGTTGAGATTTTCTTGGCAGAGATGCTGCGGTGGTTTGCCAATCCTTCTCCAGCTTATCTTACAAAAGAAACTGAGGCAAACAGGGTTAACTGACTTGAGGCCCAGTACTCCATATACTGTACCACCTAACTGCCCCTAGGGTAGCAGTAATCTCATTTAAATCAAAACACTTGACAAAAGTTAACACATTTGAAATAATGGAGGACACAATCCAGTAGAATGATATATAGAGGCTTCTTTTCTTTAATAGGTATCATGTTTTTAAAAATTTTAAAGTCACCAAAAACTTTACATAACAGCTTCATACAGCATGCATTCTATATGCATAAGCGAAGATTAAGATAGGCATAGCATGAAGGAAAAATAGCCATACCATATTTGGTCTTAATTATATGCAGCTTTTCTAAAAGGAATTTAAAAAAATTTTAGAAACTAGGTTTAAACAGATAAACTTTTGTTCACACCGTGCAATAATTTGTGAAAAAAGAGAAAAACTATAAAACCATATCATTTAACTCCTAGAAAAAATGGACCCTAACTTTGGTCATTAGACAGGATGTAACAGTGGCGAAACTTCTAATATTCTACAAGAAACAGAATAAAGTCAGACAGACCATATAGCTCACTGAGGCCTTCGGGTGGAAAATGAGCATTTATTCCTTGATTGGACTACACTGTAAATGAGAGATCAAGGACAATCTATTGAAAGATAGTATCTGGCAGAGCTGAAATTATCTATCCAAGATAATTCCTAAAGCCACATGACAGGTTGCTTCCTCAAATCCTGAAGAAAAATAGCATGATATTCAGGATGTTACCTTTCTAATTTAACTTGCCTTTGTAAATCATGAATAAGAAGCAATGAACCATGTTTTTGCCTTGTGGTTTATGCTCAGGTTAAACTCTGATGAAGTCAGGGGAGGCCAGGTGACTCAGCGAGTAAGAGCGCTGGCTCCAGTGTCGGGATGACCTGGATCAAATCCGGGCTCAGGTACTCAGCACCACACCCAGAAATAACTGGCTGTGTAACCTTGAGCAAGTTACTTAACCCCTATTGCTTAAAAAAAAAAAAAACTCTGATGAAGTCAACAGACATCATGATGACAATCTAGTCATCAAGACTGATGACAATCTAGTCATCAGTGTGAAGAAACCAAGTTGTGCTGGCTTAGAAGAGCTGGTTGTTAAAATTTTCGTTTTTATTTATACCTTGGAAAAGGGCAAATGATACAAATCAAGGCTTGATTTATTTGTGGTTGCTTGTCTAGACTTAAGAAAGTGATAGAGAAGATGTTGATGATGGAGAGTTTAAAGTATTATCTGTACAATTTTTCAGACAGTCAGTTGTTAAGCATTTAACAGCACAGCTCTGGTAGTAGCCTGGAGAAAACAGGTAAGTGCCTTGCCAATGACACTAAACAAACTGGATGGGCTGACAACAGAAAAAGAAAACTGAAGGCACAGCCCAAACAAGGCATTTATTTATACATCCTGGGCTCTGCATTCCCCTTCAATTCCCCATGTTTGAAAACTGTACTCCCTATGCATTCCTTCTCTATCCAATTTAGAGTTATAGAATCAGACTTGGAAGTGACTTTAGCAATCATCTAATCTAATCATCTCATTTAAAAATGGTAAACCGAGGCTCAAAGTGTGGGATTAGAAATCAGTTTTTCTAAACTTCAAGTCCAAAGAAAGCACAACTTTGCTTTTTTGGGGATTTTTCAATACAGAATAACGGTGTATTTACGTCAGTTGTTTTGCCTACCCTAGATGGCTGCCTACCTTGCCAGAATTCACCACTCTCAACTACACCAACTATCAATAGGTAGAATGTGTGCCATAGAGTCACTTTTCTCACCCCTCTCTCTCTATCACATTCACCTTTTCTTTCTTTTCTTCTACCTTCTACTCTTCTCTTCTGCTCACTTTGCTAAACCCAAGAGACAGAGAAAGAGGCCAAAAGACAGAACCTGCCCTCAACGGAGTTTACAATCTAAAGGAAGAGACAACAAACAAACAAAAGTATACAAAGCAAGCTTTCTACAGGATGAAAAGGAACTAACAGAGTGGAAAGGATTGGGAAAGAAAGGCTTCCAGCAAAAAAAGAAAAAGGATTTTAACTGGAACCTGAAGCCAGGAAGGTTAGTAGTCAGCGGAGAGGAGGAACATTCCAGGTGTGAGGGGCAGCCAGAAAAAAAGCCTGGAGTCAAGAGATGGAGTGTCCAGTTCATGGAATGGCCAAGAGGTGAGCTTACAGTATGGGAATCCATTTGGTCCTGTGATTTCATTAGTGTGCAGAACTCACTATGTTCAAACTGATATACATCAAAAGACACCTGAATCTTATGTCTTAGCTGCCTGGGACACTGAGACATGGGACAGCTAATATCTGTAAAAGGCAGGATCTGAATGCAAGCATTCCTGGTTCCAAGGCATTAAGCCATACTGCCATTTCTGTTATGGTAATATCATCCATGAATTCACCTAAAAAATTTTTTTTGGCTCCTTCCCAAAGAGGTTAATGAGTTTTCTATCCACCTTGTAGTAAGGAGTGTCCTTTCTATTTGCCACAGAAACACAGAATTTAAGAGCTAGAAGTGGCTCAGAGGGTATCTGGCTAACCTAATAACAATAACAGCATTTATAAAATAATGCTTTAAGGGATTTAAAACACTTTGTACCTTATTTCTTTCAACATTCACAAATTTGTATGTGAAGAAGAATCTCAAAGACATTATAGACAGCTTCCACTTAAAGACTTCCAATGACAGATCCCACCTACCGTGTTTCCCCAATAATAAGACCTATCCCGAAAATAAGCCCTCCCCTTACTGTGTAAGATTCCTCTAAAATAAGCCTTCCCCCGAAAATAAGCCCTATTGAGATTGCTACTGTAGTGAAGGTGATCCCCTGCACTACACGCTACATTACGGTACCCTCTGTATGCACCGTCCCCTCCCCCCCCCGAAACGCACGCCGTGCTCCGAGCTGCATCCAATCAGAGCTGCAGCAGTGAGCGCGTCATCCTGTTCTTCCCCAGTGATTTGCTTATTGAATAAAGGTACATTTTTTTGTTCACATTTACCTGTTTATTAAAATTGCTGTCAATGTTCATTAAAATAAGCCCTCCCCTGAAAATAAGCCCTCTGATGTTTTTCTGTCCAAAAAAATAATAAGACAATGTCTTATTGTCGGGGAAACACGGTACTACTTTTAAACTCCAATTCAACAAAACCTTTGTTAAGTGCCTACTATGAAAAAGGCACTAAGCTAGTACCTAGCTTAATAAATAATAAATAAATAAATAAATAAATAAAGACCAAAACCAAAAATTCTTGCCTTCAAAAAGCATACATTTCATTTAGTAAGCTTGTCCTGGGATAATTTCATCATCCCCTTTTTATCCTCAGGCCTAGTGGTGCCTAAATTGTGGGTGCTTAGTACTTGACAGAGGAAACCTCAGATTATTAGAAAGGTTTTTCTATTCATCAAGCCTAAATCTGCTTCTCTAACTTAGACCCAGAATTCCTAATTATGACCTTTAGGAACAAGCAAAATGAATCTAATCCTGCTTTCACATGACAGACTCTCAAATATAGCTATCATGTCCCTGCTAAGCCTTGAGTGGCTGAGTGGTGCTTTGGAAAGGCAGATGAATTTGGAACCAGTCACTTGATCTTTCTGGATCTCTTTCCTCATTCAGAAAATGAGGGGCCTGGCTTAGATGGCTAGTTCTAAATCTATGCTTTTTCTCTGGGCTAAAAAAATCCCCAATTCTTTCACCTGATATTCTTATGGCACGGCTTTTAGTCCTCTCACCACCTTGATGAAAAACCTAAATTTTCCCAAGATCGTTGCCAGTGTTATACACAAGACTCCAGAAAAACCTTGAGACCAGAGCAGGACAGTGGAATTAACACCTTCCCCATTCTGGATATTGTACCTTTCTTAATGCTGTCTACTCAATTGGGGCAGCTTGATGAGACAGTGGATAAAGTGCTGAGACTGGAGTCAGTAAATCCTGAGTTCAAATCCAGTCTCAGATACTTATTAGTTGTGTCATCCTGGGAAAGTCACTTAACCTATTTGCCTCAGTTTTCTCATCTATAAAAATGGCTGGAAAAGGAAATGGCAAAACACTCCAGCATCTTTCCAGAAAACCCTAAATGAGGTTGGATATAATTGAAAATGACTAAGTAACAACAAATTCAATTCATATAGCTCTTACTATCTGTCTAGTATTATACTAAGCACTGCAGATACAAAAAGTAGCAAAAGGCAGGTCCTAAAAGAGTTTACAATCTAATGGAAGGGATGGCATACAAATAAATATATACAAAGAAAGCTGTATAAAGGACAAATATGAAATAATTAACAGAGAGAAGGCAATGGAATTAAGAAGGGTTTGGGAAGGCTTCCTGAAGGAGGGATTTTAGTTCAAACTTAAAGGAAACCTGGGAAGTCAGTAGACAGAAGAGCAAAGGAGGGTGTTCCAGGATTGAGGCAGAGCCAGAGAGAATGCCAGAGGAGAGAGATGCAACATACTGTTCATGGAACAGCCAGGAGACCAGGGTCACCAGACTGAAGAGTATTCGTCATCTGGGGAGTACAAAAAGGTAGAGGAGGGCTAGGTCATAAAGGGCTTTGAAAGCTAATCAGAGTATTTTGTATTCACTCCTGGGGACAATAGGTAGCCACAGGATTTTGTGGAGTAAGGAGGGGGGAGGGGCACTTCTGGAAATGATAAGAGGTTTTTTTTTTGTTGTTGTTGTTGTTGTTTTGAAAACCACTTTAGTGGCTGAATAGAGGAATGATTGGAGTGGGGAGAGACTTGAGGCAAGACTGACCAAACCACCAGCAGGCTATGCAATAATCCAGGAGTGAGGTGATGAGGATATTATTAGCTGTTCTGGCTGTCATGTCACACTAGCCACTCATATCTAGCTTGTAGCCCACTGAATGCCCTCTGATATGTTCAGAGGGAACTGGTATCTGGCCCTTCCTCTCCGGTCCCTTCTGAACCCAAGTATAAGACTTTATATTTTTTCCCTCTTAAATCTCATCTCTCAATTTTTTTCCCCTTAAATTTCATTTCTCATATTGCTCTAAATTTACCTCCTTCTAATTTCTGGAATATGGCAGCCCACATGGTATAATATAGATCTAGCCTTGAAGTCTGATCTGGTACTGAATCAAGACTCTAGAGTTGCTATCCATATGACTTTGGGTAGGTCTCCTGATGTTTAGTCATTTTTAGTCATGCCTGATTCTTTGTGCCCTCTTTGGGGGTTTTCTTGGTAAAGATACAGGAGCAGTTTGCCATTTCCTTCTCCAGCTCATTTTATAGATGAAAAAACTAAGGCAAACAGGGCTAAGGGACTTGCCCAAGGTTACCCAGCTGTTAAGTGTTTGAGGCTGGATTTGAACTGGGGAAGACAAGTCTTCATGACTTGAGGCCCAGTGCTCTATCCACTATGTCACTAGCAGCTATCCTTTAGGTGAGTCAGTTCACCTTTAAGAACATCAGCTGTAAAATGAGGATAATGATACTTTTATCACCTGCTCTTACTGGGCCATTGTAAGTATAACATGCAATATACCACATATAAAAACATCATGTAAAGGTGAACTATATAAACAATAGTAATAATGCTTCAACCCTCTCTCTTTTAAAAAATATATATTACTGGTCTGACACTCACTAGTATTACTGAGGCCCTAAAGTGGCATTCAGGACTCAAGTGGTTGTAAATGTTGTAAAGTGCAACTTGCAAGAATTAAAAAAAAATTACTCCAATCATTTCTAATTTGATAATTGCACATTAGTACCTCAGTGATCCTCCTTAACTAATTTGAAAACTTGCTGCATTACCCTTCTTCCTAAAGAGGGTAGAGAATACTACAATAAATTCAGAATGGATAAACACCTATTAAATGCCATACAATTTTAAAAAAAAAAGGAAGAAGAGAATCAGATCGGGTACCATTCACAGGTATTGAGAGGTAGAGTGGGAAGAGGAGGAATTTTAACCAAACAAGAGACAGAAGAGATCACAAAAGATAAAACTAATAATTCTGATAATTTTTGCAGCACATGGCATTAGAATAAAGGAAGCTGGTGAATGGGGAGGAGGGGCAAGGTAAAGAGGGGAAACTGCATCAAATATCTTTGCTAAGAGTCTGATACCCAAGACACAGAGAGAACTAATACAAATGTATAAAAACTAAAAGCCATTTGCCAATGGCAAAATATTCAAAGGATACAAATGGTTCCCAAAGAAGGATAAAAAATTATTAATAAACTATTAGCAAATTTAAGGATAAGAGATGTGCAAAAGCAAAACAACTTTGCAGTTTTATCTCACAGCAACAAACTGGCAAAGATGAAAAGAGGCCATATCGGAGAGGCCTTAGAAACACAGGCACATCAATACCCTGCAGACAGAGCTGTGGATTGGTCTAACCACTCCTAGAAGTAATAGTTTAAAAAGTGACTGACTAAGCTGTCCAAAGCCTTTGACCTCGAGATCCTACTGTTACTCAAGTCAAAGACAGAAAAAAACTGGTCCAATCTATATCAAAGTAATCCTAGCACTTTCTGTGGCATCCGAGAATTAGAAACTAAGGTGATAACCCACTGATTGGGAAATAGCTTAAAATAAAAATGTCCAGCATGAATGTAATAGAATGTTATTGTGTGGTAATGACCAAATTTGGCTCCAGAGAAGAAATGAGAAAACACACATCTCTCCTTTCTTTGCAGAGGTGGGGGCTGAGGAAATGAAACACTGCATATGCTGTCAGACTTGATGTATTGGTTAGTTTACTTAACTGGTCTCTCCCCCCACCCTCCACCCCCTTTGTCATGAGGAATAACTCACTGGAAAGAAGGAGAATTAACTATTTTGAAATGAAGGTAACACAAAAACAAAAAAAAAATCAATACAAATAGAAAACTAAGAGCCTACAGAACAATTTCAAATTATTCAGGTATTAACTTTGGGGATTATATAGTACTAGGAAATACTGAAGTCTTATCATTAAAGCCCATGTACTTTATAAAACTTATTACAATCATGGAATGTAAGGCAGCAATGATGATAGTTTGTCAGTACATGAAAAAAGTGATCTGTTTGACTTTAACTTTCTTCATCTTAGTCCCCTCTAAGGAGATGATGGGACCTGGACCCCTAAAAGGAAAAGATCATGCCTTTGAAAGCAACCCAGTCCCTGAATTTTCCCATACATTGATGACTTAATATTCCTTTCATTACTGCACCTGGTCCACCCTAGACTACTTACTACTCCTTCTTAGTCCCATCCAGAATTCTTTCACAATGCTTTTTGTATATAAGCATCAGTCTCACCCCCATGAAGTTCCAGATTCCCTAAGAATCTCACCTCCGCTGTTGACTTTACAATCAACCTTGCCACTTTGGAAGATGATTTGAATGAATGAATTCATTCCCGGGAGCTCACTACCCTGTATCCTGACATTTAGGGATTCCCAGAAATCCCAATTTGCATCATCTCTATAAAATAACATGATGTTCTATGTAATATCTAAGATCTCTTCCACATATAAACATTCTGCATTCACTCAGACTGCTACTAAAAACTAGGTCTCTTTTTCTCTGATCTCCAAATCCCTAAAGGCTTTGATACCTGGTCTATTTTCTAAAACACCTATCACTTTTAATTTTCTTCCTGTTTTTGCAGAAACTGCTTTTCCTTATCTTCCCCATACAGTCTGAAACAAAAACAAAATAAAAAATCATCCTCTACTCCACTGCTAAAGGAAATATATATATATTTCCTAAGATTCTAATCCCTTCTTTTCTCCTTAGATACCTTTTAGGACTGCAGAGACTACACAGGACACACCCAGAATCCCATATCATGGGAAGAAATTCTAATCTAGGTAAAAGGTCCTGATGATAACATCTATTTTCTCCAAGTACAGAGAGTAACTACAGAAAGAGGCAGTCCCTCACAGGACTTACTCCCAGGAGAATTTTTATCTACTTATTATGCATAAGTGTTCAACTTTCTCTCCTCCCCCTTTTTTCCTCCCCCAAAACAGCTGTCAGTTACTTAAAGCTAGAGTTGAGATTTAGCCTAATTGTTTAGGAGTCCATGCCTACTGAAATGTAAGTATGCATTGATATAAACAACTCATCAGATATCAGTGGGGAACTATACAAATCTACTAACATTTTATTCTACATGCTTAAAAGACTAGCCATAAAAAAAAAAAGGATAAATGACACAGATAATCAAGAGTTGGTAATAATCTGCTAAAGAATATGAAACAATTCTAGGAAGGAACTACTTTGAGTTTTATTATTAATATAAATACTAAAAATGTAATACATCCGGGGTGGCCAGGTAGCACAGCGAGTAAGAGCACCGGCTCCAGGTTGGGATGACCTGGAGATTGAATCCCAGGCTCAGACACTTAGCACCCCCCCTCCCCCCGAAACACCTGGCCGTGTAACTTTGAGCAAGTTACTTTACCCCAATTGCTTAAAAAAAAATGTAATACATCCAAAAAGTAATGGGGAAAGGGGGTGTGTTTCTAGATTTCCCCAGTGGCATTTCACAATTGGGAGAACCAGCAAATTACCATAATTATATCAAAATATTACTCAAACATCAACAATTTATGATTAAAAATAAATGCTTAGTACCCAGAAAAATATTGCATAGGTAGATTTTGCCACACTGACATAGTCATAGTATTTTTAATATAATCTACTTTGATCATTCAAGGCTTTCTTTTTCCCATGGAAATTAGGTTTCAATAACTCCTGTTACAGTGCAAGCCTATGGTTATATCTGATCAGATGACATACTTTAAAAAGCACATATTATGCACTGTCAATAGGCCAGAGGAATCTTGGATACAAGGCACCATAGGAAAAAAGCCTAAGAGATAAAGATCAAATACTGGATAGCACAAAATGAGGACATCAGCTCAGGTAAAACAGCTCAGAATACTGCAGAGCAACTTTGTTACTGATAGATAAACTGCCATCCAAAGGATAAAAGGAGAGCACTAAATTCAGTAAGCAAGACTCTCCTTAAGCAACAAGTATCTATCAAGTACCAATGTCAGGCACTAGGATACAAAAGTAAAAATCTAACAGTCCCTTATATCCTCAAAAAATTTACATTCTCTCCAAGAAACTTTAGGGCAGCCATGCTTTGGTAGATGGCATTCAATATTTACCCTTTTCTTCTTGCTAAACACTATGTATCTGTCCTGATCACAGCCATTACTCCCAAGGTCAACTTTTTCCAGCCCAAACACTGAGATGTAGTTTATATAGATCTCTTATGCAGAAATTAAAATATCATATTCTAAAAGTCCAATTTGGATCAACAACGATAACAAAACCCAATAATTTTTCCCATCTGTTGGCCCTTGTTTCTCTCTAGCCCTAAACCCTCCTCTTGGGGGAGTTGAGTTATCTGTATTTTGCTGGAACATCTAAAAGAAAATGCTATAAAATGTTTATAGACAAATGGTGGTGTTAATAATGTTTAAGAGCTTACCTTTTGGAGAAATGTCAATTCATACTATTTTAATAAATTAGAGATGAAGAACTGCCAAGAAATACTAAGGAATATTAACCATACATGTTCCATACTGCCCATGTTGCAAAGAAGTATCACTACTACTAAACCAGCATCTGGCAAATACATACCTACATATCTACATGCATACATACACATATATATGTCACTAGAATCTAATTACTTTTTCTAAGAGGTTACTGTAAATAAAAGAAGAAAATTCTTAGGTGAAGAACTTCTAAGAAGCATTTTCACTTCTGAGGCAGTACTGCTTAGTGAATACAGCACAGGGTAAAGAGTCTAGAAGACATGGGACCAACCAAATCTCATCTCATACACTGACTATGTAACCCAGAGCACGTTCCTCGACCTCTAGGTGCCACAGGGAATTCCTTAGAATGTATCCAGGACTAGATCTCTTAGTGGAGGAACTCCTAAAACTGAGGAAATCACAGCTCTTTTCCCAGTCCAATATTCCAGTTCATAAAATGATTCAAATAGAACAAAATCATGAGACAGATCTGGCCTTTGAATGTATGTGCGGAAGGTTGTTAAAGTACAGTCAATCTGGTAAGCAAATGCAGGGTCTCTCTTCAGAGTGGATTCAAACCCATACTATATGAAAAAAAAATCAGATGATATTTAAATAACCCTTTAAAGATTGTAGAGATTTAGATCCTCACAATCATCCCTAGAGTTTCTTACTATAGGTATTATACTCATTTTGCAGAAGAGGGAACTGAGACAGACAATGGTTAAGTGACTGGTGCTTAGTCACAAAACGACTCTGTGTCTGAGGTGAAATCTGAACTCAGGTTTTCCTGATTCCAGGTCCACGGTGCCACCTAGCTGTATCAACACACATTGAAAATGTTAGGGTAGAAACACAGTTTGAGTAGCCTGTGTTTCTACTCAGCAAGTCAGCAAAAGAGCTTGGTTTAAAGCTAGGAGAGAGCTCAAGGGGTCATTTAATTTTTAACCTCCCCATTTTAAGATGAGGTGGGATTTATACCTAGATCCTCTAACCCGGAATCTGACGCTTTTTGAACTGCGCTACAAAGGAGAAATGTGCTCACTATTGTAGTCCAAATTAAAGAACTAAGGTTGTTTATTAAAGAGATGATAACGAAGATGTACCATAGTTAAGTTAATACATTCATAGGGTTTTGTATTTTTACCCTCTCAAAAGTTTCTTATATTACTTATACAGGAAGATGGGAAGGGGGGGGGAAGGAGAAGGCAAGAAATTCATTTTCCTAGGAGAAAAAAAATAAAAGAACTTCACAAGTTGATTCCAGAGGATTTACTACTTAACCCACCCACCTCAGAGTCAGGCTTTGGTTTGTTTTTCACAACAGTATAGGTGGATTATCTACCTAACTTAAAGGGTAAGGAAAATCCTTTGTAAAATAATCAAATCAAACCACAACTTTGGAAAAGGTTATGTCAAACACCTGCCCAATGCCTCCCATCACAATTATAGTAACTTTGCAGACAAAACCTTTTCCCCAAGCCATTACTCAGCCCCAAAGGGATTTTCCCCTAGGCTCATGGAGGTCCAGCCAGTCCCGAATTCTGTATCCTTAGTGAACTTACTATGGGTCAGGCCCCGGGGTAAGCTGGAGGTGTTGAGAGTGGGGATGAGAAAGGCAAAGAAAACCTGGGTCCTTAAAGAGTTCACTTTCTAAAGATGGAGGGAGAATGCAAACAACCATGTAAAAGACATGTCCACAGGTATACCTATGGAAAAGGTGTATACAAGATAAATTGGAGGTGGCACACAATAAGCACTTAATGAATGCTTTTTAGTTTATTCACTCAAATATGATTCATTATTTTTCTTATACTCCCTTAGGACCAGTGACATACATTGGTGAAATCTGTAAAAGGTCTGAGGCTATGGAACAGAGCACAGGTAGTCAATATACATGGCTATGGAATTTATGACCCTTGTTGGCTTCATTAACTTTGAATTAATTGGCCTACTTCACCCACGTGAATAAAACATACCTACCAGGACCGATAAGAGCACTGGTTTTCAAAATATGGTCCTGGGCCCAAAGATGTCCTGAACCCCTTTCAGGGGGTCCCTCCAAAACAATTTTCATAGTAATAAAGATATTATTTGCCTATTAAGATACACTTCCCTTTTCCAACTAAATATATTTATAAGGCCGAATTTTCTTCAAATATTTCAGTCAAAGCAACATACTGAAACAGACTGGATGCAGAAGTAGATATTAGAATCTATGTCTTCTATTAAGCTGTCTTCTATTTAGTCAAACATTAAAAGATTTGCAAAAATATGTAAAACAACGACACTTCTCACTTATTTATGTTAAGGTATAATGGATTTGTTATTATGTTAAAAGTAATAAATATTTGTATAAATTATCCATTTAAATTAGTAATATGGTAAATAACCATAGCTATGACCCAAATCAACAAAAGTTCTTTGGGGACCTCGATAACTAAGAGTATAAAGAAGTACTGAGAACAAAAAGTTTGAGACATGACAGAGCATGAAGGAATCCCTTTACAATTCTTAAAGATGAGCTCTACAAATGTAAGGCATTGTATAATGGATGGAAACTGCTTCCTTGAGGGAAAAAAAAGGTAAAATTGGCACTGGCTTACATTTGGAGCAAGGGAATTTATCAAAAAAACTTCCTAAGAAGACTTTTTTATTCTGAGGAAAGAGATTTCTGGGAGTGAATAGATATGGAGAAAGACATGGAGTAGGCCTTGGGAAAGGGCAGGTCACTTAAAAGCTGCCAATAGGGTAAGAGCAACACAAAAGACACACAAAGCTCCCTAAATTGAGAATCTCAAAGTCCCCAATTTCTAGGAATGGGTCTCCTTATTCTTGACAAAAAAGCTTCTGTGTTATTCCTGACATCTAATAAATACTTCATAAAAATTCTGTAGTACTCCCTTTACATCCTACTTCCTCCAGGAAGCCACCAGACTGATCAATTTTCTTTGTTTTAATATTTAACAACACAAGATAGTGCAGTCATATTTGAGGCTTAAAATATAAGGCTGAGTGAGATAATTGAAACATGTTCTAATTCCTTTCTTCTGTAAGTCGCATGTATATATATGTATATATTGCAGCATACCCACGAAAAGATCTATCTAATAAAAAGAAGTCTCAGGATATATAAATCAAAGTCATTCTTAGGTTGCTTATTCCATAATAATAAAGAGTCTAATATGTAAGAACTGTTCAAAACAATAGATATTTCTGTTGTTCTCTTCTTCCCCCAAAATATCGTACACATTTATCCTTTCCTTTAAGGTGGATATGGTGAAAAAGCTGGCAATGTTCGCTTGTTTCTGCACTGTAATGAATATGATCTCTGCAGAGCAAGGACTGCTGATGACTCTCTAGCTAATTTTGTGGTTAAGTTCAGTTTATAATTTAAGCATTACAAAGATATTTTTAAATGTTTTCTGTGTTCCTATCTAAGCTCCATAGGCATCTGTCCTTCATATGCTACTCTTCACCTGACACATATGATGAAGGTGGAGTTGCTTTGAGTGATGTGATTTCTGGGATTCTGATTCTCCAGCAGTGAAAGCACTAAAAAATGGTTTTCTTCTTTCTCTTTTCTAGAAAGCCCATTTCTTACTTTCACTAAGGGTTTCCACATAAAGATGATTCATCTGATGATGAAGATGGAACACCAAGCACAGACTATTTGGAATACTTTCATAATTTAGAGCTGGAAAGGACCTTAAAGATCATCTAGCTCAGTTTCTTCATTTTACAGATGAAGAAACTGAGGCCAAAAAGAGAGGTTCAGTGGGATGCCCAAAGTCAGGTCCTTTGACCTCAGATTCAGTGTTTTTTGCATTATACCATACTGAATCCCCAAAATACCTCTTCTCTTAGTAGAGTGCCACCTTCACAAGTGATAATTAACAAAAGTTATTTCTTCAGTGGCATTTATTGCACCCAATTCAACCTTAGTTTGCAGAAATTCACTCTGAGCTACTGCTCATTTGCATCCAACTCTTCTCACACTGGCTCCCTTCTTTAAAGGAATAGTTTGATACAAAAAAGATAGAATCTACCAACACGCATAGAATAGTTTTAAAGATAACAGCAAGCAGATAAACAGACTTCTAAAATGACATTAGCCCTCCAGGGACATGATTATGGCCTCACAACAATTTTCTAGTGGCCTAGAATAGAATTCCTCAGGCTTTCCACTAGTTATAGGTGGCTCCTTTTTCTACTACTGAGGACTTAGATAAATGAAGTTGGGATGTGTTAAGAGAAGCAGCAATAACAACCTAGGAATGATTTTGAGGGAGAACAGCAACATAGTTTTAACTGGAAACTAGCCAAACCTATGCCAACAAAGGGCAGTTTATCCAGGCATAAAACTAACCTGGAATTAACTATTCGTGTCAGCCCTTATTACTTCACACACCTGGGTGATGGCCCTTAGGAACAACTCTAATGGAAATCACTATTCCACCAACATTTGCTTAAAAAAAAAAATCAAGTCATTACAGTAGCTTACCCTGTTTTAGTAATGTAGCAACTAGCCTACATACTTTGAGAGTAGTTACTAAGTTGCAATGTCCCATATGACAGCATTCATTAAAACATCTTCTCTTCTGGCAGCTTCAACTATGTGGGGTTAGTTAATTTTAAATAGGAAACGATAAGTTCCTGCACATTGTCGGTTTTACGAAGGAAAATGACAGCAATAGTTTTAGGATGCTTTCTACCAACCCGTCAAGAGCGGGAAGGATAAGCAAAACAACAGTTAATGTGAAATACTGACAAACACTGGGTTAAAAGGCCCTAGGTTTCCTTGCAAATACAAATTAGAACCAGTTGCACACGTTGCATTTGGTATCTATCCCCTCTTCAAAACTCCCGGCAGCCCTGACAGTTCTAAGAAGAGCAAAGAGAGGAGACACCAAGACCAAAATACCATTTACTTAGGTTGCCACCAAAAAAGCTTACACACAACTCCTTAGTAGGAATGGCTACGGAAGGATAAGGAAAGTATGCAGAAACCGGGGCAGCTTCTCTAGGTATAAAACTGGGCAGGGGGCGGAGGAGATGAAGGAAACAGAATCCTGTAAAGTCAAGTCATTTAAAAAAGAAACACTCCTCCCAAGGAGAAAGGCAAAAGAAATTTCAAGATTTCTTTTTTGCTGCACAACACCAGAATGTCATAAATATGGGGCCCAGGGGAAGAGGGTTTGGAAAATCCCCACCGCCCGGTCCCGCACAAACCAGAGGCCCAGAAGCTCAGCCCTTCCCCCACCCCACCCCCCACCCCAGCTCCCGGCACCCACCCAGTCCTCCCTGCGCTGACATGCAAACGCCCAGCGAGTAGCAGTGGCCCTGAATCTGAGCCTTCCCTTCTCCAGGCTATTTGTCTTCTGTTTGGGGAGTGCGGGGTATTGGAAGCATGGGGTGTGGGAAGAGGAAGAGCAGGGTTTTGTATATGAGCAAGTAAAGTGGGGCCCGGTCCCAAAATATACAAAATTCAGACCCGGTAAATACAATAAACAGGTGGACGCCCCTCCTAAACGCATTTTCTAGGGCGGGGGAGGAAAATTTAAGGCTTAATCGAAGGGGGGAGGGGGAGAAGAAGAGATCTCAAAGCGGCAAAGACGCACACAGACAGAGACCCGATAAATAAACCTGAAGGACATTTTATTCGCTCCTGCCTCTCCCGGGCCCCCGGAAAATGGCTGCCAGTGGTGCCTTTGCCAGTGACTGCAAACGCCTCGGCGAGTGGCCGGGTCCCCGCGCTCTTACCTTTGAATTTGAGCTCGTGCTGCGGCTCTAGGCTCAGAACCTGCTCCACTTTCGCCATATTCCTCGGATTTGGGGGGAGGGGGCGGGGGCGGGAGAGGGGGTGGAGGCTGCTGCTTCCAGCTGCACCAGTTTTGGTGACCCAGGGAGATTAAAATAAAGATGACATGGAAAAATATATTTTAAAAAAATTCTAAAGGAACACAGACGGAAAGCAGAGAGGGGTCGCGGCGAACTGGTACAGAGCGGGCGGCGGCGAGATGCCCAGGAAGCCTAGCAGCGGCTCGGCACACTCACACACACACACTCACTCGCACACACGCACTCACGCACGCACGCATACGCAGACCCACAGCCAGACCCAGGGAGAGAGGGAGAGGCATAGAGGGAGCAAGCAGCAAAGGAGAAAGAGTTAGGAGGTAGTGGTGGCGGCAGCAGCAGCAGCAGCAGGAGGAGGAGGCGACTGTGATGATGCAGCACGAAGAGGGCCAGAGAGAGGCCGGAGCTGACGTAGCGATCACTGCAAAAGCCTTTTCCTTCTTTAAATCCACCTGGGCTTTTTCCAGCCCGGGGAGAATGCGCGCGTGCTAGATTTGACTGGGACGGGGAGGGAAGAGCTCGCGCGCAAAGAAGGGCAGAAGGGCCGCGCGCCCAAGAGAGAGGGCGTGGCGCTTGGGGCGGAGCGCGTGGCGAAGGGTAGGGGGTAGAGGGGCTGGGACCTCCGGGAGCATGTGGGCGTTGAGAGCCCCAGAAATGGCAAGGGCGTGGGGCGAGGTGCGCACACGGCGGCACACACGCATTGGAATGGGGAGCAAAGGCGCTCCACAGCACTGCCTTGGCACTGCTTTTATTTCTGGAGACCATGCCTAGCTCTTTCTTGGGTGTCGGCTGCCGGCTTTTACCATTCTTTCTACCCCACCAGAGAGTTACCTCTGCCCGGAGGTGGCCTGGAAGGATGGTACCAGGGGGCTGTAAGCGGAACCATGGTAATCAATAGCAGCAATGTTCAAGTGAATATGAATTTTAACTCTCAAACATGTGAATGAACTTAAGCGACCCAGGTGCACGTGTATTATTCTGACAATGCCTAATGTTTGTATATAACCTTTCAACAGTTTCTACCACCGGTCTCCATCATTTGATTCACTAATCTATTATATAGGCTGGGCTCCGGATAATTACCCCCATTTTAAAGATGAGGGAACGGAGGCCAAGAGAAATCAATTGTTTTGTCCATCGTCATGCTGCAACTAGGTGGATAGCACTCTGGCCCTTGAGTAAGGGGGACCCAAATTCAAATTCGACCTCTGACACCTACTAACAGTGTGAGCCTGGGCAAGTCCCTTCACCCCATTTGCCTCCATTTCCTCATCTGTAAAAGAAGTTGGAGAAGGAAATGGCAAACCACTGGTATTTTTGCCAAGAAAATCCCATTAGGAGAAATTGCACACAATTTAACAACATACTATTAGTAAAAAGTGGCCTTTAACTCGAGTTTTCTGCCAGTCGGGACAATGATCTATGTTAGACCCTACTGACGTTCCTATATGTTGAGTAACAGGTGCTCCACAGTTTTCTGAAAGCCTCTGAAGGTATCTTCAGACTAGTCTATAAAATATAATTAAAGTGAAAGTCTTACTTACATCAGCAAAGAAAGGGAAAGACCATGAAATATCTTCTATCATCTTCTGTGGAAGTTTTCTGAAAATAAATATTTTCCCTATTATTCTCTTAGCTCAATTCCTTAATATAATAATTTATCAGTGACAGTAATTTATCACTATAGACAATTAGGATCCATAAAGTCTGGTTCTGATATTTATTTGTGTAGGCTTTTCATTGGTAGAAACGTTTTAACACCTGACCATAAATGATGATGAATCAGCCTACTAAAATTTGCAACAAAGAGGAAGATTGTTTTGAAACATTAAGAAGTAGGCTACAGTATATATCTGTATTTATTTATAATGTATCCCACCTCTTCAGCTGTTCATGCTTCTCTGTTCATCTTTAGCAGGCCTCTTTCTGATCCTGGGGTTGTTCAGACTATAGTTTTGCATTCAGTGGCTTAAAAAGACTCTTCTTTCTCATTTCACTAAGTAATTTAAATCATTTTGCTTTTCTTCATTTGTTTTTTTTTAAACATGACCTTTTGAAGACTGACAACTTTGGTTTATCTATATTTAAAAGCTGCAATATGAAAAATATTAACATGTTAATTGTGTGCCACATGTTAAATTACCCTCAGCTCTTCGGAGATATGCAGGGTTAGTATTCTAAATCCAAGTACAAATCAGCTCATATGTAGTAGTCATCAATCTGTTATATCAATGAATAATTAAGTGTGTCAAACAGCAGCGTTAGATATATGAAATCAACTTTGTCCAGAAAGTGATTTGTATTTAACAGTCACTTTGGATGCTATTTTTTCTACTTCAAATGTTCTTCCACATTTGCCAGATCACTTTAGCTTGTATATTGGTTTGCTCTATTTAAATACTGAAGAAACTTTCTAAGTGAAGATTTTTCTACTTGAACTCAGTCACTTAGAACTTGTTGTACTTTTTAAAAAATGAATTTGATCTCTATAATCTTCATATTTCATGAGAGGCTTTAAAACTTTCTACCAAGGAACTGGTAAATATTATAATTATACCCTGTCCCACTTGTAAAAATTGTCATTTTGTGCTAGCAAAAGGCTAGCTCAAAAAGAAATCAAGGGTAATAGAAAAAGAATCCCCAACATCTTAACTGTCAAATGTGGAATTATTGCTTTTGTAATAACATATTAAAGTAAAAACAAATTTAGATGTTTTATAATTTAAATAGACTATGTGATAGTCTATCACATTTACATTGCAAATTACATTGGTTAAAAATGAGTTCTTGTTGGTTTTTTCATAATTATTTCTTATTCTCATTCTTCCATACATTAAGACTTGATATTAGCTGCAGATGGAAATGCTGATGTTAGTGTTAGCACCATGAAAAGCATCTAGGTACTATATTATTTGACCTTAAGTTTAAACTTAAGCATTTCGTTTTTTAAAATCGCTGTTTCCAGAAAGGTAAGTAGAATCTTAGTAAAGCCTTGGAAGGCTGTTCCCACATTATATGGTAGTCAGTTTATTTAAAAGATTTCTGGATCTATTATTTATCAAAGACTCAGAAAATGACTTAAAAAATCAATTTGGTTGTTTCACATTGCTTACAATAAATAAGGTACTTTAATTTTTATAATCTTTATATAGCAATCTAGTATTGTGGGAAAATGCTAAACCTGAAGACAAAAAGACCCAAGTTCAAATTATGCAACAGACATTTGCTGTGTGACCATGGAAAAGTTGCAACTTGTTTCCCTATCTGTAAAACGGGCTTAATAAGACATTGTCACAGGATTGTTGTTCAGCCGTCTGATTCTTCATGACCCCATAGACCATTGCTACATTAGACCCTTCTGTCCTCCATTATCTCTCAAAGTCTGTCCAAGTTCATGTTTGTTGTTTCCATACTATCTATCCATGTCATTCTCTTGTCATCCCCTTTTCCTTTTGTCTTCAATCTCTCCCAACATCGGGGTCTTTTCCAAGGAGTCCTGTCTTCTCATTATGTGACCAGAGTATTTAAGCTTCAGCTTCATTATTGACTGACATTCCAGTTGAATAGCCTGAATCAAATTCTTAAGGATTGACTGATTTGATCTCCTTGCTGTCCAAGTGACTCTCAAAAGTCTTCTTCAGCACTACAGGGGTTCAGTGAAAGCCAAATGAATATATGCAAAATATTTTGCAAACCATAAAGCAGTATAATAAATTTCAACTATTAAAGGTGCTTTCTGAATTCTAGTAATGTGGAACTGCTAGAAAATACTGAGAAGTTTCAGGCAGCACTGTTTAAAATGAAAATCTAAATTCTTGGGGTCCCTATTAAAACAAATGGGTCTTACTACACCCTAATTCATTCTGACAATATGTCAGATGTAAATTTCTTTTAACTACAATCTGTGTCAAGAACCCTCCAGGATATGTATTTTCTTTTCTCTTCCTTTTAAAGAAATAATTTAATGGTTATAATGAAAGATCTAAGAAAACTGATGCTTGGTTTCCCAAACAATATTGACCTTTTCAGCAGGGCAGCATATTTTAAGCTGGTATTTATTGGACTAAAAATACCTAAAAGCTTTAATTTAAGCCTTAAATGTTAGTTATCGTAATCACTACCTCACTAGAAGTCTGGCGCTTAATTTCAAATGAAAGTTACCAATAAATTGGGAAATTATCTGAAATCTGAAAAACATGTTCTAGGCACTGCCTGCCCTGTCTAAGCATGTAGGTTGGTACTGTCGAGCATATTGCAACAGGAAAAAAAAAAGATCCTGACTCCAAAAAGCTAAAAGAAAATGAAAAAATTACGTTATTCCTTTTTTCGTCATGAATACAGTATCATGTATACAATAACAATATTCACATGTAGACTGCAAATGGAACACTAGCATCTCTGATAAACAGTAAGTTTGAAGTGAAATGAGTCTTGAACTTTTAATTTCATGACTCTTTGACCAAGTCAACTCTACCCTCAAAAGAAAGGGCTAATCTTGGCCTTGGCAGTTTTGGTCCCTTTCTTGGCATCAAACAGGATGAGAAAGACTAGAACCATACAGAAGGACGACCTAGAAAGTAAAGACAGCTGGTTCATTCTTGCAGCTTGCCCATATTACAGTTGTGAGTTCTGTGGCTAGTTTCCCAACTCTGTCTTGGAAAACTCTCTTAGATATACTATTTGAGAAATTTTGATTTGAAGGAAAATGTGCTCCTTAAATCATACAACAAAGAAAAACCATTCTAGAAAACAAGTCTACATGTTTGTAAACATGATATTTTATTAGTAAAACGTTTACATTCATTCACAATACAACATAAACCTGCAGTGATTTAGCACATCATTCATTACATTATAAAAGTCTGTAGAATGACTCAGCTGAAACAATGTAATTTAAGATATACCAAATCAACCTTTATTTGCAACTACCTATCGAATGAGTATAAACAGAAACATCTTACAGCAATCAAAATTCTGGTTTCTTGGTCGGCTTCTATAAACAATACAGACATCATACTAATGTTTATACATAGACTCTTAGGTCCAGCCTAAGATTAAGACTGTAAAAATAAAGTTTCAAACCATTCATATAAGCTTGGCAACCATGACTACAATATTTCATCACTAGTAATCGAGCTACATGTCATGCAGTGAAGCAATAGCTGTAGATCTGTGCAGTTTATAGTGCTACAAAGCAACTATAAACAGCTTAATTCTTTTTTCATTATGCTATTATAAAAAGGCACAAATATCTTAACCCTTGCATCAGACTTTGGAAAGGCATAACATTCATTCATAGGAGAAGAAAAGGTTTGCTGGTACAAAGGGCTAACTTTTAATCGACATTTCAGGATCTAAATTCAAGACTTTTTTTGGGGGGGGGTATATCATAAATACTCTGCTAAGAATTAAGTTAACTTTTGACATTTTAAATTACTCTCACTGAAAGTGAGAGACACTTTAGAAAATAAGAGTAGATGGTGTGCCATAATTTGGTGTTTCTCACACCTCTCTGAAAACAGTGAAATTTACTTAAAATTAGCCTCCACATTTTCTGACAATGATAGTTACTTCTTTAATCTTCAGTTGGAAGGAGCTGTTAAAAAGCTTACCACTTTAAATGACATAAGGCAGCACAGTGTGGAATGTCAGGACAATAACATGTTTGAAGGTACAATTGACCTTTAGAGGAACTTTCACTGTAAGCATGAGAATGTTAATAAAATAAGGCAAGAAGTAGTCTTTACACAGAAGGCAAGAGGTAAAATTCTTTAGTACAGAGGAATGCTAAACAATCTTGTGAGGTTCCCAAAAAGTAAAGATCATGACTAGACAAGTCAGAATAAAAGGTTTTATATTACAGGACAATAAGGCTCTGTCTACACAATGCCACAACTGTTTGCAAATAAAAATTCAGCCAAGCAGTTGTTTTCTCTTATTGAACATCAACAATTGGCATGAGAATTTGTGTGTGTGTGACAATTTACTGGTTATTCTGGAGAAGCTGCACATGTGGAAACTGAAGATTAGCAGGTTCTATAATTACACATATTAAAACAGAATAGAAATTAAAATTCACCACCAAGAACTGTCTTCTTCATCAGTAAATGGGAAAATATATATCTATGATAATCCAGTTTTACTATAAATTTAGAATATTAAAAATATATAACGACCCTATGATCACAGGGTCATTGAATATCAAAACTATAAGGGACATATAAAACTCACAAATCAAATATAGACAGAATTGACAAGTTTCCAAAACATGAAATTAAACCTAGGTATAGTTGTGCTAAGTACTCATTTTAGCCCCAAAGTTTTACA
Source organism: Petaurus breviceps papuanus (assembly GCF_028583685.1). Lineage (NCBI taxonomy): Eukaryota > Metazoa > Chordata > Mammalia > Diprotodontia > Petauridae > Petaurus > Petaurus breviceps. The sequence goes on along the minus strand of NW_027187360.1, from coordinate 14,341,611 downwards.
AATTTGGTGAAAGGATCAAAGGTAGGTTTATTATGCTACATTTTAGGATCAGACTTGCATTCTAGTAGTTTTGAGATCCTCCTTTGGGAAGACAAGATAAGCCTTTATAAATTACATGGTAAGATTTAGTGGGAACACATTTGTGTTTCCAATAGAACTACAATTTGAGCGGAAAGATCCTTCACCAAAAATGCTTGATAATTCTGATTATTTCCTCTAAGTTTTTCCTTTATATGATTTACTTTATAAATTACTGTAAAGTTCACAAATCAAATCTTGTGATAATATAAGAGAATCACGAGTATTTTTGTCAAATGATTAGGGAGTCATATTTGAATTCATTTTTCAAAAGTCTTTTAAGAATTAAGGAGCCCTTTTTAGGACCATAAGTATTTGGAAAATAGAAGTGAGCTAGCAGAAGTGAATTCTTAGTTACGGAAAGAACCTTAAGGTATTTTTGTTTGTTAGGAAACAAACATTTTGATGACATATTGGGCATCAATACATTAATAAAAAATTTCTGTTTTTTAAAAGATCATGGTTTCATTTGAACATGATAATAAATTAATCATAATAATAAATACAATGTTAAGGGGAAGGGATGGGGACACATCATAAGGGTTAAGGCTTTATTTTACTTCTAGGTACTTTGGTTTAGGGACAACATATCTATGATTATCAGTTGTAATCTAACAGAGAATAAGCATAAGCACATTAATTTCTAATGTTCTAAAATATCAAGCTAATTTATGCTAAATTAAGTTCTGCTATATTTTGAGAATTGTTTTCTCCTAAGTGGGCAAAAAACCCTCAAGAATTTAAAAATTTTGGATTATGTTTCTTTCCCTCATTAAGAGGAACTCAATCACAAAAGTCTTATTTAGCATTCCTCTGGATATAATATTAAAAAACTCAGGTCCCTCAAATATTTACCATTTTCTGTGTCTATTTTCACATGAAATAAAATGAAAATTTCACACTATCCTATTATTATTCTAAATAAGAGGTTCAAATCTTTTAATTTTTAGAAATCAAAATAAGCAAATTTCTGCTAAATCAGGGTTTGGATTTTTCCTTAGTTTTTATTTTTTTTCATTTTTCTCAGGAAACTTTCACTTCCAAGCTACCAAATAAGCTTAAAAATAATAAAAATAAAAATCTTTGACAATCCCTTGGAAAGGAGTTTTAAATAAGCCATCTAAAATCATCTTGACCCATTTTATCATTTGATGAAAGTTAAGACTCATTCTACATTTTTCAGCAAGCTGGAGTTACACTGTCCTGAACATTAAAAGTGCATTTCGTTTCTCCCATTTTAATGTTGTGTTGAGGTAGAGCTCTACTCATAAGTGAAATGGGAACACAAATAGTGTTAAATCCCTACAGCAAAATTTGGATAAAGGTTTTACATTTGTCATTAGTCTCCCATTTTGTTATCCAATAAAATGTAAATTCCATGACATCAAGGACTGTTTTATTTTTATCTGCGTCCCCAGTGCTTAGCACAGTATCTGGCATAGAGGAATGCTTACTAAATGCTTAGTAAATTCAACTACTGATTTATACTTGTTTAAATATGTGTATCATATATGTATATTTATACAAACAAAACTTAGGCAAGATTCAATGACTAGTTAAGTATGGGTGCAATGGGAATGTAATTTTTAGTTAAAAAAAAAAAAACTAACACCGTAGCAAAACTTCAATGATGGGAAATTCCAAAGTAATACAGTACCTAAAAATAACTAGGATTTTGGTGCTAAGACCTTTTTCCCTAAATGTTGAGATGTGTAGAATATAGTGGTATGTATATTTATAGGGATATTTAAATTTGTTGAGGAATGAATTTTTCCACTAGCTTTTCCTCTGGGAGAAACAGAATTCTAATACTACTTATATTGAAACCCCAAAAGTTATTTACATGCACAAGTTATTATGCACCACCAACCAACTGCATTTTAAGAATGTATGTATCAAGTTCTCAGTGTGTTGGGAGCAAGAGGCAAGAAAAAATTTGTGCAATATCTGTTTTAATGCAGCCTCATATTGTAAAACGAACACATAATTAGTGAGTAGATATCACATTTCTATCGGTTAGGACTCAGATGCCAATTACTTAATCACAACCAGAACTACAACTGCTTTAAAAAAATAATAAAACATTGCCTTTTTACACTCCACATTACAGTACTAGAACTTAACTGGTTTGACAATACGTTTAAAGCAACACTTAAGTAATTCTGTAAAGGGTTTCCATTACTCAAAATTTTACAGTTTCATTTAGAATGCCTAGATCTATTTTCTCGAAGATACCTGCTAATGAACAAGATTTAAGACTATGAAATGTGAAAGTAGTTGTCCTTTATATGAGTAAATCAAAAATCATTATGCCAAGGAACAGACCAACAATATCCACCACACAAAAAAATTTTTGTTCTTTCATAAATGGAAATTAGACGGAATAAGGGATAATATGTAGCAGTGTGTCTACATATATATATGTACATATATATATATTTTAAAATTATGAATATATAGTTAGATGTTGGCATTTCAAAAACAAACAACCCCTCAATTTAATGAAGAAGTAGGTTATTAAAAAACCCTGACCTTTAAAATTTGAATGTGTAATTGTCATTTTCTTTCATAATGTATATAAGTTAATAACAAAATTCCCTTGGGGGTTAGGGACTTAGACTGTGGAATAAGTCCTAATGTCTCCTAAACACATCCCCTACTCCCATACCCCCAAACTGAAAATCCTTCCTAAAAATGACGGTTACAATTATGTTGTAATAATCACTAACCAACCTGATATTTGTAAATCAGAAAATATTTAAAAGTTCTAAAGTTCTAGAAACTAGTTGTTTCTAGGGTTAGACAGAATATAATTCAACTTTCAATAGGGGCAAACATACATTTCGAGCAAATAATTTAAAAAACATCCTTAAAACCTTCAATTCCCTGTCAGATGGGAGTCAAAAGGAATTCTATAGTAGGCTGAGATAGGCAGTTGCATGATGCTGTTTTTAAACTATGATTACATTAGTGGAGGAAGGGTGCTCTGAATGAGAGACTCCCTCCCTGTCCCAATTACAGAATGGAACCTTCTTTGCAACTTATTTTAGAGAGCTGCCCAGGGCACTGAGAAGCTGAGGAACTCCCACAGGATCCAACAGCCACTATGGATGTGTTAAGAGATGAGAATTAAACCCAGGTCATCATGACTCTCAATCCATTATGCCAAGCTTCTCTTACTATGTTTCTTTCAAATATAGTTGTAACAATATGGTATAAGACTGTGCAAAACAGGCAGTATGAATCATTTGTGGTTTGATTTGTAACCATTTAAAAATGCTAAAATAAAACACTGCCTACAAAGTTGGGTATCATCTTTACCTGTCAGAAAGGCATTACAAAAACGGGACATCATAATTTTATCTTCAGTGGAAAGCAGTGGTAGAATATTTGAGGTTTCATTCTTATTTCCTTTTATGGTTTTTGGAGCATCATATGCTGTATTATGCCAATTTCTTGGATGGGTGACAGGTAGAAGAGTAAAGAGATAAAAAAGGTCCCTGAAATGCATATGGAAAAGTTATGGATGTATAAACTTGAAGCCACTCTTCCTGATAGGAATACATGCATTTTTACATATAATGTAAAAGTAGCAGAAAGCAAAAAGAGAAATGGTTTGCTAATGGCTGAAGGGATTTAAGATACGACATTAAATGTTACAATATTATTGCAAACAACGAAGTGCTTTAACATCCTCTAGACACTAAATCAGAATAGCAGCATGAAATTCAGTTGATTTATTTGGTGGCAGGAATGTAAAACTTTAAAAGTTTTTATCATCTTTTATAGACATATAAAAGGCAGGAAGGGTCAAAAGGCATTCATTGTCTATTCAGTAATCAACCAACTTCCAAGCATAACTTTTGTATTTTGCTTTTTTCTAAGTAAGGGCATGGCAAAGCAACAAAAATACTATGGACAGAGCAGCCAAAGTATAGAAGAGGATATGTAAAGTTAACATCAGGTTCCAATTTTTCTTCAAATTTAAGAGAGAAGCTTGTACATTTTCCTTCCAAGTTTAACTAATGACAAGAAAATATTAGGTAGCTCAAAAGATTTTTTAAAAAATATACTGTCAGACTGCCAGAACTTTAGCTGTGCTGCTTCATTGATATTATATATCCCAAAGTCAAAAAGAGCTTAAAATATTTACAATGTTCTAGATAACTTTCCATCAGAATCCATACATACCATGTGTGTACATAAAACAATTATTTAAAAATTTGTTGTTTTAACATAAGGTTAGTTCTGATTTCATGATTTAGTTTATAGTCCTAGCCGTTTCATTCCTTAATCTTGAAAATTTCCTTTAGTTAAAAAACTAAAGATGAAATGCCAAATTAGACCAAGAAAAAAATTTTCCAGATAGCATAGTTAAATGCTTTATTTTTAGGTTATATGAAAAACTCACTATATCCCTAAGTAGGAGTGAGGGTTATCACTAGCATGAGCAGAAAAAAATAAAAGGATACTAAAAGCTAAGAGGGGCTGCTAAAACTAAAGATTCATTTAAGAGAAAAAACAAAAAAAACTGGCTTTAGGTTTGCCTGGAGACTAAAGAGTAATTAATTAGTACAGACATCAGGTAAATGACTTAGACTTTGACCCTCCCTTCTCTTGCTCCAAGCATAGTTAATGTGGATGCTGTCAAGGTAGTATGTAACCTAATATGCTCATCCACAGTGCAATGGGACCAGCAGACAAAATCTTAAAGTATTTTCAATTCAAGTTCTATTTACTCTTCTTAGAACAATATCACAAATGTGCTTCAAAAAGTAGTTTCCTCAAAGAAAACTTTAATGGATGAGTATGTAGAGGCCTCAATGTAAGACTAAATGGGATACTATATGAAAAACTTTAAATTTTCTATTGTATTTACAGATTTTATAATGCTTTAAGTATGGGTCTCTTAAATATGGTATAAAACTTTACATGTGCTAAACAAAAAATAATTATTTCCCCCCAAAATATTTGGGTTAAATAAAAACATTGACAGCATTTACACTACTGCTTTTTTTTTTATTGCCAGTCAGTTCAAAACATTTTCAGTTTGCTGTGTTATCTAGTATCACCATCTTGATCATGAGAGCTTATCTAAAAAGGTGCCAATGATGCATCTGCCTAAACATAAATTATAGTAAAAAAAGAAAGGATTATTTAATGTTCTTAATTCATTGCATGTATCCATCCATGGCTAATACCTTTAATGAAAAGTGCTTTAGGGATGGTAGGGGATGAGATCCTTTCCATCAGTTTTATAAATAACTTATTTTGAATACAAAGTAACAATTATCTTCTTTCCACTACGGATATGCACTCAAATTTAAAATGGTACAGCTTACTATAGCAATGATAATGGGAAATAAAGTAATATAAGTCTCAAAATTACAATTTCTACAAGGCTTTTTTTTTCAAGAACCACAAAAGTGCTCATTTTCCCTTTACAAAACATGACATAAAATCTTGATTACAAAACTATTAAACATTTTAATGCTACTATCCATACAATTACACATTCCTCTTCAGTAAGGTCAAAATTTCAAATATGTATTCTCTTTGAATACAAGAAATTCTTTACACAATAGACGTAAACAGACTGAAATTTCACAACTGCAGTCTTCAGGAAGTCAACGATACTACAAACTGGTTGATTTCTGCAGGCTCTCTCTGTGTACGATGATCAGTCAGGTGAAAATTCAAAACATGTATACTCAAAACACCCCCATAACTTTCAGGACCACCTACTTTATAATTAAGTCTGAATTGCTGCATATCAGTCAACAACAGCTTCGCTTTGGCTCTGAAGGCTGTCTTCTTAATTTGAAGCCTTTACCACTAGATGAGGGATTAGTATCTGTTGATGGAATTCTTCGACCTATTTCAAAAGCAGCCAAGATAAGGAAATCAGAGGATTTTATACGTTCAATTCAGCCTTGTGTAAGTAATCAACAACTTTCACCTACAAAAATACAGTGTAAGAGTTTTCTCTTTTGCTAGTTCTTAAAACATAAAATTAATTTTTTGAAAAATGGTTAATTATAAACAGGAGTCCAAAGTGAAATAACTGAAATATTAGGTTGAAACTATTCATATTTTGGAAAACTCAAGTTGGGTATTTTCAAAGAACACATTTTAAAGTAGTAATTATCAAATAACAAATGTCAAGGCTGTTGTGTTATTTAGAATTAGAAAACCTGTGTTAAAGTCCAAGCTCTTCTGCTTCCATAGCCTTGGGTATATTATTTAACCTCTAATTCCTTTCTTATCTGTAAAATGGGGAAATTATTTGTAAAATCTACCCTATAGGGCTGCTCTAAGGACCAAATATGATAATATATGTAAAGCAATTTTACCAAAAAAGCACAAATAAATGTCATTCATCAGTGACAAAATAATATCATATATTTCAGTTCACTGTGACACTTAAGATTCCTTTTCTGAATTTGTACATTAACTTTCTTTTAAAAAATTTTTTTCATCCTCCACCTATCTGCCCTTACTCTTGACCAAAAAACAACAAAAAAACTACTAGTTCAGGAAAATCAGCAACATATCAATCACACCTGACAGCACATTCAAACTGTATTAGTTAACAACTCTTGATTGAAGAAAGTATAACAATTTACTTTTTAAACTACTGGGTAAGCTTTAAATTAAAAACATTTCAAGTATTCTATGATACTCCTCCAAAACATACTGCAACAAGAGTTTTCTCCTTGGTACCCACGTAAGAGTGAAGGTCATAAAGCTTATGATATTTAGAAGAGATGTATTCTATGAAATGCTGAACCACATTTAGCAATATCTTTTGAAGATACCAAACCGTTATTATGTAACATAAACATTACTGTCATTGGTGGTGAGGAATTATTTTAAAATTATTCACCCCTGTAAGTTTGGATTTTTATAAGTAAGTTTTCTGAATGTGGATACCTCAATTTCTTTTTAACTTTGCTTATGCACTTTCAATGACCTTGGATAGTTAACTGAAATATGTTCACAGTGATAAATATGGAAATGTCACAACTCATGTGACATTAATGCCCTTCATGTTACTTATTCAACAGTATGGTTTGTTAAAGGCAGCTCAACTGAGTAGACTGAGACTAGATAAATCACTTTTTGCTCTGTGATACCCTTCCCCAACCCTGGTAAGTATTTAGAGGTATAAGTTGCACAATATTGTGCCAAGGGAATTTCATTATAGGAAGTTCTCTATGGCAATAAAATTAAAGGTCCATTTTTCTGTAAATGGTTTTATACCCACACCCATACACACCCACCCACACATACCCATCCCCTAAAATGTCTGGCATTAGTAGAGGTGGCCTGTGAGCCACACTTCCAGGTGAGACCAGAACCAGTTTAAAATGAAATTGGGAAATATTTAAGAAGATTAAAAAAAATGACAGATAATGTTAATTTGTGGTTTTCTAATTCAATATGTAGCCTGCATAGATCTATTTCTATTTGAGTTTGACACCACTGATCTAGAGTGGTGTCTAAAGATTTAGAATCTTTAAGAAACTCTATGGGGTGGCCAGGTGGCTCAGCAAGTAAGAGCACCAGCTCCAGTGTCGGGATGACCTGGATCAAATCCGGGCTCAGATACTCAGCACCACACCCAGAAATAATAACTGGCCGTGTAACCTTGAGCAAGTTACTTAACCCCAATTGCTTTTTTTTTTTAAAAAAGAAGAAACTCTAGCAATAACAATGAAAGACAAAAAGCAGTTTAGCTTATACTTCTAGATTTGTGAGTACAAGAAAACAGAATTCTTTTATCCAAGTGAGAATTTCAAACTAACAAGATAGGTAAGCTTATTTGCAAACATTATACACAGTGAGTACAAGAGGACTTACTAATTTCTATAAAGAGTTCATTTATGTTTATCGCATTTTTAGCGCTGGTCTCTACAAAAATTGCATGGATGGAATCAGCATAGTCTTTAGCATCTCTTTCCATGACTTCCCTGAAAAATAATTATAAATGAGACAAATCTTAATGACTAACATTATAAAAGTGCTCTTTGCCCAGTAACTAACAAGATTCATGGCTACAAATGCAGTATGAAGAGTAATGGCTGATTACGGTGATTCCCTTAATATTTGATCCTCTTGAACCATATCACTTCCACAAGTTTATTTTTGAAATACTAGTAATTTATTTAACAACTAAGGACCAGAAAATGACATTTTGTTTCTCAACTAGGAAGCAAAGGGGTTAATTAAAAAAGCTGGATGAATGACAAACATTTTGGGACTCAGATTTCTATAACATGAGGGGACTAAAAAAACCAGGGATATTTAGTCTGATGAAGAGAACAATTAAGGGGAGAAATGATAGCTATTTTCAACTACATGAAGGGCTATTATGTGAAATTGGGATTAGACTTACTCTGATTGGCCTCAGAAGTTATAACAAGAAATGTAGAGTGGTGGAAGCAAAATTGGGCTGGACATAAGGAAAAAATTCCTAACAATTAGTTATTTTGAAATGGATTGGCCTGCTGCAGGTAAGAGGAGATTCTAATCCTTTCTACAGATCTTCAAGAAAAAACTGGAGGCCCACTTGGAGGGATTGCTGTGCATCAGACAGTCTGATATGGGTTGGACTAGAGGGCCCCAAAAGGTCTTTTGAGCCTTCATATTCTGCAACTAGATGATTTTTAACCATAAATGAAACTATGAGAAATAGTTTATAGATGACTTTTTTTTTTAAAAAAAGGAGATTAATGTTCATTTTCTCTATCAATGCAGGTCTCCTGGGAACATAACACCTGTCAGCTAAATAGCTATCTGACTATGGGCAAGTAAATTAATCCTTTTGAGTCTCTGTTTCCTCATATGTAAAAATGAGATGGTTAGGATATATGGGTCTTTAGGGTCTCTTTTAGCTTTAAAATTGGAAAAGTCTATTAATATCAGAACAGTATCAACACTCACCAATTTTAAAAGAACTATGCCTATTCATTTCTGTAAAATATTTTTATATTTTTGTAAATAATTTTATTTAAAGGATTTCAGGAGGACTCATGATGAAAAATGCTATCTGCCTCCGGAGAAAGAATAGATGGTATCTAAATACAGACTGAAGTATGCACGCATGCTTTCTTTTTTTTCCTTCCTTCTTTGCCTTGTTTCCCTTCTTTTCTTTTTTTTCCTTTCTCTTTTTGAGTTTTCTTCTACAAAATGATACTATGGAAATGTTTTATATGACTGCACATATATAACCTATATCAGAATGTTAACCTCCCAGGGAGGAGGGAGGGCAAGAAGGGAAGGATAGAATTTGGAACTCAAAACTTAAAAAAACCTGAATGCTAAAATTGTTTTTACATGTAATTTGGAGAAAAAATATTATTAACAAAAAAATAAAGGATTTCAGGATTCCAGCAATGTAAGTATAAAAAAAAGTATGAAAATAAAAATTTCCACATGGGTAGTTCTTGCTAATTAAATAAGATTTTTTTTCCAACCAAATTTTCATTCATATAACTTACCGTACATCAATAAGGTCACACTTATTTCCTGCAATAGCAACAACAATATTAGGTGGCCCATGCTGTCGAAGCTCTTTCACCCAATTCTTTAATGTTGAAAATGTTTCCTATTGAAAAGGAAGAAAAAGTATTCAGAAACATCAGCAACAAATATAAATTATTAAAAAATTCAAAGAGAACTTCTTGTACAGGCATCAACTATCTAACATTCTTATTTGGTTCCAGGAAAATATGACATTAGGAGAAACCACATTCCAGGGGTATTTAGTTCTACAGAAACAATAGCATAAATGTTATAAATGGAATATCTGTTAATGATATTATGGCAGGATTCTATAACTTTAAGGTTAAGTGTGCTTATAATATACCAATAGCACTCCTGCAAAACAACATTGCTCAGGATAACTTGATGCTGAGTAGGCCTATACTCTTACTTCTTTTGTGATGTCATAAACAATTATAGCTGCTGCAGAGCCTCGGTAGTACATTGGTGCTAAGGCACGAAACTGTATGGAGAAAAAAGATGGAAAGCTGTTTCAGCACTATGAATTATGAGCATAATTATGACAGTGAATTTCACTAGGTATAAATTCAATCTGCCCTTATACAAATGAAAATCTCTGTAATAATCCAAACAAAGTAAGTCAAATCATACTTTGGAAGCAAATTATTTAACTGATAACTCTCAATGGAAACAATTTTAATGCAATATTAACTAAATAATTCAAAATACTCTTTTATAGGAATTAAACATGTCTCAACTAAATCTATTTAAATTAAAACATGTAACTGAGTTCAGTATCATGAATAAACACATTTTTATGTTAAAAATTTTTATGTAAAAATCCTTTAAATGTCAGTTCCAACACTATCATCATAAGGTCAAAATAAGATAAAACAAACCCACAACTTATAACAGGCATCAAATGCACTTCTAAAGGGAAATGAAGAGTTCTGAGAATCAAGTTTCTTCTCCAATTTTTTTTTCTATTTGATTCAGAAAATTACTTGAAGAAAAAAAGGAGGGTAGACTTAGTCAGTACTGTTGAAGTCTTCTCTAATCGTTTACCTTAACACTATATGCTCAGCTTTCTGAGCATGGTACCATTTTTCATTTATGCTAACTAAAAGTCACCAACTTTTTGGTTAATTTTTATTAATTGTTTGTGAAAACTCAGTACCTAATGTTACGTTGTATCCATTTTGAATTTAAGTTTGAAGTTTTATTTTCTGTAAAAATGATATGTATGGCTTCTTTTTTCCTAATTCACTTATATCCTTCCATGTCTTCATTTCTCTTCAAGCTGTCCTCTTGACTCTCTTGACTTTCTTCTCTGTGCTACATACCTTCATCCTACAACAGTATCTCCTCCCCATCCCCCCTAGCTTCTTTTTATGTATTATCTTCTCCCATTAGAATGTCAGATCCTTAAGGACAGGTTCTGTCTTTCTACTTGTCCTATTCCTAGTCCTTAGCACAGTGCCTGGTACATAATAACTGCTTAGTAAGTGACTCCTGACTTCCTAGAGAATGTAATCCTAGCTTATCCATAATGCTCCAAATGATGCTGTCATCTGTGCTGGTCAGCATTTTCTTTAAAGTTAAAATGTTAAATATCCATCAACACAGTCATCTCCATTAGGGGATTTAAGAGCTCTGAGTAGAAAAAGACTAGTATATCCAAAGAAGAATAAAGCAATCTCTAGCACAGGCTAAAGACTTAAGCCAACATAAAAATGTCAGTAACATTCAGAATATAATTTGATCTTTAGTTCAAGCCTTGAAAATTACACACACACACACACACACACACACACACACACACACACACACACACTTACTCGTTCTTGTCCAGCCGTATCCCAAATCAAGAATTTATGCAACTCATTTTGATATTGGACAGTCTTGGTCATAAAGGATGCTCTATGAAAATGTAATAAAAATATCAGTTTGTCATAATTATAATAATAATAATAATAACGTCAAAACATTATCAATTATAAAATGATCATAATTATATGACTATGTTTAAAATATAACTGGGCATTTGATAGGTCATATCCATCAGCCTCGATGCTTAAAAAAATCCCAAACTTTAATGAGGAAATCAGCATCTAATTCAGAATTTAGAGCTTTTAGATTTAGAAGGGACCTCAGGGCCATGCAGTTTAATCTAGCCTCCAAACACAACTTCTATTACAACACACCTGACAAAAGTCATCCAGGCTTTGATTGAAGGCCTCCAATGAGGGGGGAAACTACTACCTTCTAGAGTAGCCCAATCCACTTTTGAATAATTCTAATTGTTAGGATTTTTTTTTTCTTACATCAAGTTTCAGGTCTGATATAAGAAGTTGCCTCTTTGCAACTTCCATTCTCCTAGTCTTTAAGGGTCAAGGAGAACAAGTCTCTTCTAACATTTAATAGCCTCTCAAATACTTAAAATTATCATGTTCCACCTAAGACTTCTCTCTAGGATACCAGATCCTCAAACAGATCTTATGCGATGGACTAAAAGTCCTTCACCAACTTGGCTTCTGCACTCCAGAAACTTTCCACCTTATGTCAAAGTCCTTCCTAAAAAGTGGCACACATAAATTTAGAACTACATTTCCATAGTCATTAAGCTGCAATACACTATGATCTATCACTACTAGACATATAAACCCCAAGGAGTTAAAAATTAGGAAAAGGATTTATATGTACAAAAAATACTTGTAACAGTAATTATTGTGGTCAAGAACTGGAAATAAAGTAGCTGTCCATGAACTGAGAACAGCTGAACACATTTTGGTATACATAACTGAATTAGTATAACTATTAAATATGATGAAAATGTTAAAAAGTTAAAGTGCCATCATTAAAAAGTCAGATGAGCAAGGAAGATATTACTTTTCAGAACTATAGGTAGAAGAGTTCACAGCCAAACCTATCAAGGATAGAAAGGATCACAAGATAAAATGGACAATTTTGATTACATAAAATTTAAAAGGTTTTTTGCATAAAGCAAAACCAATTCAACTTAAATTAGAAGAGAAACAGCTAACTGGGGAAAAAATAGTCTTTGCAGCAAGATTTCTCTGCTAAGTCTCACATACAAGATAGAGAATTAACAAATTTATAAGACAGCCATTTTCCAACAGATAAATGTTTAGTTAAAGCATACAAATAGGGAGTGTTAAAAAGAAGTGATCCAAATTATCAAGAATCATAAGAAAAAGTGCTTCAAATTATTAAAAATTACTTGAGAAATGCAAATTAAAGCAATAGTGAGGCTCTACTTCATATCTATAAGACTGGCAAAATGACGAATAGGAAAAAGACAAATGCTGGAGGTCCTGAAGAAAAACAAGCACACTAATGTACTGCTGATAGAATTGTGAAATGGTCCAGTCATTTTGGAAAGCAATTTGGAAGTCACTAAATTGACTATATCCTGTGAGCATGAAATACTACTTTTAGTCTATAACCTACAGATCAAAGAGGAAAAGGACCTATATGTGCAAAAATACTTAAAGCAGCTCCAAAAAGTGGAAACCAAGGGGGTACCCACCTTTTGGGTAATGAATAAACAAGTTATGGGATATTAGTGTAAGGAAATACTATTGTACCATAAGAAGTGACAAAATGGATGTTTCAGAGGAAACTGGGAAGACTTTCAAGAAATGATGCAAGGTTAAATGGGTATAACTAGAATACAATAATATCATAAAGGAAATAAATTTTGATTAATGTAATAACCATGATGTTACAAGACTAAAAATGAAGCATATTACCTCCTGTAAGAGAGATGATGGAATTAAACCTGAAGAAGACATACAGTTTTGGACACGTCCAATGTGAGAATTTGTTTTGCTGTGCTATGCATAAGGATTTTATTTTTATTATTTTATTTTTTCACTGTTCAATGGGGAGGGGAGTAGAAAGGATGTACACACACACACACACACACACACACACACACACACACACACACACAATGCTCCACCCCCACCCCCAAAAAGAAATGATAAACATGAGGAATTCAAAGAAACTTTGGAAGACATGCATAATGTGATCGGCCAGATGAAATGAATAGATAAAAATGATTTAGAGGATTACCACAATAATTTTAAAGGAAAACAACTCTAAAACATTTCAGGGTACTGACTGATTTAGGGATCAATCATAACATCAAAATACTGATAATGAAACATTCCTTCTGCTTCTTGGCAGAGGTGGTAGAATAGAGATGCAGAACGAGACATCCATTAGTAAAACAAACGAATACAACAAGTTCAGAAGGGACTCAAACAAGGCAACTGTTACTATTATGTAAATTTTAATGTACATTTAAAAAAAGCTGTGTAACATGAACTCTACTTTATATAGTCTTTTTTATGCTATGTATACTGGAATGTTTGTGCTTGTTGGTTTAAGTGAATAAAAAAGGAATTCAAAATTAATAAAATAAAACGTGGTGGCCAGATATAGTTTGACCAGAGGAAAGTCTAAGTAGGATTGTTACATCTCTATTCTTAGCAGATATGTCTCTCTTAAAGCAGTCTGAGTTTGCATTAGTTTTTTCTGGCTGCTGTATCATACCATTAATTCAAATTGAACTTGCAGTCCACTTTTTTTTCTTTTTTTGGAGGGGGGAATGCAGGGTAATTGGGGTTATGTGACTTGCCCAAGGTCACCATGGCTATAAGTGTTGTGTCTGAGGCTGAATTTGAACTCGGGTCCTCCTGACTCCAGGGCCAGTGTTATTCACTGTGCCACTTAGCTGCCCCACAGTCCACTTTTAAAGCTCCTGTATCTTTTTTCAGGTGATCTGCTATCTAGCTAACTGCCCCCCCCCCCCCCCCAGCATTTACTGAATCCAAGTGCAAGGATATGTGCTTATCCCAATTAAATTCCATCATATTAGAGTAACCCAATTTTTTCATCTTGTTTAGATTTGGATGCTGACTGCCATCTAATGTGTCCATGGATCCCTCCTAAGTTTGAGTCACCTGCAAATCTGCTAATCATGATGTCTGTGTCTTTATCTCAATAACTGATAAACATTAACAGTACCCAACCAAACATGGATATCTGGAACACTACAGTCAAGACCTCCAAGTTGACAAGGAACCATTAATAATTATTCTTTTAAGTCTAGTCATTTACCCAGTTCAGAATTCATCTAGTTGTCTTCTTATCTAGCCAACATCTCTCCATATTTCCCACAAGAACAGCATGAGTTTACTTTAACAAGGGCTTTGCTAAAATCTTAGTAAAGTGTATGTATAACATTCTTCTGCTCTACTAATTTGATAACTGTCAACAAAAGAAATGAGATTAGCTTGCATGACCTGTTCCAGACAAAGTCATGTAGGTTTCCAACCATAATTTACTTGTCTGGATGTTTATTAACCATCTTATTTTAATAAATTTTGATTATATTTTGCTTTTCCATTTCCTAAATTTCTCCTTATATCCCTTTTTTATGCCTCTCCCCTTTGAGAGCCATTGCATATAACAAAGAATTTTCTAAAAGAAAGAAAAAATTCAGCTAAAACTTAAGAATATACTTTTAAAAATACAAAAATGCATGTAATGTTTTACTTCTACAAAGGACTGGAACTGTCATTTCTTTCTTTGAAGACATGCTTGTTTTTTGCAATTTTGCATCTGTTATTTTGGATTCTTTTGCAGTTGTTTTCCTTTCTATTTACATTGCTGTAGTCATATACAGTGTTTTCTTGGCTCTGCTAATTTCATTTTGCATCAGTTCATGTCTCCCTATATTCTGTTATTTCTTACCATATAGTAATATTCCATTACACTGAAGTACTATAATTTGTTTAGCTGTTCTCCAATCAATGGACACCCGTGTTTTTCTTTTTTTTAACTACCAAAAATAAGTGCTGCTATAGTTATTTTGGATATATGAAGACTTTTTATCAATGACTTCCTTGGGGAAGTCATTTAATCATTCTTTTTAAAATTTGGTCCATAACCCAAATCAAGCTCACTGGTCTATAAATGTGCAGATTCACTTATTTTCCCTTTTTGGAGAATCAAGAGCACATATACCTTTCCTCAGTTCTATAGAATTTCTCCTTTTTTGCCCATGATCTTTGAAATATCAATGACTGGCTCATTAATCACATCTGCCAGGTCTTTTGCATACTTCAAGATGTAGTAATCCAGTTCACAGAATTAGAAGTGGAAGGGATCTCTAAGGCTCTCTAGTGCATCCTTTCATTTTATAGATGAGGAAGCTGAGGCACAAGGGAGCTTCAGTGATTCTCTCAAAGCCACACTGTAGTAAACACCAAAGGCAGGATGACACTCTTTCCAGTGTGCTTTCCTTTCTGGGCCAGGTGACTTGAATACAAAGGCAACAGAGGGCTTTGTAACTACTGACTCACTTATTTTGTAATGTTAACTCTCCATCATCAATTATTACAGTTACTCACTAGATTTCTTCTTCTTTTTTTAAAGCAATTGGGGTTAAGTAATTTGCTCAAGGTTACACAGCCAGGTGATTCTGGGTGGGTGCTAAGTGTCTGAGCCCAAATTAGATCCCCAGGTCATCCCGACACTGGGGCCGGTGTTCTTACTCGCTGTGCTACCTGGCCGCCCCTCACTAGATTTCTTCTTTACCTATAGCTGTTTATTCAGGGTCAAAAGGAAACTTAGAATGTATGTCCAATACAAAGGAAGAAAAATGCTTAGATTTAAAATGCAAAATCTTAAAAAAAAAAATCATCTTAAAAATCTAAGAGGTGTTTTGGTATCTGGAAATGACAGAAAGATCAGAACTGTATTTTCTAAGTATTTGTTACTAACCATTAAGTCTGGAATTTCCTAAACAAGATAGCTACAATAAATAACAGATTACAAGTGATCTTAAAGCTGAAATTCCCAAAGATAACTGGAGGGAAATTGGTTACCAAATGCAACTACTTCAAAAAAGTCTCATTCATAAATGACTTTTTTTTTTTTGGTCTTTTGGAGAGCAATCAGGGTTAAGTAACTTGCCCAAGGTTACATGGCTAGTTTTTTTTTTGAGCGTGTGTTAAGCGTCTGAGCCCAGAACCGAACTCAGGTCTTCCCGATTCCAGGCCAGCACTTTACTCACTGCGCCACCTAGCCGCCCCCATAAATGACTTTTTAAAGGGAAACAAACTTAAGAACTTTTGAAAACAATTTCAATTAACAAAAATTTCTATTCTCTCCTTCTCTCGTCCCCCAAATAACTTTAAATTGATTTTATACAGAAAACTTGAAATGCTGAAAAACAGAATTCACGAATTATACCTTTCATGTCATATTTGGTCACATTAATATTTTCATATGTTCATAAGTTTAACTCAAGAACCACCTTAATTAACCCTCATTACTAGATCTCTCTCCCTCCCACCTGAACTTGTATCACTCAATTCCTGATACTTTATTTGTATTGCTTTTAAGATAAAATGTTGTGTAGTCTTTTAAATAGGTATCTGTATACATGTCCTGTTTCTCCTATTAGTAAGCTCTTTGTTTTTTGTTATTTTGGTTTTTTGGAGGGGGAAAGCAGGGCAATTGAAGCTAACTAACTTGCCCAAGGTCACAAGGCTAGTAAGTGTGTCAAGTGTCTAAGGCCACATTTGAACTCAGGTCCTCCAGACTCCAGGGCAAGTGTTCTATTCACTGTGCCACCTAGCCACCCCAAGTAAGCTCTTTGAAGGTAGGAATACTGTTATTAATCTTCTAATTTCAAGTAACATCTCGAACAGTGTCTTGCATATAGTAAGTATTCAAAAATTACTAAATAAAATTCAAGCTATGTGTAAAGAACTTCTCAAGAAAATATACATTAAAATTTATGCTAATGTCACCTTCTTGATATTGGCTTCTATAAAATAAGTTTTAAGAATTATGGACCCAATTGCCCTCCAAAAAGCAAAAAAAAAAAATTATGGAAAAGTATAGAAAAATAAGAATTTTTAGATATTATATTAAATGAGTATTATTTTTGAACAGGGGGATCTATGCTAATCAGTAGCCTTTACTAAATTGCTGTCCACACACAGTTGCTCAATAAAAGCATGCATAACTTTCAGAAACATTTACAAATACAACTGGGGACATATAGTATGATTTTTCACTAGGTAAATGATTTTGAAGTACTATAAGGTACTCCTAAGAAGATTTTCCAACTGAATTCTAGAATATTATCTATACATCCAGAACATTATTTTCTACCAGTTATAGTAGTAAAATTTTACTTAATCTTTACAAAACAATCACTGACTAGAAACCTACCATTACCTTAAACTTAATCAGTTCAGCTGTTTAAAATACTTGAATTACCAGTCAGTAAAGGAGTTTCCATTACAAAGAGCTGAGAAAGACATGTTATAATTAAAAAAGGAAATTTCAGCAATGTGATTAAAACTCTGGTCACTGCTTCTCACAAACCATTATACTTCAATGAAACTTAAAAAAAAAAAAAGCACAAAGGTGCCCTACCCTATACAAGAAAACACTGCCAAAACTGAAGCAGAAGAATGGGAAAACCATCTAGAACATTGTTGAGAGAATTTCTTAAACAATTATTTTTTTCTATAAATTCCTAATTTGTGCCATCCCTACCCCCTTACCAATTCATGGGAATAATGAAATATATTAAACACATTTGCCTAAAATTTCTGCTATAAATGCACCACATGGGACAGAAGTAAACAGGCAAAAAAGTTTATTAGTTTCTTATTAAATTTAATAATTCTTATTAAATTGTGTGACAATCTCTCATTTAGCTCTACTTTCAATTCTTCTCTTTCTCTCTGCAATATATCTCCTCATCTCAATAAGTTTTGAACTCATGACCCTGGTTAAAAGCTTTTTCATTTTTCCATGCTAACCACAATATTTTGAGCACCTGTGATCCAGCATAAGAGTAATTTTCTGATTGGAATTTTTGAGGTGCAGATTAACAATAAGCAGAATCCCTGGCCTTCTCCCTCAGTTTTAAGCCAGCCTCCATTTCAAGAGAACTCACCCTCCCAGGATGCAACAGTTGTGACTCAATTTCTAAGTAGTGTTTCCAGTTCTCTCCAATTCAGCAATTAATTTCCTTCTACAAAATAGAAGCTAATCCACTATTTACATCTCAGTTAACCCATCTAGCCTGTGCAGGTATTTTGCTAGCCCAATACTTTTTCACTTAAGTCACTAAACTGTGAAGTCTGATTTTTAGTATGGAAATTCCCTCTATCAACCTAGGTACTGTAACCTTTCTAGAGAAAGTGACTTAACAGGGCTCAGAGCAGTCAATCCCCCTGTCTGATTACACAGCTCATGTCAGAAGATGGATTTGAAAGTAGATCATGCTGCCTCCTTACACATTTGGTTTGGCCTTTGTGATTTCACTGGTGTAGAAGTCCCTGTGGGACAAAAAAGTAGGTCTTCAATTTACAATCTAAAAACTGCCTGGGGCCCAGAAAGTTAAATGACTTGCCCAGGATGATGACACAGCTTATACAGGTCAGAAGCAGGATTTGAACCCAGATCTTCTTACTCTCAGACAAGTTCTCTTTTCACTACACCATACTGCCTTTCAAATTACCTTGCACTTAATATAAAGGTTTGCTGAACTAACAAATTTGTATGCAGGGCTCTCAAATATGACAAATCATTAGAAAAACTGAGCAATATATATCTTCAGTGCTTTTGTTTTTACTCCTTCCTTGGAAATGCCTTTTCCCTACCCTTCTTTATTTTTTTTTATTTTTTATTTTTTAAATGCTTTATTAACTTCTGATTTACATCATTCGTTTCCACCAGATTTTGAGTTACAAATTTTCTCCCCGTTTTTCCCCCACCCATCCCCCCAAAACAGCAGTCCCACAGGATATCCCCACCTCCAATCTGCTCTCTCCCATATTTTCTCCCATACCCGTTTCAACTTTTCCAGTGGATCTCTATGACTCAGTGCCTGTATATCTTTTTTTTCTTAATAACATGTAAGATGGCATTAATAATAGTATATATATATATATATATATACACACACACACACATATATATATATATACATATATTTGAATATTTGATTTTAAAACTTTCAATTCCAGATTCATTCCCTTCCCCCCCTGCCACCCACCCCCACTGGGGAGACAAGCAGTTCAGTATAGGTTGTACATGTGCGGCTAATGCAAAAAAATAACATAGTAGATGTATTGTAAAAGACTGACTATATTTCCCTCCCTCCTATCCCACCTCCCACTTGTTCTATTCTCTACTTTGATCCTGTCCCTTTTCAAAAGTGGGTGCTTCCAACTTCCCTCCCCCCCAGCCTGCCCTCCCTTCCATCATCCCCCCTCACATCCCCTTCCCCCCCTATTCTCCTGGAGCGTGAGATCCCCTATTTAGTGTGTATTTCCCTCCCTCCTCAAGCCAGATTCAATAGGAGTAAGATTGACCCATTCCCTTTTGCCTTCCTATTCTTCCCCTCCATTGTAACCATTTTCCCTTGCCTCTTCTGTATGAGATAGCTGCCCCACTCTGTCTCTCCCCATCTCCTCTCATTATATTCCTCTCATCTCTTAATTTCACCTTTTAAGTATCATCCCTTCCTGTTAAATTGGTCCCGTGCCCTCTATCTATGTATACCTGTAAATGTATATACACACATTCACATATGTATTCATATGCCCGCATACCCTCATATAAAGACATATATACACACACACACACAAACACACACACACACACATATTTCTAATCCCTTCAACTACTGAGAAAAGTTTCATAAGTTACAATTATTGTTTTTCCATGTAGGAATGTTAATAGTTCAACTTTGGCCAGGTGGCTCAGCAAGCAAGAGCACCGGCCCCAGTGCCGGGACGACCCAGATCAAATCCGGGCCCAGACACCCAGCACCACACCCAGAAACAACAACTGGCCGTGCAACCCCGATTGCTTCAAAAAAAAAAAATAGTTCAACTTTCATAAGTTCCTTATGATTTCTTTTCCCTGTTTACTTTCTCATGCTTCTTGTATCTGAATGTCAAATTTTCTATTCAACTCTGGTTTTTTCAGCAAGAATGCTTGAAAGTCCTCTATTCCACTGAATGACCATATTTTCCCCTGAAACATGATACTCAATTTTGCTGGGTAGGTGACTCTTGGTTTTAATCCCAGCTCCCTTGACCTCCGGAATATCACATTCCAGGCCCTTTGAACCCTCAGTGTAGAAGCTGCCAGATCCTGGGTTATCCTGATTGTGTTTCCACAATATTCAAATTGTTTCTTCCTGGCTGCTTGTAATATTCTCTCCTTAATCTGGGAATTCCAAAACCTGGCTATAATATTCCTAGGAGTTTTCTTTTTGGGATCTTTTTCAGGAGGTGATCGGTGGATTCTTTCAACCTCTATTTTGCCCTCTGGTTCTAAAACATCAGGGCAGTTTTCTTTGAGAACTTCCTGGAGGATGCTTTCCAGACTCTTACTTTGGTCATGGCTCTCAGGCAGTCCAATAATTTTTAAATTATCTCTCCTGGATCTATTTTCCAGGTCAGTGGTTTTTCCCATGAGATATTTCACATTGCCTTCTATTCTTTCATTTGTTTGGATCTGTTTAACAGCATCTTGATTTCCCATAAAGTCATTAGCTTCCATTTGCTCCAATCTAATTCTGAAGCAATGATTCTCCTCAGTGAGCTTTTGAGATTCTTTTTCCATCTGGCAAATTCGACTTTTTAAGGCATTCTTCTCCTCATTGCCTTTTTGAGCCTCCTTTGCCATTTGAGTCAGTCTGTTTTTTAAGGTGTTATTTTCTTCAGTCAGGCTGTTGACTCTCATTTCATAATTTTCTTGTTCTCATTTCTCTTCCCAATTTTTCCTCCACTTCTCTTATCTGCTTCTTAAGGTCCTCTATGGCCTGTAACCAGCTTGTATTTTCCTTTGAAGCTTTTGGTGAAGGAGTTCTGACTTCACTGATTTCCTCCTGTTCCATGCCTTGCTCCTTCTTATCCCCAGAATATGAGTGTAATGTTGGAATCTTCTGTCTGCTTTGTTTCCTTTGCCTGCTCATTTTGGCACTCAATGATTTGACTTTTGGGCTTTTTGCCACAGTAGGACTCTGCCACCAGACAGGGGAGTTTTCGTCCCAAACGCTGGGGTTTTCTCAGCTGCCGGAGGTATTAGATGGGTGCCCTCTCTGAGGTCTCCACACGCTCTGACAAGCTGGACACACACCCCAGGACCTCCACCCTAGACTGCAATCCAGATCCAAGCAGGTTAAAGCAAGAGCGATTACCCCTCAGACTGGTGCTTGGTCCCCCTACACTCTGCAGGCCAGGGGCTGAAGCCTCCACGTGGCGCTGGCAGGCTGTGCCCGCATCTGAGCGGTTTCTTGCCCCGGGGGTAAAAGCCACGCACTCCCACTTACTGGGTCCCAAAGTCCAGACTGCACTGGCCTCTCACCTTGCCCTTCGCATCTATGTATTGATAAATCTGGAAAGGGCCACATCTGCTGCTGATCTGGAGTCCCTCTGGCTGGCGGCTGGTCAGGCCCGCCCTGGGGCTAAAGCCTTGGTGTGGTGCTGGGCTCGGCTCCCAGAGCGTTGAGCTGGCCGATTCCTGCCGGGCTGTTCTCAGCAGGAGGTTAGCTTCTCTGTGTCATTTTGTGGGTTCCGCAGCTCCAAAGTTTGTTTAGAGTCCCCTTTTTACATGGATTGGGGAGAGTGGAAGCCGGAGCCGCGGGAGGGTCTTGCTTCTACTCCCCCTACCCTTCTTTAGACAATAGGAAACCCTCATATCAATCAGGCTCTTTTCTTTTTCCATTATGACAGTGATTCATCCTTTCCTATGACTGATTTCAATCTAAATATGGACATGTTTTAATTTAAAAAGAAAATTTCCATATCTTTAAATCCATATTCTGATTTAAGGTAAGTATTTGATATTATCTCAAAGTTAACATGGAGAAAATAACTTTGCTTTCTTTCAACAATCCTTAAATGTTCTAGCTGTCAACCATGGCAGATTATATGTATTTTTCTAGTTCCCATATCTGAAAGCCTGTCCTTTCCTCTAATCTAATTTTGCACTACTTCTGCCTGTAGTTCACCATTTTACTACCCTCCTAAATCTGCAAAGTGAGTTCTGAAATACATTATACATTTTTATAATTATTTTTCTCAGTTTCTTCCCCAACCTCCAAAACATTTCCCTGACATTTATTCTAAATAATTTGGGAAGTTAAAAAAAATCCATAATGTTGCTCCTTAAATCACATGCAATATTCTTTGGCACCCAAATTGTACAGCTTCATTTTTAAAAGTTGTAATTTAGTTGCCTAGGATAACAAGATTTCTTTTTAAAAACGAATCTCTGCTCCCTACTCTATGTAAATTCTCAATACCATTTCTCAACTACAATTTCCATTCACAACATTTTCTAAACCTAGACTACCTCTCACACATTTTTCACGGCATCCTATAATAATACCTCTTACAAAGTATATAGCATAAGTTGTAAAAAACAGTAAAATATTTTCATAATATATTTCATCATACATTTTTCTGTATTTTTGTTTGTAACTAGCCATAGTTATGGCTACATACAAATC
The DNA here is from genome assembly GCF_028583685.1 of Petaurus breviceps papuanus. Classification (NCBI taxonomy): domain Eukaryota; kingdom Metazoa; phylum Chordata; class Mammalia; order Diprotodontia; family Petauridae; genus Petaurus; species Petaurus breviceps. The sequence goes on along the minus strand of NW_027187360.1, from coordinate 14,318,438 downwards.
TTATTTCAGAAAAAATCTCTAGAATGTAGGGGCTTGGGGAATGGCAAATGGTATAGAGACATCCATTTGATGACATTCCTTCAAGGATCCATTTCAACAGTAAATATACTCAAGCCTTAAACCAATTAAAATTGCAACTTTTCTGTATTTTCATGGGCAGGATTCTGAAATTGTCACAGTGGAAAATTCATCACCTGCTGGCCAAAATCTTAGTGATGAACCTTTCTGAAAAAGTTTTGTTGGTTCTCAGATGTTAGATCCTGATCACCAAGTTTCTACTTAGTAGAACTAACAGGAATTGTGTTCTACTGGAACAGTCTTCAAGAACCTGGGGTGACAACCACACTACAATAATCATCAGAGGGCACTTAAATGGAGAAAATATTCATCATGTTACTTAAAAATATTTCCTTTTTGATTTAAAGAAACAAATTTTCTTCTAAGTAGGATAACTGATTTGTGCAGTTAACAGTTTAAATTAACTCAGCATTAAAAATTTGTCTGGAAATTGAGAGCTGGAAATAGTATTCAAAAAGAATATATTCTAATAGCTAGAATCTTGACTGTATATGTATCATCTAAAAGACAGTACTTGTAACCTGTGTAATGTTTGGGTGTTATGTGGGTTGAGTCATTTCAGAAATGACTCAGTGTGAAATGTGTCACTACTGAATCATAAAAAACCAATATTTACTTCAGTTTTCAATCATGTGTAAGATTCCTTTGCAGGTAGTAACTGGCCATCCTTTATTACTGGAAGATTGATGGGATCATACATTTAAAGACATGTACATACATGGCTTTTCCCTTAAGGATGGTGCAAAGGCAGTCATTATAGCCAAGACTAATGGGCTTAATTCTATGCCTTTGAGTATGAAGCAATATATTTTGAATAAAAAGAGCTATAAACTAAAAACTAGAAATTAAAACTTCTCATATCAAATAAGTGAATATTTCAAGAATCTTTAATAAGTCTAAGTACTTTACTGCCCCTCTACCATTCAGTTGGGGGAAGGGATTCTTAACCTAGGCTCCACAAACTTGTTTTAAAAAATATTGTGATAACTGTACTTCAATATAATTGTTTCTTTGCTAATGCTATGTGTTATATTTTATGCATTTAAAAATACTGTGAGTTGATCACAGGCTTCACCAGATTGCCAAAGAGGTCCATGACACAAAAAAAGGTAAAGAAACACTGATTTAAGTGGTCTTTAAACGTTATTATGGCTAAAAAATTCATCACCTTACCACCAACTGGGGGACAACACTTTCTGAACTTAGGCTGTTCCTCAGATAGCAATCTATCATAGGACTTGAACTCAAAGCACTTGCAGTTTAGGATTGCCAGAGCTTTCGACCCACTGGCATAATCTTTGAGAACCTAAAGCCACCCATTCATATAAAAATATTTATAGCAGTTCTTTTTGTGGTGGTAAAGAACCAGAAACTAAGGGAATGACTTGGAGAATGGCTAAAGAAATCAGGGTATACAAATGCCATAATATTGTACTATAAAAGTAATGAAGGGAATTGTTTAAGAAAAAAAAACTAAGACTTGTTCTTTTGAGAAGAAGTGATTTAGAGGGAAATGGGCACAAACAACAGAACAATTTTTACAACAAAAACAACAATGTAAAGACAAATAACTTTAAAAGACTTAGGAACTCCGATCAATGCAATGATGGATCATGATTCTAGGGTACAAAAAATGATGTATACTACCCATCTCCTGACACAAAATTGCAAAAGACTTGGGGCATAGAATTTGACATAGTTCTGAACATGATTAGAGGGAGAATGATCTTGCGTGAATAAGCATACATCTTACAAGGGTTTTGTTTTGTTTTTTTAATTTTCTCAATAGGGTAGGGGTGGAAAGCAGAAAAAAAAAATGCTTTTTCATTGAAAAAAATTACTATGCAAAAGTCATCCTCCCTTCCAAAATCAAAAACAACAAAAGAAGGGTCACCTACAGGCCATAATCAGGGTAGATGTTTAGTGGAGGTTCCAATATATAATGAAATTATTATTCTCTATCCAGATCATCTTTTGGTAAAATAGAAAAATAACAAAGGATTTATCATATTTTAACACAAAATAATGGAGTAAACATCCTAATTTGGGGGTTTGATTACAATAGCTCTATTGCTTTATAAGGAGTCCACAGTAACGGAAACAAAATAACAGAACCTCTTTCCTATAGGAAATACTCAATGATGTAAATAGTTCATAGGATCATAGATTTTTGAGCTGGAAAGGACTTTTAAGGAATCCAGTTTAACTACCCTCTCCCCCTCCTATTTTACAGATGAGGAAACTAAGGCCCATGGAGGACAAATGTTTTGTCTGAGGGCACTAAAGCAGTTAAGTGGAAAAGCAAGGATTTTAACCCAGACTTTTTTATTAACTATAAATCCAGCTCTCTTTCCATCATGATACTGTCCCTGCATTCTTATCTAAAACTCCTCTTCACACCTTCCATCCTTTCCCCAGGAAACTTAATGTTGCCAATCATTTGGGCATCTCCTTCCTACTGCACACTCAAACACCAGCATATGAACACATACAAACACCCATATGCACCAACTTCTTCGCCACCCCCCCCCGCCCCCATCAGTGCTAGTAGCTGAGGTGGTCATAAGAGACCAAGGGACAAAACAATTAGAATCTCCAGTTTGACATACAGAGGAGGTCCTGCCCCCACCAAGGAGTTAGAAGACTCTTGGGCCTTTCTTTCCCTCACTCTAACTGGGTAGACATCAGGGAACTCTTCTCAGACACACTATTTAAGGCGGGGGTCTAGGACAGGAAACTCATCAGAGCCCACCTGGCTACAGGATTTCATCATGGCTTGGAGCTGGGCCCTCACTTTTCAGCTTCTTTTTATGTTATCTTTCCCCATCAGCCTAGGGGCCCCTTGCTTTTCTTGGTGTCCCTAGCACTTAGTAGAGGGCCGGCACAAAGCAGATACTTGATAAATTTTCACTGATTGACCTACTTCCTCAGCATCCTAGCCACAGACCTCAGAACAATCCTCTTCTTGGTGCTAAAGTTTTGTGACCTGTTCTAGAGCTCCGGTGAAGCTGAGGTCACAAAAGAAGGCTTCTTATAGCTACCATTACTTTCATGCTAGGAAATTTATTAGGAATTTCTAGAAAATGAAACTTTTCAAAGATTTCCCTATGAGTCAGCAAAGAGTATTAAGCACTTCTAGTGTGTGAATTATGGGAGAGTGTGAGAGTGTATTCTTCAAGAGCAACGGAAACCTTCTAGTTACCTACAGGAGCAAACTTGTCAGAAAGAGCTATGCATATGAAGAAATCATTCCATTTCCTTTTGTATTATTGTAAAGATTACTACTAACCTTTGAGGACAGTTAATAAAAAAATTGTATTTCATTTATATGCAATTACATACATACATTGTGTTCATATATGTAGGGCAGGAAAGGAACCCAGAGGTTACCTAACCCAACTGCTTTAGATGGAGAAACTGGACTGCAAAAAAGTTAGATGACTTGCCCAAAGTCAAAAACCTAAGGAGTAGGAAAGCCTAGATTGAAACCCAGGACCTCTAATTCCAAATCCAGCATTCTTTCCATTCTTCTAATTTATTGATAAACAAGTTTATTTTATAGGAAACTTTCATATTAAAAGGTATGTTTGTCAGGTCCAAAGGACATTTAATTACCATGATAATTTTTGAATCATGTGTATATCATGTGCAAGGCTCTTTGGACATTCTTCTCTTTTTCACGCTCTCTTACTTGGTAACTTCATCAGTGCTAATGGGTTTCATTATCATCTCTATGAAGGTGATTCCCATATCTATATATGCAATCAACATCTCTCTCCTCATCTCAAAACAGGCCATTCCAATTGTCTGTTGGACTCTTCTACCATAGGAAAATCAAAGTATGTCCCAAAGGGATCTCATTATATTTCTGCAAAAGCCCACAACTCTTCCAAACACCCCTATTATTTTCAAAGTCATCACCATCCTTCCCATGTCCAAAACCTCAAAATCACCTTTAACTCCTCACTTTTCCCTCACATCACATATTTAGTCAGCTGCTTAATGGTGTCATTTCTACCAACATAATCTTTCTTAAATTTGTCTCTTCTCTGCTCTTGGTTACCACTCTAGTTCAGGTTCTTATCACCTAGTCTGGAATCCTGCAAACATCTCTTAATTGGACTTTCTATTTCGAGCCTCTCACCTTTCTAATCCCTCTTCCACAGAGCTGTCAATGACATTTTTCTAAGACACAAGTCTGACCATGTCACTCCTCTACTCAACCTCCATTGGTTCTCTACTACATCCAGGATCAAATCTAAACTCCTGTTTGGCATTTGAAGATATTGACAACTTGACCCCAATTTCCCTTTCCAGACATATACATTACTTCCTTTCCTACCTTCTGACCTTTGCACTCTATGGAATAGCCAAACTGATCTTCTTGTAGTTCTTTACATGTGACCCTCCATCTTCTGTCTCCATGCATTTGCATTGCTTGTCCTCCATGTATGGAATGCACTCTTTTTTTTACTTCTGTTTCCCAGAATTCCTGGTTTCCTTCAACTTCACTCAAGTGCCACCTTTACAAGAAGCCTTTTTTGATTTCCTTTCACCTAAACCGCCCCCCCCCACAATTTACTTTGTATTTATTTTGCACGTATACATTGTGTCCCCCAACAGAATGTAAGCTCTTGAGGGCAGGGACCATTTCATTTTTTTCTTTGTATGCCCAATGCCTAACACAGTTCTTGACACATAGGTGTCAAGGTGCTTAATAAATACTTATTTCTTATCTATAGGGGAGTTTCATCAAAAAAGAAAAGGACAGTTCTCAAGCTATCTGGTTCAAGATGAAAAACGTTAGCTGAATTCTTATAACACTTTCATTTAAAAATATTTTGAAGACACTTCTAAAGTTGATATTAAATAATTCATTTCTTACCCTATTGTTGGATTGATGTTTGGATCAAAACTGTCTTCTACAAACCGCCATACAATACTTGATTTACCTACACCTGTATCCTGAAAAATAAGGATTTTATGAGTGAATATTTACTTATTTTATTGATAACCATCTTTTTGGTGAAAGTTTAAGATTTCTGGTAAAAAAAAAAACACTTCACAAGTGTAAAAGAAAATGTTAACAAAACCTCAGTGAAACAATTAGAAGATTTCAAGATAACTTAAAAACTGAGGTTTTGTGGAGTCCAGGGGGGGAGAACCTGCAGCCTCAAGGCCACATGTAGCCTCCTAAGGTCCTCAAGAATGGCTGCACTTGAGGACCTAGGTGGCCACATATAGCCTTGAGGCCACAGGTTTCCCACCCCTGGAATAGTCTATAAATGACAAGATTTTTTTTTTTTGGAGGGCAATTGGGGTTAAGTAACTTGCCCAAGGTCACAAGGCTAGTTTTTTTTGGGGTGTGTTAAGTGTCTGAGGTCAGATATGAACTCAGGTCCTTCTGACTCCAGGACTCTGCAGCGCTCTACTCACTGTGCCATCTAGCCGCTCCCAAATGACAAGATTTTAAAGAAACAACTATTTGTTCAAAAATTGAATTTTTTTTTATGAATGAAAAATAAGCAGATCAAGAGTTCCAGAAGCAATTTTGTATAAGTCTTGGCTATTTCCAACCACATCCTATTTAGTAAAGGATTAGACATCCGACATGTACGAAAGGTTTTAGAGATAACTCAGAAGAGCCTAAGTACCTCCATTCAGGCCTGTGGAAAGTATGCTTCAAACTGCAAATGTAACCAAAAGAGACAGGAAGCTGAAGTTTCAGCATCAATTTTGGGTTTCCTGATAAGATAGCAATCATGTTTTAAACCAGTATCTTCACACTTTTTTCGGCACATTAAATTTGCAATTTCAAAAATACATTCCACAGCCATAAGTCCATTTAAAAAAATATGCCAAATAAGTTGAAGGTGAAAGTAAATCACAATGAAGAATAATTTGTAAACAGGTAATTTCCTGTCACTTGCATTTTACTAAGATTTAATGCAGTAATTCTAGTTTAGATTATGTTGTTTGGGGAAGTTATTTTTTTTTAATTTTCAAGAACTACCAAAAAGGCAGGTACTATAAGTATTAATCTGTAAGTTAATAAGATGGTGGGAAGTCATGAAAATGTGTTTTGAGATTCCTTCTCAGGGTGACTAGAACAGATGGGAAAGCAAGGTTTTCACTTTCTTGGTGGGAGTTCAAAAAAGGGAAGATGGTGATAGGGTTTCATTTCTTTTCATTTGTGAAGCATTTAGCACAGTGTCTGTCACAGAGGTGGTATTTAATAAATGCTTGTTAAAAGTTGAAAAAAAAAGGAAAGAAAAGAAAATCCAAGCGGGAGGAAAAGTATAGGAGATGGAAGGGAGAGTTAAGGGAATGGGATAAGGAGCAGGGTGGCATATATATATAATAAGGGCTGGCAGTCAAAAGGGCAGGTGAGTAACAGTGGGTCTCTGTCCCAGAGAAAATGGGGGGGTAGAGGAAAAAGGGAGGCCGGTGGCCAGGAAGAGGCTACCAGGTGCTCCTGGGTAGCATCTGCCTCTCCTGAATGAGGCGCGGCCCCCGGGGCTCCGGGTGGCGTCCAGCGGGGGCTTGATCCTCCAAGGGAGCGCCATGAGGTACAAGAGGCCCAAACAAGCAGAGGCCAGGCCCGAGGGGAGGGTCAAGCAGGCCTGGCTCCCGCCCATCCCACAGACCTCCCGGCGGGGCGAAGGACCACTTACCCCCAGTAGACAAACTTTCAGCTCCCTCAGCGCCATGTCCGGGGAGCCTGGCCTGCCGCCGCCGCCGCCGCTGCCACCGCCCTAAGGAGGAGAGGGAGTGCCCCGGCCCAGTACGAACATCCCCCGGCCAACCAGGCTCCAGCCCCCGGCAGAGGGGGAGAGGCGGCGCCGGGAGGCCCTGAGCGCCCTCCCCGCCGCCGCCCCACTGGGGTCTCTTCAGGCTGCTGGTGCCGCCGCCGCCGCCCACTCCTCTGCCGCTGTCCCGCGTGAGATAGCCTCTCCTCCCGCCCGGGAGCCAGCCGCCCGCCTCAGTAGCTAGACTCGTAGCCGTGCCGGCCGCGTCGCCACCGAGGAGCCGCTGCCGCCGCCATCTTGGGGAGCTCGGCGGGTCACCTGACCTGCCCTCCCACCTCGGGAGCCACCTTCGCCTACAGGGAGGGGGGGAGGAGGCGGGCGTGGGACGCCGCTTTTCCCAAATTTCCGCGAGCTCTGGGAGGGGAGGAGCCCCCCGAGGCTTCCTTGCCCCTCCTCCCTCTCGGCCCCAGCCCGGTGCCCGGGGTGCGGAGGCGGGGCGAGGTGATGGGTCGGGAGGAGCTGGCCGCTCCTCCCCTCCGCCCGGCTCGCCCAGTGGGTCTCCCTCCCTTTCCCCCCGCCCCCGGCCCCGCTTCCTTCAGGCCCATTTCAAGATGGCGGGTGAGTGGTGCTGAGACTCCTTTGGCAGCAGCTGATCCTGCTATTTCTTCCTCCTCCTTCTCTTTCTCCTTCTCCTCCTCTTCCTCCTCCTCTTTCTCCTCCTCCTCCTCATCCTCCTTTCCCCCCTCCTAGTCCTCCTCGTCCAACCTCCCGCTCGGTTCGGGCGGGCGAGGCTCCTGCCGCAGCCCCGGCCGTCCCGGATCCAGCTGTCCCCGGGTTCCCCCGCCTGCCCCTTCCCCAGCCCTGCTCCTGGTGCTCCCCGCGCCGCTGGTGATCTCTTATCTCTCTTGGTTTTCAGAGATCCCCTTGTATTTTGTGGACTTGCAGGATGACTTAGATGATTGTAAGTAACAGTTCTGGCTTCCAACCCCCCCCCCCCCCCCCCCACCGCCCAACTCCGTCCTCCTTTTCTAACTCCTCTTCTTCCCCTGGCCCTCGGAGGGCCCCTCCCTCCCCACTGCCCTCCCTGCACTTTTGGGGGTGCTGGGGAGGCGACCCTGGGGGGAGGACACTTCTTCCCCCTCTGTCTGCCTTCCCCCTTTCTCCACTTGGATTGTGATGGTGGCAGTTTCTCGGTTTATGGAAGTGATGGGCTCCTGTCTCCTGTCCGGGCTCCTGTTTGGACTTGGGGGCTTGGGGGAGGGGCGTGCACAGGGAGAGGAGGGGTATTTCTTCACGACCATTTTGGGGAATGGGCACGATCCTTCCTCTTAAAGGTATCTCCTGAATTCTCCTAAAAGGGGAGTTGTGCGGTAATGGGGTCTAGCTTGGGGGTGGGGGGGGCATGTGTGTCTGCATGCAGATGTCTGTATAATTCTAACCCCGAGTTTATTTGGGGGACATGGAATGAGGAAGGGGAGTCTTCGATTTCTTGAAGGATTCCTTGTTTTGGCAGGAAGGTGGTTTGAATTGCCTTGTGTTTTCCCGTGGGATCTTTGAAAGAGTTGGAGACCCACAGTAAATGTATGAGTGTGACTGAATGAGGAGTTTTAGTACGGGCAAAGTAATTAGTGATTTATAAAAGTTCTCTTGAGAGGAAGCTTGGTACTGTGCAATTAGTGCTGCTTTCTGTATTTGGAAGTTCAGATTATGCCTTTGTCACTGATTTATCCCTGTGACCCTGGGCAAGTCACTTTTCTTCTCTGGGACTGGATTCCTCTTCTGTGAAATGATGGGTTGGACTATATGGCTCTTAAGAACTCTACCTTAGCTATACGATCCTGTGATTTGGATTAATTATGCTTTCTTCCTACTTGTTACTTACTGATCCCTCACTAAGGAGAGAGATGTTTTTGCTTAGTGAAATCATTTTAAAGGCAGGTATTGCATTATAATCTTTGTTGGGAAATTTTTCACCCGTGTTTTATAAGGAACTGGGTCGGTCTTTCATTTCATGAAAAAATGGACGGGTGAGGAAAACATTAAATGTCATTCACATAATTAAAAATTGTTTCCTTTAAGAAACACATACATTATCTTCCCTGATAATGCTCCACTATATCTTTAAGGACCATATTCTGAATTCTATTTTTGGGGTATGCATGGAATGAAGAGTAGGAGTTACTTTACAAGAGTAAAAAACAGTTTTTGTTGGCATTTTTCATTGGTCCATTTAAAAAACATTTCTTTCCCTTATTAATGGCTGCATATTAGGTCTCTGAGATTTAAAAATCAATGTTGGTAATAAGACAAGTAAAGAGAAACTGTAATACAAACTACCTTAACTGGATCCAAGGTTACATTTGTGAGGATGTGGGATAATTTTGTTTCCTCACTGTATATGTGCTTTTTAGCTATTTTTAATCAGTTGGGTGCAGTGATATACCTTTTGACTTAAGCTCAGAGCTTTTAGTAGGTGTTTACTAACTATTTGTTGATAATGTTTGAGATTTTATTTGCTTAGTCAAATTTTGCTTTTTTAGTAGCATGAAGCATAACTTGCCCTTTGAGTCAATCATATTAGAAAGCTTCATTTTAAATTAGCATACTAAAACAATCTGAGTTCCTTTCCTTTAAAGTAGCAGGTATAGAGATAGCTTTATATCTGACAGCATATTTGGTTTTATATAGGTGAGATGGAGCTTCCACCCTGGTAGCTGTTGAATGCTAAAGACATCCAGGTCATGATAAAAATGATTATACAATTGATAGACTAGAGCTCTGTGCTATGGTCTTAAAAAGATACTCTCTGAAAAGTTTTTTATGAAGACTCAGAATTTAAATTTGTCTCCAAGATGTTTTGTATATGTACAAGTTTTATTTGCTCAGATAAATTACATTGTTTTTATACACTTATATTTAGGAAAAATTCTGAAATCTTGGATTCAGATCCTAACATTTGCACAGTTGTGTAAAGATGACACTTAAGTTCTAAATGATTCATGGCAGGGCTTTAATATTTTTGGAGATAGCTTATGATGAGGTTTATAATTTGTTTTACATGAGAGAAGCTATAACTGCCCATGTTGCTAAGCATGAAAAATGACTGTGCCTAATAAAGTAATAACATCCAGAATCAGGGCACAGATTTAAAATTATGATTAAATAATGCAATAGTATACAAAGTTATAAAATCATAGAATTTCAGAAGTGAGAAGAATCATAAATAAAATGAATTTTGTGAACAAAACATTCTATTTTAACTGTTCAGTTTGCTCCCAGGTTGGCACTAAATTATCAGAATCTTACAGAAAATGATGAAGGAGATGGTTTCAGAAAAACCTAGGAATATAAACTGATGCATAGCAGTATGAACAGAACCAGAACAGTTTACACAGTAAGAGCAAAATTATAAAGATAAATCAATTGTGAGAGACTTAGTAATTGAGCAGCACAATGACCCATCACAATTCCAAAGGATTCATGATGAAGCATGTTATCCATCTTGTAGCAGCAAGCACCCCAGGCGTCCTCAGGGTCACTGCCACCACAGGTTCTTGGATCTGCTTTGTTAAAGGAAAGCAACTCAAAATGGGTTAACAAGCTTACTTTAATTAGTCAGACACATATCGTTTACCTTGTTCAGGGGAAAAAGGTCAGCACCCCGAACTTCAAAGTATACAGGCAGAATTATCAAGACAGAAACAGATCAAGTAGACAGATTTCCAAACTGTCCAACCATTACATCCATACCCAGTCAACATCTGGGTTTCCACATCTGGGTTTTTCAAGGCCGGGGGGGCCCTGGACAATGGCTTCCCAGAATACAGATCAAATCACAGAACACTTCTCAAAGTGAGCCCCCAAAACAAAGCTACACATCAGGGCTTATATAGCCTTCTCCTGGCTCAGAGAATGTAACAACCTTCTGGACCCACTGGCCAATCAAGAAGTATCTACTGAAAAACAAGCCTCCCACCCCAGGCTCCAGGTGCACTTTAGCCTAGGGGCAGGGAAGATCTTTAAATTTGCATTTCCATTACATCCATCTCCAGATAGAAAACCTATGGACTCAGAGTACAAAGTGAAGCATTTTAAAAAATTAATTTATTTTTAGTTTTTTCAACATTCACTTCCATAAGCTTTTGAGTTTTAAGTTTTCTTCCCCTCCCCAAGATGGTATGCAGTCTGATATGGGGTCTACATAGACATCCATATTAAACATTTTCACATTAGTAATGTTGTAAAGAAGAATTAGAACAAATGGAAGAAATCACGAGAAAGAAGAAACAAAACAACAACGAAAGAGAGCAAATAGTATACTTCAATCTGAATTCAGACTCCATAGTTCTTTCCCTGGATGTGAATAGTGTTTTCCTTCATGAGTCCTTTGGAGTTGTCTTAGATCCTTGCATTGCTGAGAAGAGCCAAGACTGTGAAAATCAAGTCATCTCACATTTTGACTGTTACTATGTACAGTGTTCTCCTGGTTCTTCTCACTTCACTCAGCATCAGTTCATATAAGTCTTTTCAGGTTTTTCTGAAATCTGCTTGCTCATCATGTCTTATATAACAATAGTATTCTATTACATTCATGTACCACAACTTGTTCAGCTATTCCCCAACTGATGGACATCCCCTTATTTTCCAATTCTTTGCCACCACAAAAAGGTGTGCTATAATTATTTTTGTACACATGGGTCCTTTTCCCATTTTTATGATCTCTTTAGGATACAGACCTAGAAGTGATATTGCTTGGTCAAAGGGTATGCACATTTTTATAGTCCTTTGGGCATTAGTTTCAAATTGCTTTCCAGAATGGTTGAATCAGTTCACAACTCCAACAATTCATTACTGTTCCAGTTTTTCCACATCTCCCAACATTTATCATTTTCCTGTTTTGTCATGTTACACTGGAATACATGCTGTTCTTGACTCAAGACACTTCATCTCCCAATTGAGCAGTTGCACTGGCTATCTCTGATGCCTGGGCTCTCTTCTGGGCCCTTTTCTTTTCTCCCTTTATACTACTTTATTTGGTGATCTCATCAGCTCCCATGGATTCAGTTATCTCTATGCCAAGGAGTCAAATCTGCTTATCCAAACCTAATCTTTGTACTGAACTCTAGGCTTATATCTACAACTTTCTATCCGACATCTGGACCTGGATATCTAGTAGACATCGTAAATTCTAAGTGTCCAAAAATGAACTCTTTGTCTTTCAAGCAGCCCTCCACACCTCTTTCAGACTTCTCTATTATGGTTGAAGGTACCCCCATCCTCCTGTCTCTGGGGCTTACAATTTAGGTGTCATTCTCAACTCCTCACAATTGCTTAGCTTTCTTGTTGTGAAGGTCTGTTGGTTTCTCCTTTGCAACCTTTCTCAAATATGTCCCCTTCTCTCTGATACTGCCATCACTCTGGTGCAGGCCCACATCTCCACTTGGACTCTTTCAGTAGCCTGCTGGTTTGGTCTACCTGCCACAAGTCTCTCCCCACTCCAGTTTGTCGTCATTCAGACACCACGGTGATTTTCCTAAAGTACAGATCCAACTGTTACCCCCTTACTCAGTGAATTTCAGTGGCTCCTAAGTACCTCCAGGATCAAATACAAAATCCTCTGGCATTCAAAACCCTTCATAATCCAGTTCCCCGCTTCCTTCACCTTTCGCCCGCCACTAGTACTCCCCCACATACTCCTTAATCCAGTGACACTAGCCTCCTTGCTGTTCTTGAACAAGTTGCCTCTCTCTGGGTACTTTCTCTGGCTGTCCTCTGCCTGGAATGCTCTTTTTTCCTCATCTCCAACCCCTGGCTCCCTTCAAGTCCTAGTTAAAGTCTTACCTTGTATAGGAAGCCCTTCCCAAATCCTCTTAATTCTAATTCTTTCCCTCTGTTGATTATTTCCTATATCTCCTGTGTATAGAACTTGTTTATACATAATTGTTTGAGCTCCTTGAGATCAAAGATTGTCTTTTACCTTTCTTTGTATTCTGGTGCTTAGTACAGTGCCTGGTGCATAGTATGAGTTTATTGGCTGACCAGCCAGCAGTTAAGATCCTGAAGCTCTGTGAAGAAGTTGAAGGTTGTTAAAGATTTTGGATTAATTTTCATAGATGGGACAGTTGGAATGAAAATTGCAATTAGTAGACTTGGGAAGGGAAGAGTGGGACATAGTATAGAGAGTATAGAAAGAAGAGAAGGCAAAAGATAGAACTTGTGATGGAATGGTGGAAAGAGAATTGAATTTTGTGATGGATGAAATCTGCAATAACTGACGAAATAAAGGTTCAAGCTTCTGAAGATATTGATTTAATAAGCAGTGCATGTCAGTTGTGTGACAGATCGGGACTAGGCTTCTTCAGCTTGGCAATGGATCTTGAATATAGAGCAAGACAGATTTCTGTGCATTAAAAGGAAACAGTTAACAGGCTTTAAACCAGGATACAAGATTAGGTAATCTGATTTCTAATTGGAGGAAAAATTAGAGACCTTCTGAGTTGGGAAGGAGATGAATGAGTTTCAAGAGTTGGGATGAAAGAATGAGCAGGTTCAGTTTCCAAAATTAGAAAAAGAGGTGCCTCATTCCTTCTGAAGTATCTGTATTCAATCAAAGGAACAAGGAAACAGTGCCATTGACCAGTAACAGGACTAGTTTCCAGATAAGACATATGGGTTGCTTGAATGTATAATTGTGAAAAAACTCCTTGCCTCAGCCCTTGGATGTGACTGGGTTTCTGGTCAGCATAAACTTAAGTTCTTAATTAAGGGTCTCTAAGCAACAAGTAAAGGTAGTCCAGCTTTGAAACCACACAGAGGTGGGTTCAAACAATGCAATAAAGGTTTCTTATAATTCCTTCAGTTGAATAAAGTTTTCTCATAAAACAGATATTGGACTAGACACATAATTGAATACAAAGGGAACTGAGCTAGATCCAGAATTGAGTTACAAGATAAAGGTCACAGTAGTTTACTCAATTCTCCCAATTGAGTCAAAGGACTTGAGTTTGAATCTACACACTGCTATGTATTCTCTTATAAACGTGAGCAAGCCATTTCATTTCTCTTGGGCCTATTTTCCTTCATCTGTAAAATGGGTGTTGGATTAGATCAGTCGTATCAACTCAAATAGAAATAGATCCCTATTGGCCACATACTGACTTTGAAAACTCCAAATTAACGTTATTGTGTTGTGTTGTATTTTCATTTATTTTGTTAAATATTTCCCAATTACATTTTAATCTGGTTCAAGCTATACTAGAGAGTTTTGTGGGCAGCATGGTCTGTGAATTTGACCCCTCTAGATTAGATGACCTTTAAGGACCCTTTCAGCTATAAATTCTATGATTCTGTTTTATTCTTTTTAGGAACTTGAGCTGAACTAGTTAACCAAGAAAATAATGAACTATGCTAAATCTCTGTATTTTCTTCCTGAAAGTTGAATCAAATAAATTGGTTGTTGGATTTTTTTTGATATATTTAGTATCAAACCAGTTCAGACCAGTTGGAACAGGAGCAGAGCCTACACAATTTCTAAATCTATTGACCTGGAATAAGTGAAGAACATAAAAATGGTATCTAAATCTAATGTTTCATTTGTTTAAAACCCTTGAGTATTCCAATTAAATGAAGCTGTGGGGATTAGTTAAGATAGCTGCGTTTCAGTCAAGAGTCCTGAGTTGTTTTCCACCCTGCCTCTGATTTACTGACAACTCTGGGCTAACCACTTAATCTTTCCTCATTTCATTTTTTCCTTTCCCCTCAAGGGGCACACCATCTTCTCCTAGTAGAATGAAGACATCGGTAACCAAAGTATCATAACTCAAATTTTCCATTTTCTTCCTTTTACTTTTTTGCACTATGTTTTTCTTTTTAATTCCATGAGGAAAACAGATGTTACCAATTTCCCAACATTATCCATTTGTTTTAAAAGTAGCTTTAAATGGACTCTTTTCGTCACAGATAAAGGCTATTTTAAGAAAAGTTCTGGGAACAGAAATCTTCACTCAAGAAACCAAAATGGCCTAACTCAGCTAACTGAGAAATAATGTAAACTGTTGCCTATGGTGCCAGTTTCTTCCTCTTGATAGGAAGGGGTGAATGATTGATCATGGAAGGAGTTTCTGTGCTATAACTGAAAACTTTGGTTTCTCTGCGAAGATTGTCAGTCAGTAGAATTAATTTTGTTTTAGACTTTTAATATTATGAGCAAAAATGAAAATCTTTTTAGGCTTGAAGCATTCCTTATTATGGGGTTGTTCACGTTTTTGAAATGGGGATAATAAAATAAAAATAGTTATTTGTTTTACTTTCCAACACTTAATTTATAAAATTTTTATAAGCTGCCTAGTATGGAGAAGTATTAGCATATTCAAAGTAATGGTTTCTCTTTATTAAGAGTCTAGGTCAGGGTTGGTCTAGGTAATCTCCCTGTGTGGTACTTAAATACTTTGACCACATAATGAGAAGACAGGACTTATTTGAAAAGACCTTGCTTTTGGGAAGGATCAGAGGCAAAAGGAAAAGGGGACTACACAAGATGAGATGGATAGTGTCATGGAAACTGAACATGAACTTGGACAGACTTGAAGAGATGTTGGAGGATAGAAGGGCCCAGAGTGACACAAACAACACCAAAAGTCTCCCCATAGTCTTTATTTCTCTTCTTCCCCCCCCCACCTTCCTGATAGCATATACTTTAGAGACATAATAGGGATAATGTAATCTGTGTAACTGCTTAAAGCCTCCAAGTTCTTAGATCTCAGGTAACTTGAGTATATATTTCCTGTTGACCAGTAGTCTGAGTTATAAATAATCCTAGGCTTTGGATTCATTGGCTACAGCCACAAATCAAAGTTGAATAGTGTGGAAAGGACTCTTGTTGCTCATGGATTGAGTTGGCATATGTAACCATAGCTATGTACTGAGATAGTGATAGCCATCTGTAGCAAATAAAGAACTATAACATGAAGATACCATATGTCATGCTGTTTATATAATTTATGACAAAGAAAATTAGTTTGGGTTTTTTTGCTTGAGAGAGAAACATTTCAGGGAGGCTAGGTGGCGCAGTGAGTAAAGTGCCGGCCCTGGAGTCAGGAGGATCCGAGTTTGGTTCTGGCCTCAGACACTTAACACTCACACACAAAAAAAAAAACTAGCTGTGTAACCTTGGGCAAGTTAGTTAACCCCAATTGCCCTCTAAAAAAGGCAAAAAAAAAAAGAAGCATTTTAAAAGGTTGCTATATAGAGCAGCATGGAGAACAAGAGTTACTCTGGTGATATTTGTTTTAATTTGGCAAACATTTATTAATCACCTTCTGTGTACTTGGTTCTGGAAATACAAACACAAAACTAAAACATTTCCTACAGTTAAGTTAGTCACATTCTACTTGGGGTTGGGAGGACCAGCTCATAAACTGGTAGGTAAATACAAAATATATATGAATAATATAAGGTAATTTGGGGACAACACTAAGAACCACCCCCCCCAAATCTTATTAATAAAGTCTTTGTGTAAAGATAACACTTTAGTTGAGCCTTGCTGGGAGCTAGGATTCCAAGAGACTGAGGTGAGGAGGGACAGCATCACAGTTTTGGGTCAGGCTGAATACAAAGGTATAGAGGTGGAAGATTCAATCTACTGTAGGGGGAACAGAAAGGAAGCCAGTTTGACTGGAATATAGAATGCATGGTTGGAATATTGTGAAATCCGTCTAGAAATGCAGACTGGAACAGAGGTGTAAAACATGCAAGTGTTCTTGAACTATATTAAAAGGTAATTGGGAAATACTTAACCAAAAAAACTCAATAAAACATTGATAATCTTAATATGTGGTTCTCTAAGTTACTACATGACCACAGGGATCCTTATGTATGATTTGAAACCAGTAGACCAGTCAGATGATAAAGGGTATTTTATCCTAGAACCAGTATGGAGAAAGTGTAGCTTCTTGAACAGGGAAGTAATATAGTTTTACTTACGGTTTAGGGATATCAGTTTGGTAGCTCTGTGGAGGATGAATTGGAGAGGAGACAGACTGGTGCTAGAGAAACCAAATTGGAGGTCCCTTGGGATAGTTGATCAGGGCCTGAATTAGAGGGGTAGCCATGTGAAAGGACAGAATGAGATGGGTGCAAAAGCTGTTGTGGATGTAGAATAGATGAGATTTGCAAACTTTAGTTGAGTTGGATTAATAGGGTTGAAAACTGTAGGGCTATTTATGATTCTGTGATCATTGTCTCTGCTACTTTGAGAACTCTTTGAAAAAAAGATAATGAGGAAAATATTAGTAAGTGAGGTTGTTAAATCACTCATTTAGAAGAATGTTGTATACTGTAGTTTACCTAAGTTTTAACAAACTTTTTTGTAAAATATCTTGTACTTTTCTTATAGAAGTGGACTAAATGAGAATATAATTAGATTCAGAACTCATTTGATGGCTAGATTCAAAGGGTAGTCTCAAAGGAGGTCTTTAGTAGAGTACCCCAGGGATCTGGGTTTGACTCTGAGCTATTTACCATTTTTATAAATCCTGTGGACGATTGATATGGATAGTAAGCTCATCAAATTTGCAGATGACAAAAAGCTGGAAAAGAAAATTAACATACTGAATGAAAGTAGGGGCCCCAAAAGATCTTGACATGAGAGCAATTAGTTTAACTAGATAAAATTAAATGGGGATAAATGTAAGTTTTACATTTGGATACAGAGAGAGCAACTTCACAAGTACAGGATAGGGGAGGCATGCTTATATATTTAGTTATTTTGAAAAAGATCTAGGAGTTTTCATGGACTGAATGCCCAATATGAGTCAGCAGTATATTGTGGAAGCCAAAAGACCTAATGCAGTCTTAGGCTTCATTGAGAAGCAAAGCTTCTATACATAGAAAAATTTCACTGTACTTTGCCCTCATCAGACCTCATTTGGAGTATTGTGTTTAATTCTATATGGGTACTTCCTTTTAAGAAAGACATCATGGAGTGGCTTAAGAAAGACAAGCTGGTCAGTATCCAGAGAAAGACACCAGGATAGTTACGGTTCTTGAGTCATTGGCATACCAGGATCAGTTGAAGGAAGTGGACACATTTAGCCTGGAGAAGAGAAAACTAAGAGGGAAGCATTATTGCTTTCTTCAAATATTTTGAAGAGCTGTTACTTGGAGGAGAGTTGACTTGTTCTGTTTGGTGTCAAAGGGTGAAATTAGGAGCAGTGGGTAGATTTTGCAAAGAGGCAAATTTAGGCTTGATGTCAGGAAAAAACCTTCTACCACTTGGAACTGTCCAAAATTGGAGTGGGCTGCCTCAGGAGGTTATGGGTCCCCCTTGGTTGGAGGTCTTCAAGAAGAGGCTGGATGACCACTTGTTGGGAATGTTATAGTGGGGGATTCCTTTCATGTTTGGGTTGGATTAGGTGACTGTTGGGGTCATTTTCAACTCTCAAATTTTGTGATTCTGGGAATAAATTATTTCCAAAACTTTTCCAAACACTTTTTAAAGCAGCTTCTATAGAGTCATAAGAACATAAGTAATACTATACTAGACGATTTCATTGGTCTATTTTGACTTTAAATTTGGCACCAAGTCATCCCAAGGGAGTTAGTCCTCTTCTTAGGGGTATCAGCCTTAAAAGGTCAGGGTTATACATTAAGCATTTGCTAGTTTCCCTTCATAGCCTATTATGACATTATTGACTAAAAAGATCAGAACTTAATTCATGTAATCTTTAGAACTGAAGACACTTTAAAGGTCATTTAGTTTAATGTTATTTTAAGTACTGTGAGAGGCAAGAGTGGTATTGAGGAAGGAACATTGAACTTGAAATCTCAGAAGACTTGGGTTCAAATTTACCTTTTAATTTGCTGTAATAACATGAAGAAGCCAGTTTTTGTCTCTGAACATCAGTTTTTTCCTCTGATGATCATTGTTCTAAACAGTACTTTGAATAGAGCATATTACTATGTAGTTGTTAATCACTACAGATAAAGTCTTCAGTGACTTTGTACCTTTTGAAAGCGGGTGGTGAAAAACTAGCTGTGTAACCTTGGGCAAGTTACTTAACCCCAATTGCCCTCCAAAAGGCAAAAAAAAAAAAAAAAGTGGGTGGTGACCATTTGGAACTCATTGCTGAAGAGATTATATAAGGTGTTATCATTACTCGGTTCATTAATGAATTAGAAAATTTTATGGTTTATGAGGGAAGCTAGAAACATATTCTTACCTTTTGAGGGGGCTATTGTGGACCACATCTGTGTTCATCCACAAAATGCTCCTTAGTACTATATCAAAGCCAGAATTTTGAGCTTGATATTTTATAATTGGTCTTACCAATATGGCATTTCTTATATAGAATGTTAGTGCAAAATTGATCATCAGAATTGGTCATAGCAAATATTTTGATCACTCAGAGGAAGGGTTATTGATGAAAATATTTATTGTAAGTAACATGCTATATAGCATTGTATCTTATACCCCTACCCCTCCTTGTAGGTAGGGGATTAGAGTTCTCTCCTTGGATTATTTTTGTTATGGATATAATGCTTTCTTATTCCTTCTTCTTTCTAATTTGAAGCATAATTATAGTCTAGTTACTCAACCTAGGGGCTTCACTTAAAGTGAATAATTTAGCAATTATTTGTTAGACCAGTATTGTTTACTCTCTGAATTATTTAGGGAAAATTTAAATGATAAGACAGAGGGTATTTTGTTTTTGTTTTTTAAATAGTACACCTTTCTCTTATTTTTGTTGGTTTAATAGGACTTCTGAGCCTTGTGTTGATATGAGGTACCCTATCTTTTTTGCTATTCTAACTTGTACTTTGAATAACACATTTTGTCTGAATGAACTCAAATTAGGCTAATTCTGAGAACTCTTTGATAAAATAAGTAGATTGTCCAAATGCAGAGTATGCTTGCCAAAAGGAATTATTTTATGGACAACTCACATAGGGCAGGCTCTCACTTGGTGGTCAGAAAAAGTGATACAAGGACACTCTTAGGGTCTCTCTTAAGAATTGAGTGACATGGGAGACACTGGCACAGGACTGCTCAGCATGGCACCTCATCAGAGAAGGTGCTGTGCTCTATGAGCAAAGCAAAATTGAAGTTTCTCAAAAGAAACGTGAGATGTGCAGATTTGGAGAATCCACCCCAAATGTTCACATGGACTATTTGTATCCAACCTGTGGTAGAACATTCCGAGCTCATATTGGTCTGATCAGCCACAGTCAGACACACTGTAACTTGACTCTGGCATAGTGATGTCATTTGGGTTGTCTTTGAAAACCAAGGACAACAATCATAAGTAGATTATCAAAAGCATAGTTACTTCTTATGGATTCAAATAGGATATAGAGTTGGATGAGACCTTAGAGACAAGTTAAATGGTAATTCAGTAGCAGAGCACTGAAGAATATCAACGTCTGATTCTTTGTAGCAACCTAAAGTACCATGTTTCCCCGATAATAAGACACTGTCTTAATTTTTTTGGACAGAAAAACACCAGAGAGCTTATTTTCAGGGGAGGGCTTATTTTAATGAACATTGACAGCAATTTTAATAAACAGGTAAATGTGAACAAAAAAATGTACCTTTATTCAATAATGTTCATGTCATCTTCTTCAACAACATCATCATAAGTGTCCATACCCTGAATTCCGTCCTGGATGTCTTGCACCTCCATTTCCTTCAGAAGAAGTGGACCCAATCTGTCATGTCCAGCAATATAGCTCTCTTTAAATGAATATGTCTTGTCCAGGTAACATGCTCATAGTGCCTTGGCGACACAGCTGTCAGTAATTTTATCCCATGACTTCTTCACCCAAGTCACGACTTCTTGCAGACAGGGCTTCACAAAGTTTCCACGCTGATTTCTTTCCATTCTATTTCCAATGTAGTCATTGACTTCCATGTGCAAATGGTCCTTGAATGGCTTCTTTATTGCAATATCAAAGGTCTGGAGATAGGCAGTCATTCCTGCAGGAATCATTACTTGATCTATTCTTCTCTCTGCAAGGAAGTTCTTCATTTCTTTAGCATGGTGAGTGCTGGCTGAATCCCAGATTATCAGACCTCTTTAGTTACCTCGCATAACAAGTGGCAGCATTAAATCAACCCACTTTCTTATAATGGCTTGTGTACACCAGGCTTTTTCGGTTTCAAGAACGTAAATGCCAGATACACGTTCAATCTTATCTTTCTTGCCCTTTCTGATGATTAGAATTGTGTCTTTCTTTCCATTCAAACGAATTGCCAAAACACAGGTGACCTGTGCACTTTCATAGCCAGTGGTGGGAATGTAGATTGACGTTGCACCCCTGTGATGAATTGTTGTTTGAGATCCTTGTCCCATAAACACTGCAGTTTCATCCATAGCAATCATATTGCAGGTTTGGTACTTGGAAATGTCGATCCTATCAATAAAGGACTTGAATGCAAGTGCACGTTTAATAACTTCAGCATCTTCCAGCTTAAACAGTGTTGTTGATCTTCTTAGGGACAGTTCATACCGTTGAAGGAAACCGTCCAACCAGTGTTGTGATGCTTTGAATCCTTCTGAGACCATTTCAAACTCTGGTGCCATTGAAAGGGCAAATGCTTGAATATCAGCCCTGCGCACAACCAAGGCCTTTCTTTGCTCTCCTGTCAGCAATCCATTCACCAATGAGGATCTCCAAGTCAGGATATAAGGGCTGCCGACCTGATCCAGACCTGCGCTTTTTCCCTTTTCCCTCATCCACCTGTTGATTGAGGTTATTATAATCTGCTCTCCATTTTCTGACCATTCGAAGATCCAAAAGTTTTTCTTTACAGAAAACTGCAAGATTCTTTCCATGTGACTCCTCTACAATTGCTTTCTTATACTCAACAGTATACGGTAGCTCTTCCTTTTTGTACTCATGTCTGGGGGTCAAAACAGACAGAATAATAAAATTATGACCATCAGTCCTTTTCACTCCATCATGCCCCCTGAGTTCTTCTTTTTTCCTCCATCATGCCCTTTTTATCCTCCATCATGCCCCCTCACTCCCGCTTACATACCGGGTTTTTATGTTGTCCTGCCTCAGCTCTCCTCCGCGGCACTGCTCTCAATGGCACCAGCAAGCAAATCACTGGGGAAGAACAGGATGACGCGCTCACTGCTGCAGCTCTGATTGGATGCAGCTCGGATCGCAGCGTGCATTTCACCCGGGGGCGGGGGGGGGGGGGGAACGGTGCATACAGAGGGTACCGTAATGTAGCGTGTAGCGCAGGGGATCACCTTCACTACAGTAGCAATCTCAATAGGGCTTATTTTGGGGGGAGGGCTTATTTTAGAGGAATCTTACACAGTAAGGGGAGGGCTTATTTTCGGGATAGGTCTTATTATCGGGGAAACACGGTATAATCTTTAACACCCCCCTTTTTTAAATGAAGAAGATAAGAGATTCGCAATTTGTCAGCAAGCATTTAAATTTTAAGTACTTAACATGTACTAGGGATGGCTTGGTGTGTGTGAGGAAAAGCAAAAACAGGCCTGGCCCTCAAGGACCTCCCTTTCTAATGGGAGATATAGCATAAATAACTAGATAACATAAAATCAGTGAGAAAACATTTATTAAGCACTGCTCTCTGTCCAGCACTGTGCTAAGTGCCAGGAATATAAAGAAAAGTAACAGACAGTCCCTGTTGACGAGGAGCTCACGGACAGCGTACAAACAAGCTATATGGGGGGCAAATTGGAAATAAGCAACAGTTCTAGGATTCAGAGGAATTGAGAAAGGCTTCTTACAGAAGGCGTGATTTTATTTGGGACTTGAAAGAATGCAGGGCTTGGAGATGAAGAGGGAAATTCTGGAGATGAGTTTCTTGCTTGAGGAACAGAATGTCGGTCAGTGTCACTGGGCTATTACGTATATAGGGGAATGTAAAATCCAAGAAGACTGAAGAGGTAGGGAGAGAACAAGTTATGAAAGGCTTTGAATGCCAAATAGGATTTTATATTTTATCCTGGAGGTATTAGGGAGCCACTGGAGTTTATTGAGTGGGGGATAAAAAGATGACTCTGCTTTAGAAAGATCACTTTAACAGATGATGAGGGGGGTGGACTGGAACAAGGAGAGCAAGCACCAGGCTATTGAAATCGTCCAGGCTTGAGGTAATGAGGGGCCTACCCCAAGGTGGTAGCAGTTTCAAAGCATAGAAGGAAATGTATGCAAAAGATGTTAGAAAGGTAAAAATCTACTGCCGTTAGCAAAAGATTGGATTATGGGAGTAAGAGAGGAGTTATATAAGATATAACTAAATAACATACAAGATAATATCCTCATATATTTTAATTATTTAATGTATATTGATAGTCATTCTTTTTCTTTTTTTTTTTGGAGGCTCTCAGGGTTATGTGACTTGCCTAGAGTCACGCAGCTAGTAAATGTCTGAAGTCGGATTTGAACTCAGGTCCTCTTGACTCCAGACCTAGCACTTTATCCACTGCACCACCTAGCTTCCCTGAGAAGACATTCTTTTAAACTGTAATGAGCCAGCTTGGCAAGCCCCTTTATAGTTTTAGGATCTAGAGTTTTTTCTGGTAGAGCTTTTTGACTTGTAAAATACTTGAGAAGAGCAATTCACTGTCATGATCATCAAGCATTTGTTATGTGCTTACTGAGTGCCAGGCACTGTGCTAAGCACTGAGGAGAATGAGAAAGGCAAAAATACAGCTCCTGTGCACAAGGAACAAACATTCCAATAGGAGAGACCAGATGCCCACTGTAGATGGGAAGCCCCCTCCAGGGGACGGCATCATTGCAGGAGACTAGGAAAGACCTCTTTGAGAAGATAGGATTTGAGCTGAGACTTGAGGAAAGCTAAAAGGAGGAGGTTAGGAGGGAAAGTATTCCAGGCACAGAGAACAAATAGGTGAAAAGGAAGGAGATGGAGATACGGAGTTGTGAGGAGTGTTTTGTGCATGAAGCAGTAGGAAGGCCCATGTCTATCCATTATTTGGTGTATGGTATCACAAGTCAAGTGTAAGGAGCCTGGAAAGCAACTAGGAAGGGGCCAAATTGTGAAAGGATTTAAAAGCCAAAAGGTAAATTTTATGTTTGATGCTGGAGGTAATAGGGAGTCCCTGGAGTTCATTTAATGGGGGGGGCGGGAAGGGATGGTGTAGAGCTGAACTTTAGAAACATCACTTTGGCAGCTGAGTAGAAAATGTTTGAGTAGGGAGAGACTTGAGGAAGGCAGAGAGATTATCGCGAAGACTATTGGAATTGTCTAGAAGTAAGGTGATAAGTGCCTGTACCAGGATGGGAGCTGTGTGAATGTAGAAAAGGGGATGTATGTGAGAGATGATGTGAAGGTAGAAACAATATTTGGCAACAGATTGGATATGTGGGGTGATTGAGAGTGAGGAGTTGAGGATGCAAGGTGAATGGGAGAATGGTGGTATCTTTAACAGTAATTGGGATATTCCAAAGAGGAGAGGGTTTTGGAGGACAGGTAATGAGTTTATTTTTAGACATGTTGAGTTTGACTCATCTTAGGGGCTGGCATCCAATTTTAAATGTCTAGTAGGCAACTTTATGTAAGATTAGGGGGTTCAGGAGAGAAGTTAGAGCTGAATAAATAGATAAAAAGAAGTGTCATACCAATCAGACTACCAAAAAATTATTTTATGGAGCTAGAAAAAATAATAACAATTCATCTGAAAGAACAAAAAGTTCAGAATATCAAGGGAATTAATGAAAAGAAATGCTAGGGAAGGTAGCCTAGCCACACCGGATCTTAAATTGTATTATAAAGCAGCAATCATCAAAACTACTTGGTACTGTCTAAGAAATAGAGTGGTGGATCAGTGGAACAGGTTAGGTACTCAAGACAGTAGTCAGTGACTATAATAATCTAATGTTTAATAAACCCAAAGACTCTAGATTCTGGGATAAGAATTCACTATTTGACAAAAACTGCTGGGAACACTGGAAAATAGTATGACAGAAACTAGACATAGACCAACATCTTACACTGTATACCAAAATAAAGTCAAAATGGGTACACGATTAGATATAAAGGATAATACTATAAGCAAACTGGGAGAGCAAGGAATAGTTTACCTGTTGGATTTATAGAGAAAGGAAGAATTTGTGGCCAAACAAGAGATAGAGAACATTATGAAATGCAAAATAGATAATTTTCATTACATCAAATTGAAAAGTTTTTTTGCATAAACAGTGCCAATTCAACCAAGATTGGGAGGGCAGCAGAAAACTGGGAAAGAATTTTTACAACTGGTGTCTCTGGTAAAGCCCTCATTTCCAGAATATGTAGAGAACTGAGTCAAATTTACAAGAATACAAGTCATTCCACAATTGATAAATCATCAAAGGACATCAACAGGCAGTTTTCAGAGGAAGAAATTAAAGCTATCTATAGTCCTATGAAAAAGTGCTCTAAGGGGCAGCTAGGTGGCACAGTGAGGGCCCCAGAGTCAGGAGGACCCGAGTTTGGTTCTGGCCTCAGACACTTAACACCCACACAAAAAAAAACTAGCCATGTAACCTTGGGCAAGTTACTTAACCCCAATTGCCCTCCAAAAGGCAAAAAAAAAAAGTGCCCTAAGTCACTATTGATTAGAGAAATGCAAATCAAAACAATATTGGGATACCACATTATACCTATCAGATTGACTAACATGACAAAACAGGAAAATGATAAATGTTGGCGAGGATGTGGGCAAATTGGGACCCTAATACATTATTGGTGGAATTGTGAACCAATCCAACCATTCTGGAGATCAGTTTAGAATTATGCCCAAAGCACTATAAAAATGTGAATGCCCTTTGACCCAGCAATCCCACTTCTAGGTCTGTATCCCAAAGAGATCATAAAAATGGGAAAAGGATCCACATGTACAGAAATATTTATAGCAGACCTTTTTGTGGTGGCAAAAAAATTGGAAATTGAGGGGATACCCATCAGTTAGGGAATGGCTAAACAAGTTGCAGTATATGAATGTAATGGAATACTATTGTGCTATAAGAAATGATGAGCAGGCAGACTTCAGAAAAACCTGAAAAGACTTATATGAACTGATGCTGAGTGAAGTGGGCAGAACCAGGAGAACATTGTACACAGTAACAAGCCAAAACATGTGATGACTAACTTTGATAGACTTATCTCTTCTTAGCAATGCAAAGATCCAAGACACTTGGATCCAAAGGATTCATGATGGAAAATGCTGTCCAAATCTAGAGAATGAATGATGGAGTCTGAATGCAGATTGAAGCATATTATTTGATCTTTTTTCCCTTCTTTCTTATGGTTTCTCCTATTGGTTCTAATTCTTCTTTATAACATGACTAATGTGAAAAATAGGTTCAATATGACATGTCATTTGATAGTGATGGAACTCAGTTCTAATGCTCCTTTGTTGAACTGAGTTTTCTTCTTTCAGTGATCCTCCTAGAGGTATGGGTAATGATAACTGTTAACTGTGATGCAACAGAGGCAAGGGAATATTGGTCACACAGCTGAGAGAAAACATGGTGGGTAGGTATGTGTATTAGATGGGGGACAGTGCTGGTCAGAAGGTATGGTTGATTCTTAGGAAGTATGTTAAGTTTCCAAATTCTTGGTACCTCAAATTTTGCTCCTGTTTTTCCTTGCTATTTTCTGATTATTCCTAGGAAGTGAGTTAATGATGCCTATATAAAGTAGCTTATAAACTTTATTGTGACAGTGACTTTGAAAATGTATGTGCTGGTACTCAAAAATTATTAGAGGAGAAACTATTTCTCCACAAGAAAGAATCTTTACAAAAAGTTTTTCTTTTGTACTCTGATGAAAAAGAGATTTTGACAATATTAATGAAAATGACTTTTCCTAAATAAACTAGACTTACCTGAATTATATTAAGTTTTTATTTTTAAAAGTAGCTTTTTTTTTCTTTTAAGCACATGTAGTCAATAAATGAAAGCAAGCCTGCAGTGGTGGGTAAACAGAGAGCTTGCCTTGGATTCAGGAAAACTGTGTTCAAGTCTTACCTCTGTCATATACTGAACTCTGTGACACAACTCAGTTAACCTCTCAATGCCTAGGCACTTCTCCAAGGCTTTTAGTTGCAAACTAATGTGAGCTTATTTATATTGAGGGAGGAGAGTTTTTGTGCTGTTAATATTTCACACTGATAAAATCACAGTGTGAATTAAAGAACTAATATGGGGGGGGGAATCTGAAATTTATTTTTTACTTCTAATTTTGGTATTTTTTTTTCTAAAATTCCAAATGTATACATATGGCATGCATTTACTGACATCTCAGAGAATAGGTTAACTATTCAGTAGTGCCCAAGAATATATCGATCCTGAGAAGACATTAATATTTGATTTTCTTTATTATATGTATTTAATATGAGAAGAGTTTCATAGACTTCAAGGATATGAGTGACACAGAATATTTTGATTGTGAGTAGAGCCTTAGGATAGTAGATTTGTCATGTGGTAATACCATTTTGTTCCCTAGACTTTCTTCTAGTCTCAGATCCTACCTTCCATCAGAAATCTTCATGATTGATCTGTAATTCTTTTAATTTAATTGATTTAATTAAGCCATCCTTCTCTTGATTTATTTCTAATTTATACTGAATATAGTTTGTACGTAGTTATTTACTTGTCTCTCCCATTTGACTGTAACCTCCTTGAGAGTTAGGACTAATTTACCTTTATTTGTAGCCCCAGTGCTTAGCACAATGCCTGGCACATAGTAGGTGCTTAATAAATGTTTATTGACTGAGTGACCGAAATTGGGGGTGGGGGAGTGGTGTAGACATTATTTGTAGCAGTTTAGGTTGGCTAGGGTGGCTAAGTCCTGATGTCCTGGTGGATAGATACATAGCATGAAGCATGGTCTGGCGCCTGCTGGATGTAGAGGGCTCTGGTGAGGATTGACTTATGTACCCTTTAATCTGGGAAGTTCCATTTCACTGCATATCCCCAAACCGAATCATTTGGGAGCTAGAGATAACGTTTCTTTAGTACTGAAATGGGTAAGATCGGTACCATGTAGTGTGTTGTACCTTGGTTGACTCATCATATATGATATGGTCTGATTCTTAGGCATGCAGGCTTAGAAAATCAGCTTTCTCAGCTCATCCAAAGAGTAATCATGTCCTGGTGAATAAATCATAGTAACTAGAGTTTAAAATAAAATAAACAAAGAACTAATTTAGAAGTTAGATTACTAATTTGTTTTATGCTTCATATCTGCTCTCTCTTCCAAGCAGGATACTTTCTTGAGAGAGTGGAATGATGAGGATTTGTCAGGAACAAAATCCTTCTTTGATCCTCTAAGAAACGTAACTGCTTTTTTTTAGTGCAAATCTCACCTCTGCTACTTACTTTCTCTGTGACTGAACCTCTTTGGAACTCAGTTTCTTGATTTTTTAGAAGTGGGGTTTTGGGCAACAAGGGTTTAAGACTAGATGATTTACTGTCATGTCCCTTGCATCCTGAAATCCTGTAATCATTTGGTTGTTCATGTCTTTTTTTAAAAAAAGATGGGAGGAAAACCAGCTAGGTATGTTGACAACACAGGGGCCAACTGAGAATCAACATGGAGTTCAGGTCCAGGGAGATAGGCTGTCCAAAGTGTCACTTTGAAAGGAGAGAGCATTCAGTCCACAGTTGAAGCAGCATTAGTTAGATCATAGGCAGGCTGCCTGAAGCATCATTCCCAAAGAATGAGTCTGAAGTTCAGGCAAGTGAGTTTCAGTTCAGGATTGAGCAGGAACCGAACTACTTAAGGGTGACTAAGACCAAGGGTCAAAATTGGGACCAAAACTTTTCTATGGGAGAAAATTGGGAGGTCATATTAGG
This sequence comes from Petaurus breviceps papuanus, assembly GCF_028583685.1. Taxonomy (NCBI): domain Eukaryota; kingdom Metazoa; phylum Chordata; class Mammalia; order Diprotodontia; family Petauridae; genus Petaurus; species Petaurus breviceps. The sequence continues at coordinate 14,289,765 of NW_027187360.1, read as the reverse complement.
AAGAAGTTCTCAGTACAGTAGCAGCCATTGTTTGTATATGAGTGTATTGTGGCTGGACAAATTGTTTGGTGATGTCAATAAAAATTTATTAAGCACCTATCCTGTACCTGTTATTATACTTAAACATCAGGGATGCGAAGAAAGGCAAAAGTTCCAGCTCTCAAGGAGCTCATAGTCTAATAAGATGTAGCAAAATTCTGTTCTAGGCAATAGTTTCAACCAGTTGTCTTTATGGAAAATGATTTAACATCTCAAATACTGGTTGCTTTCTTGTTATTTTGTTGATTAGTCGTGTCCCACTGTTCCTGACTTATTTGTGGATTTTTTTCAAAGATATTGGAGTGGTTTGCCATTTCCTTCTCTCTCTCATTTTATAGATGTGGAACTGAGGGTTGTGACTTGCATAGGGTCACATAGCTAGGGTCTCATATTGGATTCAAATTCTGATCCTCCTAACCCTAGGGCCAACTCCATCCACTATCCCACCTGGCTGCCCTTATTCATTACTTTAGGATAGGGTGTACTCTTTAAGATTTTTGTACTCTTTCAGCTCTATACCTCTCCTTTTGTTAGAGAGGTAAGGGGGAGGGAAGGAGGAAATGGAGACTGGGTGTAATGTGTTGTAGTTGGTTGTTTTTACTTAACTGATTCTTTTTTCTTTGTTATGATAGAGGAATGATATATCCAGAAATAACTGGAATATAGAAAGCAAATCACCAATAAAACCTTTTAAAAGTTAAAGATTTTCCAGGGTGAGAGATGGGAGTGTTGTAAAGAACATTTGGGTGGGGAGGCTTAAGAGGGGGAAGGTAAGGCATTTGGGGTTAAGTGACTTGCCCAAGGCCACTTAAGCGTTAAGTGTCTGAGGCCAGATTTGAACTCCAGTCCTCCTGACTCCAGGGCCGGTGCTCTATTCACTGTGCCATCTAGCCGCCCTGTAAAGAATATTTGGATAATATTATTGAAGAACATTTCACAGAGTTCAGAAATAGAGCTAATAAGGTATCCTGAGCCTGACTCTAGTGCAAGTCAGTTTCACAGGGTTGAAAGTGCTCTCAATGAAATTCTGATGATAGAGATATAAATGAGGCAGATAAAGGAGAAAAAGAGATCGTTAGCTAAAAAGACTGATGTTTGTGTCTTGCAAATAGTAGGCATTTACTAAATGCTGTATATTAGGAATTCATCTTTAAAAGGTGGAAGGAAAGACAAGTACAACCCTGATAATGAATACAATTTGATGAATATGATGAGTAAGATATACGATCTTGTAAGAACAGAAGGTATTAGAAAGGCCAAAGCCCTAAAGGAGCTTAGCCTCTCAGCGTATGCTAAAGATAAAAACCATGTTGGAGGAAAGATGATCAAAAAAGAGGACTACAACTTGGGGCAGATAGGGCAATGATAATGGATGACAGCTAGGTGGCACAGTAGATAGAGTGCCAGGCCTGGAATCTGGAAGATTCATCTTCCTGCGTTCAAATCCAGCCTCAGATACCTTCTAGCTGTGTGATCTTGGGCAAGTCACTTAGCCCTGTTTGCCTCAGTTTCCTTATCTGTAAAATAATCTAGAGAAAAAAATGATAAACCACTCTAGAATCTTTGCCAAGAAAACCCTTCATGAATCAGAAACCACTGAAACAACTGACTAAAATGACAAAAGGCTGATAGAAAAAATGTGAAACCAACAGTTGCTAGCTATGCAAATGTGTATGGAACAGAAATGATCAACAGGGAATCTAAACCCAAGGTAAATAACCAAATGGTAAGAGAATACTGCTCTGTCCTCAGGGAGTTCAAATCATTAGGTTTAGATGTGGATTTGGTATCTGAAGACCCTAGGTTCAGGTCCTAGATCTGTTTCATAAAAACCTTATTAAGTGACTTAACTTTTCTAGTCCTCAGTCTTATTATCTGTAAAATGACATGGTTACATTAGGTTATGTGAGGTTACATTAGGGATCTGTTCTACCCTAAATCCTATGATTCCATATTCTATGTTACTGGAGTTCCTTACAGATATGATTACTGAGTCAGTGATCTTTGAAAAACTGAGTAGAGGAGTGGAGTGGAGAGGAGAGGAAAGGAGAGGAGAGGAGCTATAATAGTAAAGAAAGATAAATGGTCCTGAATTTCAAAAGTGGAAAGAGAGTGAATGCTTAATGCTCTAGACAAGTGTTTTAATTGTTGTAAAAATTCTAGACTATATTATAAAAGGATTAATTTGTTAGAATTTCAGGAGAAAAATGGTAAAAGCTATGAGCTAGCACAGTGTCATCTAGAACCTTTTATGATACAGCAAATATGCATTATTAACTAAAAAAAAACTGGATTACTAGGCATAAAGGTCACAGTAATGCTAATGACACAGTCATTGTATCCTTGTGGATGTTTAGAATTGTGGACTGGATCAGAGTAAAGTTTATTCAAAACTGGTTATACAGTTGAATCAAAAGATCTGTGATTCAGATGGATTAGTGCTACTCTGGAAGGTTGTCTTAAGTAGAATTCCCCTGGGAGATCTATCCTACGCAGTACTGAATGTTTCAAGTTTAGATCTGGCCTCAGACACTTATTAGCTGTGTGGCACTGCACAAGTCCTTTAATCAGTGTCTACCTCACTTTCCTCATTTGTAAAATGGTGATAATAATAGCATTTACCTTCTAGGTTTGTTCTGATGAGGAAAAATGAAAATATATTCCACACCTTAAAATGTTGTAACAGTGCTAGTTATTTTTTTTGCATTAATGCTATAGGTATAGATATAGGTGACATGTTTATTAAATGAGAATATAATTTAAAATTGGCATTATATAGCTAAAATTTTGGGTTTTAAGGTCTTAAAACAGACTAAAATGATGGCTGCTAAGCTAATAAGAATTGTAATAGGGATAAATATAAAATCCTGTGTTTGGGTTAATAAAATCAGTTATGCAACTATGGCAAGAGGAAGGGGTGACTTGATAATAGTATATGTGGAAAAGATCTGGCTATTTTAATAGACTAAAAGAAAGCTCAATATGAGTCATCATTGTGACATGGCAACTTAGAAAGTTAACCTTAGGTTTTGTTATTAAAGAGGCAGTGTTCAAAATTATGGACAGCTTTCTCAGGATGACATTCCTATTATACTCTGCCTGGTTAGACCACATCTTGAGTATTCAGTTCTGGAAACCATTTCAAGGAAGGTATTGATTAATTAGAGTGCAGCCAAAAGAGGATAGCTGATAGCTAGGATGACAAGAATGGAAACCATAAGAAAAAAAGAGGGAGTCTAGAAAGGAGTGTGACGAGGACCTAGGAGCATAGATTTAGACACATGGGTTCCCAAAGTGGGCCGTACTGCCCCCTGGGGGACACTGGAATGATGTGGGGGGCTGGTAGTTGTCTCTGCTTTAATTGGGGGGGTGCAATTGAATTAAAATAAGAATTAACCTAACCCCAGTGGGTGCTGAGTAATTTTTCTCTTTTTTGAAAAAGGGGTAGCCAAATAAGTTTGGGAACTTTTGAGAGAGCTATAAAAATATTAGAATCCTTGTCTTATAAATGAAGAAACTAAAAGAACAGGTTAAGTGACTTGCCCATGATGATGAGCTGGCATCAGAGGTAAGATTTGAATCCAGATCTTCCTAACGCATAAGTTCACAACTATCCATTTTATCATGCATTCTCTCTAAAGACACTTTAGCAGTCTTTGAGTATTTTAAGGACTATCATGTGAAAAAAGGACTAGACTTGTTTTGCTTAGCCCCAGAAGTCAGAACTAAAAAGTTGAAGGTGTAGAAAGGCACATTTAAATTAAGTATAAGGGGGAAAAAAACCAAATTTTAAATTATTAATGCTGTCCAAAAGTAGAATAGACCCCTTAGGAGTGATAAGTTTTCTAGAGGGATTCAAGAGGAGACTCAGGTTACAACTTGTTGAGGTTATTTTAAAAAGATTTTTATTTGAATAGATGAATTCAGAATGTCTTTTCAACTTAAAGATTCTAGTATTAGTCAAGAATATATTTGGGGGGGGGGCAGCCAGAGTCAAGATGGCGGAGTAGAAAGAGGACTTCCACAGGGCTCCGGCTTCCACCTCACCCAATTCATGTAAAAGGGGAATCTGAACAAACTTTGGAGTTATAGAACCCACAAAATGACACAGAGAAGCTAACCTCCCGCTGAGGACAGCCTGGCAGGTAGGCAGGAGTCTCCAGCACAGTGCTCTGGGAACCGAACCCTCGCAAGCCCAAGGTTTTAGCCCCAGGGCGGGCCTGACCAACCACCGGCTGGAGGGACTTCAGCTCACCAGCAGCTGTGACGGTTTCCAGAATTATCAACACGTAGATGCTAAGGACAAAGTGAGAGGTCAGTGCAGTGTGGACTTTGGGGTCCAGTAGTAGGGAGTGCAGTCGGCCTGGCCCCCAGGGCGAGAAGCTGCTGAGGAGCCATGGCAGCTTCAGCTCCTGGCCTGCAGTTTGTAGGGGGACCAATCAACCAGTCTGACGGGTAATCGCTCTTGCTTTAACCTGCTTGGATCTGGATTGCGGTCTAGGGTGGAGGTCCTGGGGTGTGCAACTAGCTTGTCAGAGCATGTGGAGGCTTCAGAGAGGGCACCACCTTTGGCAGCTGAGAAAACCCCAGCATTTGGGACGAAGCTCCACTGTCTGGTGGCAGAGTCCCACTGTGGCAAAAAGCCTAGGGGTCAAGTGATTGAGTGGCGACATGAGCAGGCAAAGGAAGCAAATTAAATAGAGCAACCCAACTTTACACTCTTATTTTGGTGACAAAAAGGATCAAAGCATGGAACAGGAGGAAGACAGTGAAGTCAGAACTCCTGCACCAAAAGCTTCCAAGAAAAATTCGAGCTGGTTACAGGCCATAGAGGACCTTAAGAAGCAGATAAAAGAAGTGTAGGGAAAATTGGGAAGAGAAATGAGAACAATGCAAGAGAATTACTAAATGAGAGTCAACAGCCCTGACTGAGGAAAATAACACCTTAAAAAATAGACTAACTCAATTGGCAAAAGAGGCTCAAAAAGGCAATGAGGAGAAGAATGCCTTAAAAAGCCGAATTTGCCAGATGGAAAAAGAATCTCAAAAGCTCACTGAGGAGACTCATTGCTTCAGAATTAGATTGGAGCAAATGGAAGCTAATGACTTTATAAAAAATCAAGATGCTGTTAAACAGATCCAAACGAATGAAAGAATAGAAGGCAATGTGAAATATCTCATGGGAAAAACCACTGACCTGGAAAATAGATCCAGGAGAGAGAATTTAAAAATTATTGGACTACCTGAAAGCCATGACCAAAATAAGAACCTAGAAATCATCCTCCAGGAAGTTCTCAAAGAAAACTGCCCTAATGTTTTAGAACCAGAGGGCAAAAGAGAGGTTGAAAGAATCCACCAATCACCTCCTGAAAAAGATCCCAAAAAGAAAACTCCTCGGAATATTATAGCCAGGTTCTGAAATTCCCAGATCAAGCAGAGAATATTACAAGCAGCCAGGAAGAAACAATTTGAAAATGGTGGAAACACAATCAGGGTAGTGGCTAGGTGGTACAGTAAGAGCACCGGCCCCAGAGTCAGGAGGAACTGGGATCAGTTCCAGCCTCAGATACTCAGACACCCACACAAAATAACTGGCTGTGTAACCTTGGGTGAGTTACTTAACCCCAATTGCTTTAAAAGGAAGGAAAGAAGGAAGGAAGACAGGAAGGAAGGAAGGCAGGAAGGAAGACAATCAGGATAACCCAGGATCTGGCAGCTTCTACACTGATGGATTGAAGGGCTTGGAATGTGATATTCCGGAAGTCAAAGGATCTGGGATAAAAACCAAGAGTCACCTACCCAGCAAAACTGAGTATCATGTTTCAAGGGAAAATATGGTCATTCAGTGGAATAGAGGACTTTCAAGTATTCTTGATGAAAAAAACAACAGTTGAATAGAAAATTTGACATTCAGATACAAAAAGCAAGAGAAGCATGAGAAGGTAAACAGGGAAAAGAAATCATAAGGAACTTATCAAAGCTGAACTATTTTTTTTTTAATTAAGCAATCAGGGTTAAGTAACTTGCTCAAGGTTACACGGCCAGTTATTTCTGGGTGTGGTGCTGAGTGTCTGAGCCCGGGATTCGATCTCCAGGTCGTCCCAACACTGGAGCCGGTGCTCTTACTCGCTGAGCCACCTGGCCGCCCCTAAGCAATTGGGGTTAAGTAACTTGCTCAAGGTTACATGGCCAAGTGTTTCTGGGTGGGTGCTAAGTGTCTGAGCCCGGGATTCGATCTCCAGGTCGTTCTGACACTGAAGCCGGTGCTCTTACTCGCTGTGCTACCTGGCCGCCCCAAAAGCTGAACTATTTACATTCCTACATGGAAAAATGATAATTGTAACTGATGAAACTTTTCTCAGTATGAAAATAGTTAAAGGGAATAGAAATATATATATATATATATATATACACACATAAGTATATGTGTGTATGTATATATATATGTGTGTCTATATAGGAGGGTATATGGGCATGTGAATACATATGTGAACGTATATATATGTTTACAGGTATACATAGATAGAGGGCACAGGACCAATTGAATAGGGAGGGATGATACTTAAGAGGTGAGAGAGGAATATAATGAGAGGAGATGGAGAGAGACAGAATGGGGTAAACTGTCTCATATAGAAGAGGCAAAGGAAAATGGTTACAAAAGAGGGGAAGAACAGGGAGTCAAAAGGGAATGGGTCAACCTTATTCTCATTGAATTTGGCTCAGCGAGGGAATGACATACACACTAAATAGGGTATCTCACCCTACAGGACAGAAGGGGGGGAAGGAGATGAGAGGGGGGATGATGGAAGTGAGGGCAGGCTGGGGGGGGAGGGAAGTTGGAAGCACTTTTGAAAAGGGATAGGATCAAAGTAGAGAATAGAACAAGTGGGAGGTGGGATAGGAGAGAGGGAAATATAGTCAGTCTTTCAAAATATATCCACTATGGAAATGTTTTGCATAGCTACACATGTATAACCTATACTGAATTGCTTATCTTCCCAGTAAGGGTGGGTGACAAGGGAGGAAATGAATGAATCTGGAATTCAGTGTTTTAAAATCAAATGTTTAAAAATATATATATACAGTTATTAATACTATTTTAGATGTAATTGGGAAATAAGATGTATAGGCACTAGGGCATAAAGATCCACCATACCCTACTGGAAAAGTCGAAGGGGATATGGGAGAAGATATGGGAGAGAGCAGATTGGAGGAGGGGATGTGAGACCGCTGTTTTGGGGCAGTGGGTAGGGGAAAAACAGGGAGAAAATTTGTAACACAACATCTTGTGGAAATGAATGATGTAAACCAGAAATTAATAAAGCATTTGAAAAAAAAAAGTCTTTTAATGAAGAAATAGATCAAGAGTAAAAATAAAAAAGAATGTATTTATTCTGGGCCATGGGGCTTGATTATACTCAAGATTCCCATTGTATTTTACCTGCAAACGTTGCATGTTGTCCAGAGCATTTTGTTAAGGCATCATACATAGCACAGTCCAGCATCAGATTGTTACTTGAATCTTACATTGGTATGTACATGGAAATGAGCAACAGAGCAACCCAAAGATAAATTTGGAGTTAAATTAATCTAGATTCAATCCAAGATAGTAAAATAATTTAGAATAATACATTTGAGGGGCCAATATTCAGAGAGATGGTTTCCAGTAGAAGAGAAGTAGGGTGAGTGAAATCAAATCAGGGGGAGGTGCTGAGGGTAGTGATGAAGAGATTGGCTGGTGGTATCCCTCCCAAAATGAAGATACTCAATTTGTCTGCATGTTGCTTCCACTTAGAGACAGATTGGCTTAGAGAATAAAGTCCTGCTCTATCTGAATGAGGCATTTAACCTTTCTGTGTCCCAGACAATTCTCTAAAACTGTAAAGATGCAGACCACATATCATTGGTGTTCTGCATCTGCAGAGAGTTTCTGCATCCAACAGTTCTCTAATTGAGTTCTCTAAATAAAATCACAAGTCTTACCCAAATGAATTTACCCATCTTAACCACTCTCCCTCTTAGCATATTAGAAGTGAAAAGTTGAGGAAAACATCATACTTTGTGTTTTTTCTCCTTGATCTGTGCAGATCCACATAACTCTTTAAAAACAGGAGTATTTCTGTTGGCAACCAAATTCACTTGACCCTTCTTTCTTAATGGTTTCCTTGATGAACTCTGTACCTTTTCAATCTTAAACTTCCTTCTATAGATTTTAAGAGTTCTGAACCTTTTAAAATAAATTGCCTGTATTTCCTCCAGCATTTTAAATACATTTGAACATAATAAGATTTTTAAACAAATTTATACTGTGGTTGTCTCACATTATTTAACTTCACTTAACAGTCTTAGTATAGACATAAACTTTGCATTTATTCTGGAAGATAGTAGTGCAAAGTGAATGAGATGAATTCTTAAGATTAAGGACTAGGATTCTTAAAAACTGAAAAAGTACTACTAAATTTAAACTTCTAAGATTCTTTTAGCTCCAGATCCTAGATCTTTATACACTTAGAAGATATTTTCCTCATAACAACCCCAGTTTACAGATGAGGAGTGGATGGCATATAGTACTTCAATTCAAAATATAATTTAGTGCCTACTGTCTGCAAGGCGTTGTGCTTTTTGCTGAATGGTTCTTGTTCTCATGGAACTTCTATTAGGGTGACACAACATGTTCACAAGTAAATAAACTCAAAGTATGTGCAAAACAATATAAAGTAATTTCAAGAAAAAAAGAGTACTAATAACTAGGGAACAGAAGACCTTGTGTAGGAGGTAGTACTTGAGCTGTGCTTTAGAGGAAGCTAAGTATTCCACCCAAGTGCAAGGTAGAACGGAGTTTGTTCAGGATGCAGAGGCTATCTTATACATTGGCTCAGAAGTGGGAGATAATGGGATATTGCTCACAAAAAAAAGGTAGCAAGTTTGACTTAATAAATTATACATAAAGGGGATATGTAAAAGAGCGGAAAGATAGGTGGAAGGCCAGTTGTGGAGGGTTTTCAATGCTACACTAACAATAGTGTATTTTATCCCAGTGGCCACAGGGAAGCACTGAGTATTGTTAGGTGGGAGGAGGGGAGGTGGCATGGCCTCATTGTCAGATCTGATTTTTAGGAATATCAGTTTGGCAGTTCGTTATGTGGAGGATGACTGGAGATAGACAAGCACTGAAGTTACTGTCCTCATCTAGTTGAAAGCTTGAAATAGAATAAGATAAAAGAACAGCAAGGAAAGGGTAGATGTAAGAATTAAAGGAGATAGTATATGTATGACTTATCAACCTATTGGATGTGGGAGTTGGAGGATAAGGGGAGAATCAAGGAGGACAGGACTCTAAGGTTGCAAAACTGAGTACCTGGGAAGGATGGTGGTACCAGTCAGTCATCCAGCCTTTATTAAGTGCCTGACATGTGCCAGCCACTGTGCTGACTTCTGGGGATACAAAGGAAGGCCATACACACACAAAACAGTCCCTGCCCTCAAGGGACTCACAGTCTAATATGAGAAACAACATGCAAACAGCTATATACAAACAAGTATATACAAGAACATTTAGGAGTAGTCTCATAGGGAAGGCACTAAGATTAAGGAGGACTCAGAAAGACTTCTTTGTAGAGAAGGTAGGACTTTAGCCGAGACTTGAGGGCAGCCAGGGAAACGAGGCGGAGATGAGGAGGGATAGTGTTCCAGGCATGGGGGATAGTCAGTGCAAATGATTGGAATAAGGAGATGGAGTATCTTGTTTGAGGAAATAGTCCAGCGTCACTAGATTACACAGTATGTGGAAGGGGAGTAAGGTATGAGCAGACTAGAAAGGTAGGAAGGGGCCAGATAATGTATAAAGGGCTTTAAAAAATAAAAAGAGGCTTTTATATTTGATCTTAGAGGTGATGGGGAGCCACTGGAGATTAGTGAGTGTGTGATATGGTCAGTGCTTTAAGATGATTGACAGCTAAGTGGAGGAGGATTGAAGTGGGAGAGACTAGAGGCCATCAGTGGACCGTCCAGCAGGCTCTTGCAATCTATTACAGGCCTCGTTTGGTGAAGAGGACCTGAACGAGGGTGGTTGCAGTGTCAGAGGAGAAAAGGAATCATATAAGACACGTGATGAAGGTAGAAATGGCAGGCCTTACCAGCTGATTGACTCTAGGGTAGTGGAAGAGAATGAGGCATCAGGGATGACACCTTTATCTTGTGGACCTAGGGAAAGTTGTGAAGGATAGGTTTGGAGAAAATATGGATTCGGTTTTTGACTTATTAAATTTGGGACACATCTGGGGACAGGTAGATAGAGATATTAAGCAGGCATTTGATAATATAGGATTGGTGTTCGGGAGAGAGATTAGGCCTGGTCTTTTTAGATTTGTGAATTCTTCACATAGAGATGATGAGAGTAGATGATATCAACAAAGGAACAATTAGAGAAGAGGTCCCAAAACAGCTTTGTGGGGATTGAGGATGGCAGCACACACTTGGTAAATCAGAGGAGAATGAATCAGGGCAAGTCAGACAAGTAGAAAGAACAAGCAGCACCATGAAAGCCTGGGGAGAAGAGGGTATCCTAGAGTGTCCACAGCTGCAGCCACTGAGGGTCATCCTGATATTCAGGGCTCTTTTCACTTTTTCACTTGACCATATTGCCTCTGTTTTCTTATATAGTTGATAAATTTTTTTTTTTCTTTCCCTTTAAGTTGGGTTTGAAGATTATGGGCCAGATTGTGATAGCATGAGGATAACTGCCTTCTTGGACATTCCTGGACAAGATAATTTGACTCCACTAGCTCGATTGGAAAAGTATGCCTTTAGTGATAACATCTTTAACCGGTAAGAATTTCACTGAAGGTGGGGTGAGGAGGGAATGATTGGAAGTGTGTGCAGGGGGGATGCTATTGCATTTGCTGTGTTTAATTTCTCCTTTATATGTTTTCATTCAATTGTGTTATTTTTTTCTGTTTGTTTTTCAGTTAATTACCTAGTGAGACAGGAAGTTAAAAATGGCAGAATTTAATGGTGTTTAGATATTTAGGATTGCTAAGTGGATTTCTTTTAAGCTTTTAGAAAAGTAAAACAGATTGTTTAATTGAGATTAAAATGTCTTTTTTTAAATGGTATTTATTCTTTTCTTTGACTTTAGTTTGCTTGATAAATATTTATGTCAATGATCTTTTGTTCATTTATGATGTTGAGCTATTATATTCCCTCCCTAGACAGATTATTGCTAGAGGACTTTTGGATGTTTTCCGGGACTTCAGTAATAATGAGGAAGATTTCTTGACTGTAATGGAGATAGTGGTCAGACTGTCAGAAGATGCAGGTTTGTGAAATTATGTGAAATTTCAACTTATTTGAAAGAAGTTGTAGACTAACCACATTTTAATTCTCATTTTGAAAATTTGTGCTTATTAATTTTCAGTTATTCAGAACCTTCAGGCAATCATTAAGTTAGACACTGAAAACTAGAATCATAGGATCATTGAGCAAGAGCTGGGAGGGACCTTAGAGAACATCTATTCCAACCCCCCTCGTTTGACAGGTGAGGAAAACTAAGGCCCAAGGAGATTGTGATTTGGCCTTACTTTCCTGCCATTAATTAATCTCAAAAATTAACACAGAGAATCTTATATGAGTTTGATTTATAGTTCTGTTTTTCAGAAAATAATGTTGCCGTTTGCCAAGGCACATACAGGTTTTGTTTTGTTGTTTATTTGTTGGTGAATTTTCTAAACTGTTACCAAGCCATAAAGACACAAAACAAGTACAAGGCCTATTGGATTTGATTTTTGTGATTTATCTATTTTAGTCTGACCAGCAACATTTGAAGGTGCATCTTAGGTGGAATTTTCACCTTCTTTTCCTCACCCCATGTATGTAGTATAAAGAAAATGAACTCTATTTAGAAAGAATTGTTTCTTAAATCTATATGGTTTGATTTTATTCCCTGAAAAATTGTCAAAATGATTGTTTTTGTTAAGTGGATTTCTTTTAAGCATTTAGTGTATTTGTGCTAGTGAAAGACTTAAAAGTTAAGTGAATCATATAAAATAGTTAAGTAAATTCATTCCTCTCAGCGTCAGAGTCCTGCTTTAGAATTTGACTAATTTGCTTTGAAGCTTCCAAATGAGGTTTCTATTCCTGATCTTCTTTGAATGTTTCGGGGATCTGTGAGTATTCTTTTCACTAATTTACCATAAAAACTTCTTGATTTAGTAGATAAGTCTCAGCAGATTGCTCTGACTAAAGGATTCCTTGTCCTATGGCCATTTGAGGTGGTGAACATTTATGAGTTTTACTATCCTATCAGGCAACATAGTAGATCACTAAGCCCATTTCAGCTTGCACTGGCATACTATTTGAGAATCTCCAGGGTCATCTCCATGCAGTGATAACTCAGAAGAATAGGATTTGAGGGGGAAAGTGCCAGTCATGTGTCAGGCACTGTAATAAGTGCTGGGGATGCCAATACAAAGCAAGACAGTCCCTCCAGGAGTTTACATTACGTTGGGTGATATAACGTTTAGAGAGATGGAAATACAGTATTTATAGAAAATAAATACAAAGTAGTGGGAGAAGGGAATGCTAAAAAGCAGGGGAAGGGGAGTCAGGAAAGGCCTCTTGAAGGAGGGGGCATTTGATCTGAGCCTTGAAGGGAGAGGGAGGGAAGGGTTACATAGAGGTGGAGATGAGAAGCAACTTTCTGATGCTGAACAACCATGTGCTTCTGCAGCAAGTCTCTCATTGCCCTGGTTCCTGTTATTTCCTGGGGCTGTGAAAGTTTACCCTCAAGATTTCCTCTTTCAGGCCACTTGCAAGCACATGCAATTTCTGTGTGCCTTTCCTTCAAGGAAGTCATTTCCAGTGGTGGGAAGCGATTACTATGTGAGTTCAGGCATCTTTCTTGCTTAGAATCAATCCTGTTCTACTTCATGCTATTCTGTCTTCTGGATAGGGAAAATGAAATGAAAAATAAACAAAAAGCAGGGTTGCTGAGACTGTCACTTTGACTTAGTGATCCCAGTTTGGGGGATCTGCAGTTGCTCAGTAAGGGGTTAGTAGACATGCCTACACACCATGGGTAGACATCACCAAGATGCCTCTAAATAAAGGTTCACATTTATAATTTCATCAAGTTAATTGGAAAACTCCTCTAAATGAGTCTTAGATTCTTTTGGTCAATAACCATTATAAACTTCCCCCATTTAAGTATTTGTAGCCTAGCAAATCCATCTTGGGTCTTTGGGTCATATTAATCCATGATCCCAATTTTAGATATATGCTTAAAAGATTTTATTTGATAGTTTAAAACTTTGAATGGATTCTCTTTCAAATGAGTTACCATTTATTATGCCTTTACAATTAATAGAGTTGTAAATTGTATTTTTACTGTTTTGCCTTAAAAATAACTGGGATTCATAAATTGTAGGGGGATATATTTTATGATAAAAATCTTTAACGTATACCTTCTTATAGGAATTTTACAGTACCCTATAGATCTTGTACACATACTGTTGTATAGTTTTTTGGTTGCTGTTCGAGTGTGTTGCATGATGTCCCCTATTTGATTTATTTATGCCTTGAAACGGAGTTGCTATTGTCTTTTCTGTTTTATATGATTCACTTAACTTTTACATCTTTCACTAGCACAAATGCACTAAATAGACTTATTTTTAAAATACAAATCTCGTTTTCTTGATGATGTGTTTTAGGAAGAAAAGCTAGAAGTTCTAAATGTGTACTGTATCTAGGGCTTGTTTTATTTTAAATATAATTTCTTTTTTTCCTTTTTTTGTTTCATTGCCACAGAACCTACAGTGCGGACAGAGCTGATGGAACAGATACCTCCCATTGCCATTTTTTTGCAAGAAAGCCGACCCAACTTTCCATTGGCCTTCTCTGAATATCTTATGCCCATTGTCGTGAGGTATCTCACAGATCCAAACAACCAGGTTTGAAATTTTTTGAGCATTTCTTTTTGACAAATTCTGTATGGCTAGCAAAATTGTCTCTTATTAATTATACTAAATTCTTTGAGAAGAGGGTATGTTTTATAACCCGCCACAAGTTGATAGTTTTTAGTGTTAAGTGACTAAGGAATTAGTCATTCCATTTATTCAGGATCTTTCTAATTACTTGACAAAATAGATGTTTTTAATAGGTTCATTCTGACCTGCCTATTAAACACACATATACATCACCATGTCTATGAAAAACTTGATCTCAAAGTTTCTTCAAGCTACTTTCTTCCTGTTTTCTGAACCTACTACCTTCATTCTTCCTTCATCCATTTATTCCTTAACCTTGTCATCTGGCTTCTGTCCTCACTACTCTATTGAAACTGTCTTCAAAATTGTACTGGTTTAGAGGTGATTCAGTTACTATGTTATAAATTACCAAATCATACTCATAGAAATTGGGAGCTCAAGAGGACTTTGAGTCACCTTGTATAACCCCTTCATTTTATAAATTCTTTGGTCTTTTCTCAGCCCTGATTTTTCTTGTTCTCTCTCTTGAATTTGAGATCATTGACCACCCTTTCCTTCTCTTCTCTTTTGGCCTCTGTGACATGTACTCCTGCCTCTTACTATTCTTCCCTAACTTCTTTTCCTCCTTCTGTCCTCTAACTATATCTTCCCTGAGGCAAAACCCTCTCTTTTAACTTTCTTGTATATTCTTTCTTTTGGAGAATTTGTCACCCACATGTCTTCACCTCTTGTCTCTATTCTCACATTTCCAGACTGAACTCCTCTCCTGAGTTCTAGTTGGACATCTTCAGCTGCCTATAAGACACTTCTACCTTGATATTCTGTCAGTATTTTAAACTTAAGTTAACACCAAATTAATCACTCTCTTCTCTGCAAAATAGTTTTTACATTATAATTTCCCAATTTCTGTTAAATTTCATCTGGGCTTGAAACCTTGAAGTTAACTTTGACCCCTTTTCTCTCACTACTCCATATCATTTGGTTACCAGTCTGGCTTGTCACACCTTCTAATGTCTTATATTTGTCTCCCTTTCTTTTTCTGGAAAGCTATCATCATTTCACACCAGGATTATTGCAGTAGCTTACTAACTAATCTTGTCTTTGATCCTCTATTTTTTCCAGTCCATTTTAAATACAGCTTTTGGATTAGTCATCCTAAAACCCCACTTTGATTATGTAGCTCTTCTGCTTAAAATTTTAATATGTGTGACCTCCATGTCATGAGTGCAAAGGTTTGATTGATAATGAATATAACAGGTTATATAAAGAGAGGTTAGGAATACACATTTATATCTCAACTTTGCTTGAATCTTTTTATATTTTCACCTTGTTTCCCCACTTCTTTGGGAGGTAATTTCTTTAAATCTGTTGTTATCTAGTGTGTAAAGTACCACTATGTCTGTTTTTATTTTTCTAAAACCTTTTCTTTTTGAGATTTTATGGGGTCCAAGCTCTTTCAGTCTTCATGATTTTACAAGTTTAGTCACTTTTTACTTAATTTATCTCCCCCCTCACTCCCACCTCAGTTTCATCTTTCCAATTTAAAGAGTCCTAGGTTGGGTTTTTTGTTCATTTGTTTTTGTTTTATTTTTGGTCAGTTTCCATATGGAAAATGTTCCTTTGCCTTAGTCCTCTTAATTATCCTTCTCTGATCTTGTACTAACTTCAGTACATCTCTTTTGAATTATAGTAACCAGAACTCTTATGTTTGGTGTGAATGGAAAGTTAAGATGCTGATCTGTGTTGTTTCTAACTTTCTGTGTCTAAGAAAGAAGAAAACCTTTTAAAAATAGTTTTAAACACTTTTATATTTCCTTTTCCCCACCCCTTTTTTAAAAACCATTTTAGGTTAGGAAATCAAGTCAGGAAGTACTGTTAATTCTATTGGAACAGGATCTAATTTTTCAAAATGATATTGAAAACAAAGTCTGCCCAATACTACTGGACCTGTCTGCTCCAGACAGTGATGATGAATACAAAGCAGAAGCTGTGAATGTAAGTAAATCGTGGTGATACCTACTTCATATATTTATATGGTAATTTGTATGAAATGATTGTTGTACAGCTTGAAGTATACTTTTTGGCTTAGTTAATATTTGTTATGTTTTCAGCAAGTTATCTATCTTATAATTTATGATTTTATTATTAAAAACTTGCATTTTATTACAGAACATCTTTGGGGGGGTGTTGGGTTTTTTGGTAGTTTTTTTTTTTTAGTGGCACTAGCTCTTTAGTAAGGATCCCCAACCTTTTTGTGAGAAGAAAAACTTCTTCATTGCCCTAGAGCCTTGAATTCATATTGGAGGTTAGGGGTCCTGATGATAGTAATATCATTGAATAGAGGAGGGAGATGTGGTACTGCTACCAACTGTGTCTTTACCAAGAATGACAAGAAAACTTGGAGAGAGGAGACACAGTGTAACATTAATCAGTTAAAAGCCTATGATATAAAGTTCATATTCTATTGATAAATTCTAATTGACAGGTTTCAGTCCCTTTACTCTATATAGCATTGGTATTTAAATCAGTTAAAAAATAAAGCTAAAGCAATTGTGATAAATCTTATAAAATGCGTACATTTGTATCTTGTGAGTTCAGAATATTGATTATCAAACTCCATATATAAGGAGTTAATTTTATAGCCTTTGAAAGGATAAAAATTATATAAATTTAAGTAGTTATTTAAGTTTTATAGTTATTTTATTAAAATAAAATTATTATATAAGTTAAATGTTATGATAATGACAACTGTAATTGATGAAGTGGGAGGTCCTTGTTCTTTATATTTAAAATGCCTTGTACAATTATGTACTTGATGCTTTATTGAAGAAGTTAGCCATGGTTTTAGAGTTATTCTTGAAGAATTGAAGAAAGTCTTATTTATGAGTTCACTAAGATGCAAAGAAGAAAAATCTTTGCCATATTTGAAGAGAAAAGAGAATTTTGTTCAAAATACGGAAATACTATGTGTTATGGAGCAATAGCTCCCCTAGAATTTTGTATGTAGTAAAACACATAACATCTGATTACTTGGCATGCATATGCCTTTTATGTTCATTTTCTGCAAGTAGAAGTTTAAGGACTGGCCTTTTTGACAAAATTATATTTGTATGTTCTATAAGTTTATAAAAAAGGTTTGGTTTGAAAAAGTGATTAAGTTTAAATTCTCAGATATTCTATGAAATCCCTAGTTTTTTTTTTTTAAAGCAGTTAATTACATTGATTCTTGAAAATGAAACTAAATGTTGCCATTAGTAAGGGTATTTGGCATATGACCAGTAAACCTCTTAGCCATTTAGTTCTTTCTTCCATTTTGGAAGTCAGGCAGGTTTCCAGGGTGACATCTGATACAGCAAGAGGTCTTATCATGAAGACTGACATAATGAAAAATAGGGTTTTCTCCATTTTGTCTTATTTTCTCCATTTTGTTTTATTGCCAAATACCACATTATCCTCAGTAACATTCTTTTTTTAAAAATGTAAGTATTGAGAGTGTCTTAACAAGCTTGTAAAAACTTCCTTACAAGACTCCTTCATGGTATAATTATAATTAGCTATTGTTTTGCTTGGTAAAAATAATATTATTTTAACTGTTACATCCATATATACATGTCTATAAATTTGACTGAACTTCATGTAAAATTCTTTTAATACTAAACATATCTCTGCTTTTAAGATGGTTGGTGTAATATGGTTTTTTTGTTTGCTTATTTTTCAACAGAACTATTTTAAAAATTTGACCTAATTACAGAATTTATAACCTTGTAGAAGTCTTGTTTGGTGAAATTTGCTTTGAGTGCTTGAAAACCCCTCCAATCCCATCTTAGGCTGTTTAAATCCTGTCTTTCTTTTTTAAGGCCCAAATCAAGTGCTATACCATCCATATTGTATTGCTAGATTCCCCCAGTCAATAATGATCTTTACCCATTTAGACCTAATATATCACTTGAATCGTACCTCTCATGCACTTACTGAGCGTCATTTTTTGCTACAGTTATTTGCTAATAAATACCAACCATTAACCTTACCTAACAGCTAGCCTCCTAATAAATATGTGTGGATGTTGAAGTTTGTCGCAGTCAATTCAGATGAGGTCTTATCTTAACCTTGGAACTATTAATCTAGGCCTGACAATGTTACAGAAGTGGTAGGGGAAGAGGGCTCCTAAAGTAAATGAGAGGGAAGAATTTCTTTATTTCATACATCTTTGCTTATCTCAGGAAGGCAAGTTTATTTTTTAATTTAGCAGTAGAATTGCCCCATTATCTCTCAAGTTTTTTCCCTATATTAATATTAATCCTGCATATCCGTTTTTTCTTATTATCAACTAGAAAATCAAGAAACATGAACATTTACATAGACAAAAAGAGTAGACACAGAAACTCTCAATCTATTACATAAATTTTACATTTATATAAACTATACACAGATAGTGTGTGTGTGTATAAAATTAATATGGTAGTTACCATACCCTGTCTTTATCTCCTTTCTGACCCTCCTTCTTCTGCTTTCTTGTTTATATTTTTTAAGTGTTTAATTTATACTTTTATTTTTCTTTGCCTCATTATCATTACTTCTCTCTGACTCTCACCCTCAACTTTTCTCCCTACCCATAAAAGCCCTTTATTATAACAATTAACTATGGTCAAGCAAAATAAGTTTGTGTTTATTTTAGTTGTTCCTGAAAATGTATGCCTTATTTTGCACCTATTGTCTAACACCCAAGAAGTGAGAGACGTCTTTCATCATTAGTCTTCTGAAGTCACGATTGGCCAATTCACTGATCATAGTTTTATAGGCTTTTTAAAAAAATAAATTTTTCATTATGGATTTGAGAGTCAACAACATATAAACATTTCCATATATACAAAGGACAGGAAAAAGTTTTCTTATGAAACTGAATTTACTATGTATAATTTGGTCTTTTAAAGTATACTTTATTTTAATAAGCCTTACTTGTCTGTTCCCCCTTTTGAACTTCTGCTCTCTTCTGTGTAATTTTAAATGTTTCATTGATGCTCCTTCTAATTTATTTTTTTTGGTTTCACTGTCCCTTTGTCCTCACTTTGTCTTAAAAACCCTCCTTTGTAATAAATAAGTATAATCAGTCTATACTGTTTTTGTCATGCCTAAAAATGCATGTCTCATTATATACCTATCCATCACCCTTCCACCACGAGGTGGGACGTATACCATGTCTTCTAAAGCCATAATTATTCATTGAATTTTTCAAAAGTCTAAAATCTTTAAAACTTCTTCTCCTTTATAGTATTGTTGATAATGTATAAAATGTTTCTTTTGCTTTTCCTTACTTTACTCTGCATTTATTTATACAAGTATTCTCAGATTTATCTGAGTGTCCCTTTTGCTATCTCTCAGGGAACAGTTGTTTTCCATCTCATTCATATACCATAGTTCATCCAGTCTTTTCCCACTTGATGGATACCAACTTTGTTCCCAGTTCTTTGCTACTGCAAAGAGTACTACTATAAATATTTTTAGTACATATAGTTCATTTCCCTTCATCTTTAATCTCTTTGGGGGCATTAGACCCATAGCGGTATCCTTGAGTCAAAGGATATGTACAGTTGGATGACTTCAATGTATATTGTTCTAAATTGCTTTCCAGAATGATTGGACTAATTCACAGCTCCAAAAATTTTTATGATATTAATTAAAGGTCCCTCTATGCATATACTTTGTAGGATTTTTTAGCTTAAAGAAGTATTGTACTTTGTCAAAGACTTTTTTATGATTAGTTATACTGATTATATATATATATATATATATATATATATATATATATATTGCTTTTTGGAGGACAATTGGGTTAACAGTGACTTGCCCAAGGTCACACAGCTAGTTTTTATGTTACATGTCTGCGGCCAGATTTGAACTCAGGTCCTCCTAACTCCAGGGCTGGTGCTTTATTCACTGTGCCACCTAGCCACCCCTATGCTGATTATTTTCCTAACTTTTTTCTTTATTATTGTTTTTTAGCATCCTTTTTATTTTTAGTTTCAGATTCTCTTCTTCCTACTCCTCCCCCATCACTAATAAAGCAAATATTATGATGTCAATTATACATGCAAAATCATGCAAAACATATTTAGCCATAATTTTTTTAAAGCAAGAAAAAGGAAGTGAGAAAATTATACTTCAATTTGCACTGAGTTCATCATTTCTTTTTTTTTTTCATCATGTCTTTGGAATGTATTGATCAAAGTGGCCAAGTCTTGATCATCATTAAAGTATTGGTGCTCCAGCCCTTTATTGTAACTCTGTATATGTCTTTCTATTTCAAGTGTGTCTTTTGTTTACAACATGTTGTTGGAGTCTGGTTTCTAATCCATTCTACTGTTCAGTTCCATTTTATGAGTTAGCTCATCCCATTTAAATCACAGTACCAATTACTATGTGTTTCCCACCATCCTGTTTTCTTCTGTTTATCCTTTTCTCTCTTTTTATCTTGTACCTCCTCAAAAGTCTACCTCCCTTAATCCAGTCTCCCTTTATCATCCCTACTCCTACTCCCCATATTTCTTATCCCCTTCCCCTCCTATTTCCCTACTGGGTAAGATAGATTCTATACCCAACTGAGTGTGTATATATATTTTTCCCTCTTTTAACCAATTCAAATAAGAGTAAATTTCAAGCATAGCCTACCACATCCATTTTTTCCTCTATTATAAAAGCTTTTCCTCATATGCCTCTTTTGTGTGAGAAAATTTTCCCCATTCTGCCTGTCCCTTTCCCTTCTCCCAATGCATCCCTTTTTCTTGCTCCTCCAGGAGAAAATATCTCCCAACATAATCAACTCATATCCATACTTTCTTTTAACTTTCCTAATAGTGATAACGTTTGTAGGAGTTATATGTATCATCTTCCCATAAATGAATATAAACAGTTTGACTTTGAGTCCCTTATAAGTGCTCTTGCATATTTACCATTTTATGAATCTTTGGACTCTTACTGTATTTCACCCCATAATCGTGGCACTCTGGGTGTTGAGGGTTTTTTTTCCAATCCAAAAATTGGTTTGTAACCTTTCATTGTGTAATTATGGCATGGTATAATTTTGTTGGCCACACTGCTTAAAAGGTAAGCAGAGCAGCAGTGTATTCACCAATGGCATATGGATACACATTTATCTCTTATGCATTGAGGGCCACAAGCCTAAAATTCTCAGTGCACACACATTGTCAGTATATTTCCAAAAGCCGACTTGTGTGGTTTGTTTAGAGCACTGTATTACTAACGGTATTGTCACTCAACCCACTGAACAGCTGTAGGCACAAGGGGAGTGTACAGGCAGGTGAAACTGCCTTGAGTAAGTCACATGATATGGTAAGACATGCATCTTCCCCCACTAGCTAAGCTGTATAGTTCAGTGAGTGAAAAGTCAATGTGAGACTGGTGGAAACTAAAAGACAAGTAAGACTAGCACAGTTTTTTTAAAAAGCTTCACATAATGGTCATACCCCATTTTTTTGCAAAAAAAAAAATGTTGACGTAAAATCTGTGACAATTATGCAGTGAAATATGGTATGTTTGAATGCCAGGCAGGTTTCTGTTCCACTCAGAACTTTTTATCAGGTATGCTTGAGATCCTCTGTTTCATTAAGTATCTGTTTTCCCCCCAAAGGATCATACCCAGTTTTGCTGAGTAGGTTATTCTTAATTATAATCCTAGTTCCTTTGCCTTTCGGAATGTCACATTCTAAGCCCTTGGCTCCTTAAACATGGATGCTATTAAATCTTCTGTTATACTTACTGTGGCTCCATGATATTTAAATAATTTCTTTTTGTCTCCTTGAAGTATTTTCTGCTTGAGCTCTGAAATTTGGGAGCTCTGGACTATAATATTCTTGGGAGTTTTCATTTTTGGGTCTCTTTCAGGAAGTAATTGGTAAATTCTTTCCATTTCTATTATACCCTCTAGATCTAAGATACCAAGGCAGTTTTCCTTGATAATTTCTTGAGTTGTGATGTATAGGCTTTTTATTCGATCATGGATTTCCAGTAGTCCAATAATTCTTAAGTTATATCTCCTTGATTGATTCTCCAGGGCAGTTTTTCTGCTGAGATATTTTACATTTTCTTTTATTTTTTCATTCTTTTATCTTTGATTGTTTCTTGATTTCTCATGAATTTCTCATTAGCTTCTACTTTCCCAATTCTGGTATTTAAGGAATTATTTTCTTCTGTGAGATTTTGTACCTCTTTTTCCCTTTGGTGAAGTGTGCTTTTAAAGGAGTTCTTTTCTTCAGTGAATTTTTGTGCCTTTTCTACTATTAGGCGAATTCTGTTCTTTAAGATGTTATTTTCTTCAGCCTTTTTTTTTTTTTGGTTCCTGCCTTTTTTTTTTCCCCAGTCATTCAATCATGTCTGATACTTTGTGACACCATTTGGGATTTTCTTGGCAGAGATACTGGTGTGGTTTGCCATTTCCATCTCCAGCTCATTTTACAGATGAAGAAACTGAGGCAAGCAGCATTAAATTACTTGCCCAGGGTCACACAGCTATTAAGTGTATGAGGCTGGATTTGAACTCAGGTCTTCCTGACTTCAGGAAGTTCAGGCCAGGCACGCTATATACTGCACCATCTAGCTGCCCTATTTTCTTAAACTGCTCATTCTTTTTTCATTATTTTCTTGTATTACTCTCATTTCTTTTCCCAATTTTTCCTCCACCATTCATCTCTAACTCTTCTAGGGATTCATTCTGTTCTTGGATCCAATTAGCAATTTTTTATTTTGAGGATTTGCTTGTAGCAGCTTTCACATTGCTGCCTTCTAAGTTTATGTCTTGGTCTTCCCTGCCACTATAGTAGCTTGTTATAATCAAGTTCTTTTTTTTAATTGTTTGCTCATTTTCTCGGCCTATTACTTCACTTTGAACTCTATGTTAAATTTAGACTTTGCTCATCTCGGGGTGGGAAAGACCTGTGCCAAGCTTTATACTTTTTTATGCTGCTGTTTTCAGAGAGTTCTGGGGTCTGCAAGTTTTTGGTTCTTCCAGGGTGGTTTTGTCCTGGAAGAGGTATGTGGTCACTGTTTTCCTGGTTTGTGCTCTGGTCTTTACCCACAAAGGGCCCTTGCTCCCTTGCAATCACAAGTGCTAGTGCTTCTCATGGATCTGAAACTATAACCATGTCTCCTGATCTCTTGGAATCACAAGTGTGCTAATGCCCCTCTTGGCTCTGAAACTATGACCAAGGCCCCTTCTCCCTTGTGATCAAAAGCACTCTTCTCTACCCTGGAAATGTGATCCAGAATTGCTGAGGGCCATAGAATTGCCGATTAGCACCAGCTGCACCCACAAAGGGTCTTCTTTAATCTCTGTCTGACTAGTTGTCCAATCCCATATTCTCTCTCTGGACTGAGGAGAGCTCCCAAAGCTGCTGCTGCCGTCATGGCCACCTCCAAGACTCACCTCTGGTTCTCTTACTATACTCCAGGCCTGTGCCCACCTTAGTATTATAGACCTCTTTTGTGGACCTCCTAAATTGTCTTTGGACAGTATAAATGTCTCCCTTTGACATTTTTGTTGGCTCTGTCACTCCAAAATTTTTATTTGAGGCATTATTTTAAAGTTGTTTGGATGGGAATGTTTGGAGAGTTTAACTGGGTCCCAGCATATACTCCCTTTTTTCCTAGTGTTGAACCATCCTTTACATCTCTGGTATAAATCCCACATAATCATAATGAATGATTTCTTGGATAAATTATGATGGTCCGTTTGACAGAATTTTGTTTAAAATTTCTCAGTGTTGATTAATAATATTGATCTGTAGTTTTCTTTCTGTGTTTTATTTTTCCTGGCTTAGGTATTAGAACTCAATCATCTCATAAAAAGATTCTGGTAGAGTGTTTCTTTCTCATTTTTTGAGTAGAATTTGTGAAGAATGGGTATTAACTTCTTTAAAAATTTGATAGAATGCTCCACTAAATCCTCAGGAACAAGAGTTTTCTTTCCTTTGGTGGTTCCTTTGCAGCTAGAGCTATTTCCGTTTCTGAGATTGGGTTATTTAAAATCTTTATCTATATATACTTATGCAAGTTTGCATATTTTGTAACTTTGGAAGTATTCTTCTGTTTCTTTTGCTATGTTGTATGTTGTTTCATCATTATAATTTTCTTTTTTATATAGTATTAATTCTATGATTTGTTCTTTGGCCTACTTGTTATTTTAGATTTTAAGTCTCCATTGGAATCTGTATCTTGTTTGTGGTTTCTCAACTGATTACTTTTTTTTTAACTGCCTTATGGTTTGTAAAGGAGGTAGTAAGCATTTCTGACTTTTTGCATTTGTTGCAGTATTTTTGTGCCCTAGTACATGTTCTGTTTTTGTAAATGTTCTTTGTGGTGTTCAGAAATGTGTATATTCTTTTCCAGTTCTGTTTAGATGATGCCATTTCTTTTAAATCTAACTTCTCCAGAAATTTGTTCAGTTCTATATTTTTCCCTTTTGTTTATCTTTTTTTTAGACCCATCCAAAAGTAAGAGAGGGATTTTTGAAATCTCCTGTCACTGTTGTGCCTACTATCTATGTCTTTTAGTACCTCAGGTGTTTCCTTTATGAATTTGAATGCTAAGACATCTGGAATATATCTTTATTATTGATACTTTTTTGTTATCTGTGGTTGCTTTCAGTATAATGTAATTCCCTTGTTTATCCCTTTTTATTTTTTGAAGGCTAGCTTTTACTTTGTCAGATAACTTGGTTGCAACTTCTGCTGTTTTGGATTCACTTGAGAGTTAATAATTTCTTTTCCCATTTCCTCAGTTTTATATTATGTATGTCTTTGTTTTTTAAATGTGTTTCTTATAGGCAACACATTGTAGGATTTTGTTTTATTTTCCAATCTGTCACTCTTTTTCTTTTTATTTAGTTATTTAATCCATTTATGTTTAAAATTATGAGTTAGGTTTATATTTTCCTCCATCTGTCTAAAAATATTTTTCCATGTTATGATTTTTCCCCCATCTTCTCCTGTAAACATAGCATTATGTTGCATCAGTTACTTAATCTTTTCTTGATGTGATCCTATTCTCACTGGCTCTCTTCCCCTCACTCCTGAATCCCTTATTCCCTTTTGTTATTCCTTTTCCTTTATGGTTTTGTTTATTAGTTCCTTTATCCTATTTTTATCTGGTTATATATTTCTTCCTCTCCTTTTCCTTTCAATTAATCAAGTTGATCCACCTTGCCTCCACCCATTCAGCTAGTCCTATTCATTTGTTTTAAAAAAAAATTTTTTTGTGCCCCTTTCCAAAAAAGATTTTCTAACTCTTTCAATTAAACATCTTTTCTTTGTGTTTTACTCTAGATCCACATTCTGATTCATGACCCCTATAATCATCCTGGCTCTCTCTTTTCTCTGTATTCAACATATGATTAAAGCTTCCACAGTGTCTATTCTTGTCTTTCCCCTCCAGGAACTTTTTGCCAGTGCCTTGTAGGGCTTATCCTGTGGATTCCTCTTTTCCTTTGTGCTTCACTCTCCAAACAATGCCAGTTATTGCAAGCTGTTAGGGAGGAAACTGCCCCATGGTAGGGCCTCTCTCCTACTACTGGTCTATACCCTCTCTGGAAATGTCCTCCTTGTGTCCATGCTTTCCTGCTCCTGGTACATCACTTGCCCCAAAGAATTCCAGCTCCCCCTGTCTCATTATAGACAGGTAGACATTTCAATCACTAAATCCCCCAGGTCAGTGAAAGGTCCTCATCTTCCTTTACTAATTATCCCCCTTCATCTGTAAGAGCTTTCCCCTCTGGAATTCCCTCCTACTTGCAGAGTAAGGCTGCCTTACTTTCACCTTTTCAGTCTTTCCCTCCTTCTCCCCAATAATTTCCTTGTAGGCTCTTTTTCTGAGGCTACAAAAGTCACCTTACCCTTATTGCTAACTCTGTGTGCTAAGCTCAGAACATCACACATTCTTTTCTATCACCCTGCTACCCTCCCCCCCTTTTATGGACACTCCCATGTTGTGATGTAGTTCTACCAAAAACATTTTTTATTTACCCATAAGTAGAGCATGTTGCCAGGTTTTGCCATAATGCCACAGGTCTGCCTCTTCACTGTCACCCCTACTGGACTTTTGCTTTCACCCCTGTTGTCTTATATGTATTTTTAAAGTCTTTTTTTTTTTTTTTTGCTTTTTGGAGAGCAATTGGGATTAAGTGACTTGCCCAAGGCCACATGGCTAGTAAGTGTGTCAAGTGTCTGAGGCCAGATTTAAACTCAGGTCCTCCTGATTCCAGGGCCAGTGCTCTATTCACTGCGCCACCTAGCCACCCCAAAGAATCTTTTACTGGTGTCTTTTGTCACTTTTGCTGTTGCTGTCCTTACCTTCTACATTTATTCACTCCTTCTACATTTCTTTTTTTGGGGATATTCAAGAAACAGATAAACTCTTCATCTCTGGTTTTCTTACTAAAAATGTTTCAAATACCTTTTATTAAATATCCATCTTTTTTTATTTATGAGCAAGCTCGATTTTCAGGATAGAGCATATGTTCAGTTTAACCACGTATCTTGGATTTTGCAGCCTTGGGGTTTTTGGGGTTTTGTTTTGTTTTGTTTTGTTTTTTGGACACAATCTAAGAGTTCTTTCCATTGGTATTTTATTTTCTAAATTCAGAAGTTTGGGGCAGTTCTCATTTATGTATATGTCTGTACACATAAGAATATATATATATTATTGACAGAATTTTATCATGATGCCTTTACATATAATTTTTCCCTTGTCTAACTTTAATTCACATCTCTTATTACTGTTGCTTTGTTTTTGTTATATTTTGTTCCAACCCCTACATATGGATAGTGCTGCATATGGAGTCAAGAAGACCTTCATTCAAATCTGACCTCAGATTTGAAGTCTTCTGTATGACCATTGGCAAGTCACTTAACCTTTGTTTGCTTCAGTTTCCTCAAGTGTAAAACTAGGAAAATAATCAGAATTTACTTTACAGAGTAGTTGTGAGAATCAAATAATATTTGTAAAATGCTTAGCGTAGTGCCTTACAAATAGTAGATACTGTATAAATTCTTATTCCTTTCTTGTCATTTTAGCTCTGTGTGAATCTATATGTTTCTAGTATGTTTCTTATAAGTAACATATTGTTGAATACTGGTTTTTAATCTATTCTACCATCCTTTTCCCTTTTGTGGGTGAGTTCAATTCCATTCATGTTCACAGTTGTGGTAATTGTTTATTTCCCTACAAAATATCCTCTTATACTTTTTCTTTTTTCTACTGTAATCCATCTTTACAAAGAGGAAGAGGAAAGGAAGGAATCTGATTAACACTAATAATCTATAATGGAAGTGATCTGTTCTTAGTACTCTGCCCCTTCTTTCTTCACTAAACCCAGGCTACAATCTGTTTCTTACCCCTTAAAAGTTTTGGTCTCAGCTTTATGATAATATCTCTGAAGCTGATGTGTTTTACTTGGTATATTATTCCCTCCTTCACTCTTCTTCCATTTATACCATCCTATCTCTTTCCCTTCCTAACCTGTTTCCCTCTTGTGTTTAATGTATCTATACCAAATTCTGTGTGTGTGAATGTTTTTTAGCCTTCTTTATCTGGTTCAGGTAAAAAATTATAGGAAAATATGACATAAATAAAAGTATTAATGATCGGCAAGAAAATGCTTTTATTTATGCCATATTTTCCTATAAAGTGGGTAGTAAACAGTTCTCCATAGATAAAGTGTAATTGTTCTTGCAGGCAGAAAAGTTATCTGCATTCTGCAATTATAATGAATAGTTTTTTTCTCAACAGATTTTAATATTGTATTCTTGATTTTAAAACTTTTTATGTTTAAACTTTTTAAAATTAATTTTTGTGGTTATACATTATAGAGAATAATAGGTAGCTCTGATGAAATACGTGAAAAGTCATGCCATAAAAATAGTCCCCAGAGTCCAAAAATTATTTCTTGTGACAAAGATACTAGATTTAAAATGCTTTTAGTTTTGAGAATCTTTGAGCTTTAATGGAATAAGTTTGAGTGAATGTGGCTAAAGGGGAGGGATAGATATGATTGTTTTTTAGTCCTCTCTCTCTTTTTTTTTCTTTTTGGATGGGGGAAGAAGGCAGGGCAGTTGGGGTTGTGACTTGCCCAAGGTCACACAGCTACTAAGTGTTAAGTGTGTGAGGCTGGATTTGTACTCAGTTCCTCCTGACTCCAGGGCCGGTGCTCTATTCACTGCGCCACCTAGCCACCCCTTCATTCTTTTTTCTTTACAGATAAAGAAGACTTGTAATTTTTAAATAATGCTTTGAGTATGGTACCTTAATATTTTTCTAGAGGTATCTGTAGCTAAAAGATCATAGGATTTAGAGCTAAAAGGAACTATAGATATTATCTAATTCAACTCCCTCAGGGAACTAAAACAGAAGTTAAACTACCAATGCAGTGTCATAAAAATAGTAAAAGAAGTAGTCATCTCACTCTGAATTCAGTGCTCTTTTCTACCATATTATGCCAGCTCTAAACAAGAAAACTTAAGGACAAAAAAATGTGTATTCTCTAAATTTTAAAAAGGTGAGGGCTGTACTCATTTCTGTTATCTATAGACTAATTATTATTCATTTCCTTGATTTTCATGTGAGTTTTTTCCTATCAAATAAGGTATAAACATATAATTATTTTAAAACACCAGTGTTTAAAGATGGGGTATGAAACTAAAAGAGTTACAAGTTAGGCCTTTTTTTACATTGTTCAGACATCATATATAACTTTGGGAATGTTAAAATAAAGCACTGGGTCTGGAGTCAGAAGACATAGGTTTAATCCCTGTTTTGCCACGTAACTGCTTATATGATCTCGGGCCTGCCACTTGACCTTTCTGGGCCTTGGTATCCTTTTCTATAAAGTAAGTGGTTTAGCCTATATGATCCCTAAGAAAACATTTCTTCTAGCTCTAAAAATGTAATGATTAAAAAGCAGGTTGGGAAGATTCTTAGTTTTAATTTGATTTCATAATTTAACTATAGTATTTGTAGTGTTTATAGTAGGTATACATTGGTTTTTCAAGTAATTTTTTTTATTTTTATAGATAATCTGCAAAATGGCTTCAATGCTAAGTAAAAGCACAGTTGAACGCCTGCTGCTTCCACGATTTTGTGAATTGTGTGGTGATGGGAAACTCTTCCAAGTTCGGAAGGTTGGAATATCTTGTGTCAAACATAATATGTGTTAGATTTAAAATTAAATTATTCTACAATTTCTTGACTAGATAGAAATGGTCTGGTTTAAAAATAGATTTATCCTTTAATAGAATGCATAAACTATGTTTTATTAGTTTTCATTGTAAATTAATAGAAATAGGAAGATACCATTTTATGTACACGTATGAGAGCATTGTTTGAGGACAAACTGAAAGCAGGTTGTGAAAAGGGGTTTGAATTAGGTTTTATTGCATTCACTGAATCCAGTGATGGACAGGAACAGCCTAAGCATACTCTGTTCCTAGGTATCTGGAGATATCTACTCTATTTCTGTGTTCTTAGTCCATAGACTCCTGCACTTCATGAAAACTATTTCTCTTCTGGATCTTGACTTCAAATCCACCTCCCTACTTAATCAGTAGGGCCATTGGATTCACCATGTTTAGGGAATATAAGGGCTATATTTTGTCATTGTTGATGGCAATGTGCATTTATGCATGTGAGACTGATATAAAGAAAAATTATTATATTTTTACAAGTCTTATTATTCTTTGGTGTGCTTTTTTTTTTTTTGGTGGTGGTGGTGGTGGAAGTGATGGGAAGTTTTAAATTAGGTGCACTTACTATGTACTTGTGGATATATTCAAGTTTTTGTTAGCTGACTGACAAGAAATATACTTATTTATGGTTCTTGCTTGCTTGTTTGTAGTTTTTTCTTTTAAGAACCAAAGGAAGTACATTTCAGCTAACTAAAAGTAACAGGTAGCAATACTTTTTCCTTACTTCAGGTCTGTGCTACAAATTTTGGGGATATCTGTAATGCTGTTGGACAAGAAGCTACTGAGAAATTTTTGGTATGTGACATTTAAATAAAAGTAATTTCTAATTTAAAATAAATTTTATATTTATGTTGCATTTAATATGGAATGAACTTTTAATTTTAAGTCCTAAATTGACATTTATCCATTTAAAAAATTAATATATTCAAAGCATTTTGTTACTGATAAGTAGAATATGTGCATCTTGGTGGCAAGTCTTACCTTTGTAATTGTATCCTCAGCACTTAGAATAGGGCCTAATATAATAGGTGCTTAATAAATGCTTGGTACTTGATTGAGTAAAAGTAAAAGAAACACCATCTAGTAGAATTTAAAATTGAGTGGATAGAATTCTTCACATTTCAAATTAATGTTAATTTTTTTCTTTTATTTTTATCTTGAGAGGCTTATTTGTGTTTTGTTTTAAAGTCAGGGAATAACTTTACTGTCCTGACTTTGAATACAGTATATGAAAGTTATCTTTGTATAGAACATAATTGAATGAATTGTAGCAATAGATACTATATAAATCCTTCCATAAGTGAGCATCCTTTCCATGGTTAAATTTATTTCAGTTTGATAGTTAGGAGGCTGAAAAAAAGCTGCTCAAAAAATCATTGTGGATATTTTTAAAGCAGTTTTTTTCTGATAAGCTTAGATAAGTTGTGACTGAAATTAGTAATGAAATATTTATTCAAAATTGTTTTAAATGATATTTTATTTTCTTTGCTGGGAATTTTTTAAACGTAAGCAATCTCTTGCAATAAGGTAAGTTTGAATATTTCTGTTCCATTTGTTCTGGCAGATCCCAAAGTTTTTTGAACTCTGCTCTGATAGTGTTTGGGGAATGAGAAAAGCCTGTGCTGAATGCTTTATGGCTGTGTCCTACACCACTTCATCTGAAGTTCGAAGAACCAAACTATCTCCTCTCTTTATCAATCTTATCAGTGACCCTTGTAGATGGGTAAGTTGAAGGAAGTACAGATTAACATGATTAAAGCATTATATAAATATTTGACTTAATGTCTTTCATGCCTAAAAGCTAACCAGAAAGTATAGGTCTTCAACTTGGCTTCCAAATACATGGCTATGGCTTTTGTATTTTGGGAAATTGAACCATTCATCTTCTTTCAGCAAAATCTATCACACACCAAAAAAAGATGCTACTTTAATGGTGATGTCACTCTTACTGTTGGCTTGCTTTCTTGATTTAAAGTTAGCCTTTTGAGTGTGGTAGAAGGAATAACTTTGCTACCTTTTGAAAGCTTGTAAGCAAATTTCATACTCAGCATAGTAAAGAGCAAGCTTTTCCTTCTTCTAGTTTTTCCATTTTATCTCATTGCTAGCATGACATGCACATGTCCTTGGTGAGGATTTGTTATTGTTACTTCTTATTTTGAAAGCACATAGATTATCTCTTAGTTTTATCCCCTTGAATGATGGTATGCTAAGTGTTTCTAGTTCATTCTTTTACCATTAAAGGAATTTAGGACATTTTTTAGGCCATAAATGACCAAAAGCTAAAGGGTTTCTGTTCACAGATAACCATATATTCATAGGCAGATATATAAACACTCCCTCCCTCTTTATATGTATCTGTGTATTTATATGACTTTCCCTTTCTTTATATCTCCAAAATATTCTAATAGACTAGATCTGGAAACCTTTAATTCTAGTCTTCACTCTGTCGTCCATTAAGTGATTTAAGGACAAAATGCTTCGTTTCCCTGATCTCAGTTTGCTTATCTTGTAAAACGTGATGTTCAGACAAAGTGACCTATAACTTCCTTTCTAGCTCTTAGATACTACAAAAATAAATTTCAGAAGGAAATGAAAATATTAATTAGGAACTAATATAACTTTGTTATAACAAAAGTTTACTAATAGCTGTTATGTTAGAAATCTTGAGAGATGAGGGATAGAAATCTTGAGAGATGAAGGAATCAAGAATCAAGGTATAAAATTGTTATCTTTTTTTCTTGCACCCAAAGGAATAAGGATTGAACTACTCTTTTCATATTGGATGATTTAGGGATCACTTACCCTGTCCCTATAAAAAATGTTAAATTGAGTTGAATGAATCTCATAGGAGCCTTAAGCAAGGATGTCCAGCTTGTGATGAGGAGGTCACATTTCATTTTCTCATTTTGTCTTGTTACAGGTACGTCAGGCTGCTTTTCAGTCTCTTGGTCCATTTATTTCTACCTTTGCAAATCCTTCTAGTGCTGGTCTTTATATTCGAGAGGATGGGACCCTAAGTATCCGACCACCAGCACAGGACATCACTTCCACTTCTGGCTCCACAGGCAGTTGTGTCAGTATCACATCGTCTTGGTAAGCCTGAAGGAAAAAAATGGCTGTCACCGCAAGTTTGTTTTCTGTGTAAGCAGTTAAGATTAGCTGTGAGAGTACATATAAAATGGATAATTTGAGCTTTAATTATTTAAAGAAGTGTATTAATTTTAGTGAGATACAACATGGCTGGGTGCATAGAGAGTTGCGTCCAGTCAGGAAAACCTGCATTCAAGTCCTGCTTCTGGTTGTGTGATCCTGGGCAAGTCACATAATCTCTTAAGTGTTCCAGGCAATTCTTTAAGACTTGCAGTTGCATATTAGGAGTATTAGTAGAGGGAGTTTGTCATCACAAGTCTGATTAAAAAAATATTGTAAAGGTTTTAAAATAAGACTGTTTTACTGTAAGTAATGAAGTGATTACATATTATTGTAAGTTTATTTGAAATAGTCATTGAGATGAGAGTTGAAATAATTTAGAAAGGTATTATCCCCTTCACCTTTTAGTTATAGGAAATCCTGTAGATAATATGAACACAATGTTAAGAGCTCCAAATATCTGGGAACATTGTAGTATATAATCTTTTGTATACAAAGGTGATATTTCAAATTAGATAACTTAACAGACTGCTTGATTATTGCACTTGTATCTGTTTTTCAAGCAGTGGTGGTGTAATGTTATTGATATATTTATTCATGATTTTGTATCCTATCCCTCATTACCATTGGTAGATACTTGTAAGATGACTGACTCCATGGAGTTATAGGTATAGGCTTTGAAGTTAAGCTATATAGAAAATTTAATATATAACTACCTCTCCAGTAATTATTTTAATGTAGGATAGAAATATGGCATCATGTCAAAGATCTATGATTTCATTATTGAGAAAACTCCCTCCCTCAAGTTGTCATCTGTCTGTAACTTAGTAAGTCTTATGGATTTGGCCTGAGGTACAGAGAGGTTAAACCCCATAGCCCATGGTTACAGTAAGTTTCAAAGGTGGGGTTTGTAGCTAGGTTTTCCTTTCTGCAAGTTCAGCATTCTGCCCACTCTTCCCTGCCCTCTCTCTCTAATGAGAGTATAGAATAATTACAATACAAAGATAATCCAGGATTGTTTTAGGCAAAGCTTTCACCCTATTCTTCTCTAATCTTTTGTACCAAGGGGGCCTAGCTACATGGTTGACTAGTTAGAGTTTTAATTTTAATATATATTTTAAATATATTTAATATACTCAGTAGGGTTGTGTGTGTGTGTGTGTGTGTGTGTGTGTGTGTGTGTCTTCCCCTTCCTCCTGGCCCAAAGAGATCCATTGGTGGAATGGGGAAGACAACTAAAGGAAGGAAGACAGAGACCTTAGTGGATAGACATTTCACTGCTACCAAAGCCATATGCTGTTCAGGATGTTAAGTTGTTTGTTTGTTTTTCCCTCTTCCCCCCATTTTCCTAGTTCAGGAAATCCTGAACACATAAAACCAGATCCACTGACTGAAGGAACATCAATTGAAACTAGTAATTTCCTGCATGTTGAAAATTCGCACGTAGGTGGAATAGAAAAGAAAGTGGCCTGCCCTGCTAGCGCTGAAGAAGAGCTGATTCAAAGCTGCCAGAATGACAGTTCTTGTGCAATCAAGGATGCTAATGATAGTCAAGTAAACAACTGCCAGGGACTGAAGAAAGCTTGTTCAGGAAGTTCTGATGACATATTCAATAATTTTCTTTACTGGCGCACACCTCTCCCAGATATCAGCCAGGATTTAGAACTGCTTCAAACCAAGACTGAGCAGCGGGAAGAAGGATGCTGTATACCAGACACTGTGTGTAAGAGCTGTGTTGCCAGTAGTGAAATTAAAAAAGTATTGGAAAGTTTGCAGGAACATATGATGAATGATCCAGATGTCCAAGGTATAAGTCAGTAATTGTGATTTTGTCTGTATGGAATGTGTGAGTACATCTTCCTTCTTCCTATGAGAGAGAGAGAGAGAGAGAGAGAGAGAGAGAGAGAGAGAGAGAGAGTGTGTGTGTGTGTGTGTGTGTGTGTGTGTGTGTAGGTGTGTACGTGTGTAGGTGAGGTGAAACTTGCCTAAACTAATCCCTGCCTGGAAAGTGTGATGTCTGTGGATGTGTGGATGTGTGAAAGAGTATACATGCATTCACTTTGAAGTCAGTTTTAACTATAAAAGCACATGTGTTTGACAGTACTATTACAGAGCTTCTGGTTTTAATATCGTTATAAAGAGATCATTATGAAGAGATGCTAGATAAGAGGGGTTCATATTGACATAGTATTTTATACCTTACAAAGTACTTTCCTCGCCACCAATCCTGTGAGCTAGGTAGTGCCAGTATTATTGTTCTCTTTACAAGGCTCAGAAACATGACTTGCCTGTACTCAGATAGCCAGTAAATGTTAGGTCTGGTATGTGAACTTTGGGTTTCACTCTGTACGCCTAATAGCATGCTGATTCTGGTGTCCCCTTTTATCAATGATGTTTCTATTCATTGTTGGAATTAGGGAATAAATTTTGCAGTCTACATGTTCACTATCAAAACTCCCTGTTGTTTTAAGTAATTTAGTATTTGCATTCTTGCTTGGATTAGAGAAATCTGAAAAAAAAAAACCAACACCCAGCAACTTATTCATATAGAAAGAAGCAGCGTTTTTATGGTGTGGTTGTAGGGGGATATTATAAGAATCTGTATAGATTTCTTCCTTTCCCTCAAATTTATAAAGGAAGTAAACTACATATGGTCTATCATCTTTAAATAAAGAAATATCATTGAAAAATATATTTACTTTGGAAATCTTTGGATCTGTTAAATAAACTTAGAAGAAAATAAGTTCTTTTCACATAAGTATACTTTTAAACAACCATGATAGAGTGCCTGCCTCAGAACTAGAATGACTTGAATTCAAGTCTTGCCTTTGGCACATCCTGGACAAGTCACTTAGCCTCTCACTGCTCTAGGCAGCTCTTGAAGCTAGAGTTGCAAAGAAGGTGCCAGTCCACATAGTAGAAGACATTTCCTCATTGGGGAGTTCCCTTTTCCAATGAAATCAGTATTATTACTAGTCCCTATCCCTACACATTTTGACCAAAAAAAAAAATGCATGAAACAAAATTGTAAAAAAAAAAAACCACTGTAACTTAGAGGAATTAGCAGATACTTTTTGTGTGTATATACAGAAAGTTGTGTAAAAGATTTTGATTTTATTGAATGAAAATGTGTGTGGGTAGTCATTATTCTGATCTTACTTGCAAGAATGACAGTGGGCAAGTCAAATTTTTTGAGCCTCAGATTCCTCATTTTTTAAATGATAATAATAATACATCAACTATTTTCACTTGAGTATTTTAAGAAAAGCATTTTGTCAGTGAGGTGTGACATAAATGGGTTGTTATATCTTATGGAAAAGGTGTTGACATGTTATTTCTGCTTCATCAGAAAGGAAAACTTCAGCACAGAGAAGGAGGCTCAACTACCTGTCCAGGGGATAAGAGCCATGCCTAGGAGCCCTGAGTCTGCATTGTTTAAGCAGTGAACTCAATAATAGTGTAGAGCACTACCTGGCTCTCAAAAGCAGGGAGGGTCTAAAGGGGAGCTGGAGTTCTTCCTTCATTCTTAAGGTCAAATATATGTGTGTATACATTTCATACTTTTGGTTTTGAGGTAAGATATTTGTTTCTGAAATTTGGAGTCATATAAAACAATTAACAGTTGCTTAAATCTTTACTGTATTACAGCTCAGGTTCAGGTGTTATCAGCCGCACTTAGAGCTGCCCAGCTTGATTCCATGAGTGATTCTGAAACTAAAAAGGCAGAAGAGTCCCCTGAGGAAGTAGCCACTTCAAAGCCTAGGTCTGCCGCTGAGAATCAGAACACTATCTCTTCTGTATCATCCCAAAATGAGCTGTTGGTGGCCAGGGTAATACAGAGCACAGTGAGTATCTATACTTTCTCTGAGTAATAAAGAGTAACTATAAATTTGCATTACAATAATAAATCTCACTTAGGAAAATAGCAAAGTTGTATTTTATTGTTGAGGTCATTTTTAGGTTAACTAAATAATCAATTGTTAGATAACCATGGATATGTTCCAAGACAACAAGAGTTGGAGAAGTAACTTACCAAAAACTCCTTCTCCAAAGTTTATTTGAACACTCTTATTTTGTTTTGTTTTTTGTTTTTTAATGGGGCTAGCCATATAAATCTTAAGTCACAGCTAATAGCATTTAATGTATTCTAATAATAGTAGTGGGTGGATTCACTAAGGGAAAAATTAGAAGGTATTTCTAGCAAATGTTCGAATATCTATTGCTTCAACAAACTTGTGAAAATTTGAAGCAGCACAAAGTATTTTCAGAGGGTAAAGATTCCAGTGAAAAACATCAACACCCTGGAATTTAATCTCATGGCTTGAATCTATGAACCATTATGTGACCAATGCTTCTCCAAAAGTGCTTTTTCTAGCACTCTCCTGGTATGAAGAGATGGATTCCTGATACTTCTCAAGATCCCATTAGCTCCACTTAAACTAGTCTGATCCAGAATATTTACTGGATTAGCACAACAAAGGGGTGCCTCAGAATCCAAACTATAGTAGAGCAAAACCTAGTTCATTTTAACAAATGTTTATGAATGTCTAGTATTGTATTCAGTCCCTAAATTAGTTTTCATCTGCTTATTAGAATGTGATTGTGGTTTCCATTAAATTATACCAAAGAAGGTCTCTATGGTCTTTAAGTATATCTTTATGACAAACCACAGGTTTATGGGTCCAGTATTCCAATTTTTACCATGTTTATTCAGTTAGTTACTTTACATTAATGATATAACTCATCTACTTGTCTTGCTCATGTGCCAACTACCTTAAAATATTTTGACTATTTTATAAAGGAAAACTATTTTGAAAACCTATCACTTTAAAAGCATATAGATATATTTTTTTTAAATAGTCTTTGCTTGGTATAAGACTCTGGTTTCTGACTTGAGG
The DNA here is from genome assembly GCF_028583685.1 of Petaurus breviceps papuanus. Classification (NCBI taxonomy): domain Eukaryota; kingdom Metazoa; phylum Chordata; class Mammalia; order Diprotodontia; family Petauridae; genus Petaurus; species Petaurus breviceps. Next base: position 14,252,451 of record NW_027187360.1, on the reverse strand, counting down.
TTAAGGTTTCAAAAAAATAGATATGAAAGCCCATTTTTTAGGTATGATTAGCTATAATGAGCAAAATGTGGTTTTTAAAATGTAAAAGTTTCCTTTTGCATTTATCTGGCTGGAAAATATAAGTATTCAGGCTTTTATCACATATAAAAATTAAAATTATTGGTTCCTCAAAAAAGTTAGCAGTTTTGAGCTATCTTTAAAAAAAAAAAATGAATACCTGAAAGAAACTTGGTGTTAGGATATAAAGTTGGTTCCTGAGTCAGCTTGTTAGAAAATTTAGACTTCCTATATACTGTTTTAAAAGATTCTTCAGGGTGTTTAGGTGGCACAGTGAATAGAACACTGGCCCTGGAGTCAGGAGGACCTGAGTTCAAATTCGACCTCAGACATTTAACAATTACTAACTGTGTTACTTGGACAAGTCACTTAACCCCAATTTCCCTTCCCTCCAAAAAAAGATTCTTCTAGTTAGTGATAAAATTTTCCCAAAGATGGATAATTATGGGAATATGATTGCAGAATACTTTATGGGGCAAAGAGTTTTAAAAATATTTCTACAATAGCCTATATTCTTAATTATTAATAGGTCCCTGTTGTATACAATGTATACCATAAAAACTATTGCATAATAAAAATTTTCATTTTCATTCTAGAGAGAACAATTATTCTTTTTTTTTTATTTTTCAAATGCTTTATTAACTTCTGATTTATATCATTCATTACTGCCAGATTTTGAGTTACAAATTTTCTCCCCGTTTTTCCCCTACCCACCGCCCCAAAATAGCAGTCCCACAGGATATCCCCTCCTCCAGTCTGCTCTCTCCCATATTTTCTCCCATACCCCTTTTTAAAACTTTGAATTAAAGATTCATTCCCTTCCTACCTTGTCACCCACCCTTACTGGGAAGATAAGCAGTTCAGTATAGGTTGTACATGTGTGGCTAATGCAAAACAATAATATAGTAGATGTATTGTAAAAGACTGACTATATTTCCCTCCCTCCTATCCCACCTCCCACTTGTTCTATTCTCTACTTTGATCCTTTCCCTTTTCTTTCTTTTTTTTTTTTTAAAGCAATTGGGGTTAAGTAACTTGCTCAAGGTTACACGGCCAGTTATTTCTGGGTGTGGTACTAAGTATCAGAGCCCAGATTCAATCCCAGGTCATCCCAACTCTGGGCTGTGGCTCTTACTCACTGAGCCACCTGGCTGGCCATCCCGTCCCTTTGCAAAAGTGGGTGCTTCCAACTTCCCTCCCCGCCAGCCTGCCCTCCCTTCCATCATCCCCCCTGTCATCCCCTTCCCCCCCCCCCACTCTCCTGGAGGGTGAGATACCCTATTTAGTGTGTATTACATTCCCTCCTCAAGCCAAATTCAATGGGAATAAGGTTGCCCCATTCCCTTTTGACTTCCTGTTCTTCCCCTACATTGTAACCATTTGCCTCTTCTATGAGATAGTTTACCCCATTCTGTCTCTCCCCATCTCCTCTCATTATATTCCTCTCTCACCTCTTAATTTCACCTTTTAAGTATCATCCCTTCCTGTTAAATTGGTCCTGTGCCCTCTATCTTTGTATACCTGTAAACATATATAAACACATTCACATATGTATTCATATATCCTCATATATAGACATATATGTATTTCTATTCCTTCAACTACTGAGAAAAGTTTCATAAGTTACAATTATTGTTTTTCCATGTAGGAATGTTAATAGTTCAACTTTGTTAAGTTCCGTATGATTTCTTTTCCCTGTTTACCTTCTCATGCTTCTCTTGCTTCTTGTATCTGAATGTCAGATTTTCTATTCATCTCTGGTTTTTTCAGCAAGAATGCTCGAAAGTCCTCTATTCCACTGAATGACCATATTTTCCCCTGAAACATGATACTCAGTTTTGCTGGGTAGGTGACTCTTGGTTTTAATCCCAGCTCCTTTGACCTCTGGAATATCATATTCCAAGCCCTTTGATCCTTCAGTGTAGAAGCTGCCAGATCCTAGGTTATCCTGATTGTGTTTCCACAATATTCAAATTGTTTCTTGCTGGCTGCTTGTAATATTCTCTCCTTAATCTGGGAATTCCGGAAGCTGGCTATAATATTCCTAGGAGTTTTCTTTTTGGGATCTTTTTCAGGAGGTGATCAGTGGATTCTTTCAACCTCTGTTTTGCCCTCTGGTACTAAAACATCAGGCCAGTTTTCTTTGAGAACTTCCTGAAGGATGATTTCTAGGTTCTTACTTTGGTCATGGCTTTCAGGCAGTCCAATAATTTTTAAATGATCTCTCCTGGATCTATTTTCCAGGTCAGTGGTTTTTCCCATGAGATATTTCACATTGCCTTCTATTCTTTCATTTGTTTGGATCTGTTTAACAGCATCTTGATTTCTCATAAAGTCATTAGCTTCCATTTGCTCTAATCTAATTCTGAAGCAATGATTCTCCTCAGTGAGCTTTTGATATCTTTTTCCATCTGGCAAAATTGGCTTTTTAAGGCATTCTTCTATTCATTGCCTTTTTGAGCCTCTTTTGCCATTTGAGTTAGTCTTTTTTTTAGGTATTACTTTCCTCGATCAGGCTGTTGACTCTCATTTAGTAATTTTCTTGCATTGTTCTCATTTCTCTTCCCAATTTTTCCTCCACTTCTCTTATCTGCTTTTTCTTCTTTTTTTTTTTTAAAGCAATTGGGGTTAAGTAACTTGCTCAAGGTTACACGGCCAGTTATTTCTGGGTGTGGTGCTGAGTATCTGAGCCCGGATTTGATCCAGGTCATCCCGACACTGGAGCCGGTGCTCTTACTCGCTGAGCCACCTGGCCGCCCCTAAGCAATTGGGGTTAAGTAACTTGCTCAAGGTTACACGACCAGGTGTTTCTGGGTGGGTGCTGAGTGTCTGAGCCCGGGATTCGATCTCCAGGTCTTCTCAACACTGGAGCCGGTGCTCTTACTCGCTGTGCTACCTGGCCGCCCCCTCTTATCTGCTTCTTAAGGTCCTCTGTGGCCTGTAACCAGCTCGTATTTTCCTTTAAAGCTTTTGGTGCAGGAGTTCTGACTTCACTGTTTTCCTCCTGTTCCATGCTTTGCTCCTTTTTGTCCCCAAATTAGGAGTCTAATGTTGGAATCTTCAGTCTGCTTTGTTTCCTTTGCCTGGTCATGTTGCCCCTCAGTCACTTGACCCCTGGGCTTTTTGCCACAGTAGGACTCTGCCACCAGACAGGGGAGCTTTCATCCCAAATGCTGGGGTTTTCTCAGCTGCCAGTGGTATTAAATGGGTGCCCTCTCTGAGGTCTCCACATGCTCTGGCAAGCTAGACACATGCCCCAGGACCTCCACCCTAGACTGCAATCCAGATCCAAGCAGGTTAAAGCAAGAGCGATTACCCCTCAGACTGGTGCTTGGTCCCCCTACACTCTGTAGGCCAGGAGCCGAAGCTGCCACATGGCGCTGGCTGGCTGTGCTGGTGTCTCAGCGGCTTCTCGCCCCGGGGGCAAAAGCCAACGCACTCCCACTTACTGGGTCCCAAAGTCCAGACTGCACTTACCTCTCACTTTGTCCTTCGCATCTCTGTGTTGATAAATCTGGAAACGGCGACAGCTGCTGCTGATCTGGAGTCCCTCTGGCCAGTGCCTGGTCAGGCCCACCCTGGGGCTAAAGCCTCGGCGTGGGGCTGGGCTGGGCTCGGCTCCCAGAGCAGTGTGCTGACTGATTCCTGCCAGCCTGCTGGGCTGTCCTCAGTGGGAGGTTAGCTTCTCTGTGTCATTTTGTGGGTTCTGCAGCTCCACAGTTTGTTTAGAGTCCCCTTTTTACATGGATTGGAGAAGGTGGAAGCTGGAGCAGTGGGGAGGTCCTGCTTCTACTCCGCCATCTTGACCGAGAACAATTATTCTTGAATGGCAAAGTTTTTGTGATTGACCTTATTTATCTTAGAGAAAGCTAGAACTTAAGTGACTTTCAAAATATTCCTTTTACCCAGTAAACCATTAGGAAACATCTCAATAATATTTGAGGGTGTTGAAGCTTCTAACTTTATATTTCAAAATGATGAAATAATTCAGTTTTTTTACTACTCCCTAAGCACTGTTAGGCTGGAGATAGAAAGAACAAAACAGCTAATCACTGTTATCTTTTTCAGGGAAAACAACATTATGAGTATATTAGGAGTTTCCTTTTTAGTGTATGTGAGCTGCATTTTGTCAGGATCCATTATGCTATGAGAGTATGACATTTCAAGTGTAAATAAGAAATTGGCGTTATATTTGAAGGTGAAGGTCATTTGATTAAATGTGGGATCAGAGACCAATATTGCCACTCTAGTTCTTGCAGGTTTTGTTAACATAACAAAGATTTTATATTCAGAGTATACATACATAGGAAGATGTGTTGTGTGTGTGTGTGTGTGTGTATGTAACAAAAATCAAGTGAACACACTTTATCAGCTATACCATTTTTACTGAAATTCAAATGTACTCTTTCTGTATCATCTAACTAGATCAAAGGTAGATAACTTTTAGCACTTGCCACTCCCTACTGTTATATAAAGTTAGTTTTGTTTCTCTTCTTCCTTTCCTTGGTCATTTCTAGCCATAATTATTCATTTTAGTCTCCAAGCAGTTCTTAAAACCATTGTGATAAAGAATTTTAGTGTATTATCTCTTTTCATTAATGGCCTTTTCACAGTATTAATAACAGTACACAGCTCTGTAAATTTATCTTCTGAAAGGTGCCATGGATTATCAAATGACACTTAATTTTTTAGGGTACTATTTTATGTCATCATTAGAACTCTACTAATGGAAGAATAGTTTAAATTCCCCTTTTTTTAATAGCAAATGGGTAACATACAAATTCAACTTTTTAGGATTCTGAAAAACATCTTAACGGAACCAGTGAACATTTGCAAAAAGAACAGAGATCTGACACAACCCCATTTGAAGATGATAAATCTAAGTTACAGGTTAGTAAAATAATACCTATGTGTCTTGAGAAGAAAATAAGAATCTACATTTAATTTCATGGGGGTTTTGCCCAAGATGGTTTTTCCTAAGTTTAATACTATTATTCAGCTAACATTCATTTTCCTTCTTAGTTTATAAACTCAAGTTGCCAACTTTTAATTTTTTCTTCCTTTTAAAAAGAATGTTAATAAAGAAAATGATCCGCAGAATCCATTGTAGTATATTTAGTAATCAAAAAGAATATAATTGTGTAAAGACAGTTGTGATAACATTTTAACATTTTTATCATTCTTTTGATTCAGACCATTTAAAACTATTTTGACTGACCAGTTTATATCTGCCTGTCCTACATAACTGTGTGATTGGCTACTCTGTCTTCTGGGCCGACTTCTTGAATGAATTTATTCCATAATTTATTTTATTTTTGTTGTTCAGTCACTTTTAGTGGTGTCCAACTTTTTGTGACCCATTTGGGGGTTTTCTTGGCAGAGGTGCTAGAGTGGTTTCCTCCAGCTAATTTTTTAATTAGAGCTATTTATTTGTCTTGATGGTGGTAAAAATAATGAGAATGTCCCTCTATGATGATAACTTGATGTTTAGCAGTACTTGTTGATCACTCTGTGTAGAGTACTGTGTTAAAATCTTGAGTATTTAAGAAGGTGGAAGACATAGGAGACATAGATATATATATACCATGTTTCCCCAATAATAAGACCTATCCCGAAAATAAGCCCTCCCCTTACTGTGTAAGATTCCTCTAAAATAAGCCCTCCCCCGAAAATAAGCCCTATTGAGATTGCTACTGTAGTGAAGATGATCCCCTGCGCTACACGCTACATTCCCCCCCCCCCGGTGAAACGCACGCCGCGCTCCGAGCTGCATCCAGTCAGAGCTGCAGCAGTGAGCGCGTCATCCTGTTCTTCCCCAATGATTTGCTTGCTGGCGCCATTGAGAGCAGTGCTGCGGAGGAGAGCTGAGGCAGGACAACATAAGCCCTCCCCTGAAAATAAGCCCTCTGGTGTTTTTCTTTCCAAAAAAAATGACAGTATCTTATTATCGGGGAAACACGGGTAGGAGATGTATATATATGAACTGACCTGAATTAATGCTAATCATTTATAGTAGTATACATGTGCTTTTCAGATGTTCTATTAGTTTTAAATATGGAGTAAAAATTAGCAAATAGTGTATTGACCCTTCAGCCAAACCAGAATAAATTACATATTTGCTAAGAAATGAATAAAATATCTAGCATAGAACTTAGTGGGCCTTGGAAAAGTAAATGTCTTTTGTTCCTATGAAATTTCCTTAGGATTGGCCTCACTTCCATGTTATGAATTATTTGTGATGTTTATTAATATAGTTTTAAAATCAGTTCTGGAATATTCTTTGTCAGTTTTTTTCTCTCTCATTTTCTAGGATATAATACCTCAGCCATTATTAGACCAGTACTTGTCAATGACTGATCCAGCGAGAGCTCAAACTGTTGATACTGATATAGCCAAACATTGTGCTTACAGTCTCCCTGGAGTGGCTTTAACTTTGGGGAGGCAGAACTGGCACTGCCTGAAAGATACATATGAAACACTGGCATCAGATGTACAGGTAAGTGTAGAATTTTCAGAAGAACATTCAGATTTCAATTTCAAGAACAATTTCAATTAAAATACTTTATGATTAACTTGTTTGTGTAAAGATAAAATTAATATAAGTATATATTCTAACGAATTATGCATTCAGGTAGAAACTGAGCATTCTATTTAATTTTGTCTCATGAAGGTAATTTAAGTTAGATTTTGGAGTATATTTGGTATTCATTTTATTACTTTTGTTCCCTGTGGATAGTGGAAGGTACGTCGGACACTAGCCTTTTCTATTCATGAACTAGCTGTAATTCTTGGAGATCAGTTAACAGCAGCTGATTTGGTGCCAATATTTAATGGATTCTTAAAGGATTTAGATGAAGTACGCATTGGAGTTCTTAAACATCTCTATGATTTTCTAAAGGTAGGAAAAAATATATTTTTTACTTTGGAAGTTTCTACATAAATATCAGACATTTTACATCACTAAGTAGTTAAATTTTTTTTTCCTTGCAGCTTTCCTAGAAAATTTCAGTGCTGATAAAAACCTTAGTGTACATTTAATGGGCAAGGAAACTGAAGTATAGAGGGATTAAATAATTTACCTATGATCACTGTGGTCTAGTGGCATGGCCTGATGTAAAACACATATCTTTTAGCTCATATATTCCAGTTCTCCTTCCTGTTTCTCCTCTTTGGAAAAAAAAAAAAAAGATGTTTTCAAAGATAATTTATTATTTTGAAAGTGGACTCAGTGAAAAACATTCCTCTGAATCCAGATTATTAAATAGTCCTTGACAGGAACTTTATTATTCTATACACACTAAGAAGAACATTCACAAGAATGTTTTAAAACATATTTAGATGTTATCTGTCACCCACACAACAATCAGTGTGACAATTAAAAGAATGCATCAGATTTAGAATCAGTGTGCCAGGGTTCAAATTCTGACCTTGCTAATTATTATTCAACCTTCATTAAATCAAATAATCTTTCTTGGCCTTGGTTTTTTTTATTGGTAAAATGAGAGATTTGGATTAGATTGTGCAAACTTTCAGTTTTAGATCCCATACTTGAATAAGAGAATATTCCTAACTACAGCAATAGTTAATACTATTTATTCACTGTTGCTGTAATACTTGTTACAATGAAAATACAAAATTTTTGTCCCTGAGGAATTTAGTGATTTATGTGTAAGTTTGTATTGATGTCTTTGGAAATATTGTCGTTTTTTTTTTAGTTGCTTCATGCAGACAAGAGGAGAGAGTATCTTTACCAACTTCAAGAGTTTGTAGTAACTGACAATAGTAGGAATTGGAGGTTTCGATATGAATTAGCAGAGTAAGTAAAAATTGCTGATATATATGAAATGGTAAATTCATTTTGAATAATGCTTAATTTTTACATAATACTTGAATTTAACCACATACTTTAACAAGAATCTCTTCTACATCCATTCCTAACCAGTGATCTACCTTTGCTTACAGAATCCATTGAAAGGAGAACTAATTATCTATTAGGGCAATCCAATTGTACTTTTGGATAGTTCTTATCATTAGGAAATTATATCAAGCCTGAATCTTCTCATTTGCAACTTTCATCCTTTCTTCCTAGTTTTGTCCTTTCAGACCAATCAGAACAAGTTCACTCCCTCTTTTACAAGTCTTCCTTCCAAGTCTTCTGTTCTCCATGCTAAATAAACTCAGTTCTTTCAACTTTCTCCAGTCATTTTTCTATTCTCGTTGACCCTTTCTGGACATGCTTCAAGTTGTAGTATCTTTTTCCTAAAGTGTGATGCCTGTAACTAAGCACTCCAGCTGTGGCTCAGCAAGGGCCTAGTAGAGTAGGACTGTTCCTTCCTTTACTCTAAATGGAGCCCAGGAGAGCATGAGCTCTTTTGGCCACAGAGCCACACTCTTGACTCATTGAGTTTATAGAATACTAGAGACTCTAGATCTTTTTTTAAAAACAACAAAGAAACCTTTATTATATAAAAAGTACTTTGCTTGAGTCTTGTCTAATTTACTTCAGCTTACGGCTATTCAGACTTAATAGGAAAAGATTTTTTTTAATAGAACTTTTGTCTAGTGACACTCCCCCATCTTATATTTTGAATTTGTTTTGTTTTGCCCAAGTGATTTAGATTTATCCTTATTTATTCTGTCATTTTTAGTAATTTTTCAACTTATGTTTTCTTTAGTAGAGTTACACAAGTTTTTATTAAGGAGGCTTAAAACTATGAACTAAAGAAATCTTTTAATGGCTTGGAGCTTCCAACGCAGTTCTCTAAGGCTATTATGGTGCTGATTGTATATCAATAACAAGTTCCTCACTAAGAGTTCACTACCTTGGTGAAATATCCTAGGTTTAGGAAATAAAAAACAAAAAAACTAAGAAATAAGACAAATTCTTATTGTCAGTGATGTTCCTTAGATGTTTGGATTCTGGAAATGAGTCCCAAATTAGATTTACTTCATTGGATACTAGAATTTTCATTCCAAAGCCATCTTTTTAAAACAAACAATTTATATTTGTCATAATATTTCCTTATTAATAATGGGAAAGGATTCATTCCTTTATGATTAAAGAATGAGTTGTTGTCATTTAGCATTCACGGAGTGTTTTACCCTAGTACTAGATGCAACTGTGTTAATAAGTTAGTCTTAGAAGAATAATAAGTGATGTAGTGTGACAGAAAGATAAGGCATCATGTAAACATATAAAAGTATTTCCCACAGTGACTTACTCTGTTACCAGTAGAAGTAATGAAAATGCTATTTTGAGTCATTTTTGTTGTTGCTTAGTCTTTTTTTTTTCAGTCATGTCTAACTCTTTCTGACCCTCTTTTGGGGTTTTCTTGGCAAAGATACTGGAGTGATTTTCTATTTCCTTCTCCAGCTCATTTTATGGATAAGAAAACTGAGACAAACAAGGTGAAGTGACCTTGTAAGGGTCTGAGGCTGGATTTCAATTCAGCTCTCCCTAAGTCAGAGCCCAGCACTCTATCCACTGCACCTCCTAACTGCTGTCATTTTTCAGCATGTGACTTTTGACAGGCCTCTCCTGGTTCAAATGATATGGGATATTAAAGAATTCTGTTGACTTTGTGTACTTTCTAAAGATCAGGTTTAGTTTTCTCATTGTGTTACTAGACTAATGGTGGAATAAAAAAAAAAATCTAAAATAGGTAGCTGCAAATGTTATTAAACCTCCATGACCTCTAGTGGTGATATTTCAAAACTTCAATGTCGCTTTTCTTTAGCAGCATTTCATTAATGATAGCTTCTCTTTGTTCTAATTGGCTTTCTGTAATTTTGAGTTTTGATGTTAACAGTAGCTTTTTGTCCCATATGATCTCTGACCACAAGATACTTTGTGATTTTTAAAGAAATTAAAACCACAGTTGTGAAATCTTTGCCCTATGCCTGATATTGGAGATCACTGACTAGAAATTGTTCCTTTTGCTAGTCAGTATACATTGATTAAGCATCTGCTATGTCCAAGGAATTCTTCATCTTCTGACTGTGTAACTAGATGCAGGGCTTTATAGTTTCCAATTCTCCTTTTTTTCCCCCCTAATTGCTTCTTATATTTCCTTCTGTTAGCTATTTTAAAGATTGACATTTCTTTTCACACTTCTTTCTCACTCTTGAAAATATTGAAAGGTTTGGGATCAGATTTTCTTTTCTTTTTTTTAGTTAATTAGATTTTGTATTTTCAGATTCACATTCTGACTCCCTCCCCCTATGGTGTGTGTCTGTCTGTCTGTAAATACACAAAAATATATCTCAACCTGTTTTGTAAGTCAAGTCACCCCTCTGGCAGAAGGTGGGTAGCTTGTTTCATCTTGTATCCTCTGAAATTATGGTTGGTCATTGTGTTGATCAGTTCCTAAGTCTTTCAAAATTATCTGTCATTACAATATTGCTATTATTGTATTAATCATTCTCCTATTTGTGAGGAGCAGATTTTCTTAGCCAGCTTTGTTTTGAAGCATAGTAGAAAATTTTTCTATTTTACTTTAACTTAATCTTGCTGATTTTAAATCCCTTATGTGCTTTGCCATACATGGGAAAACAAGAGTGGAGTTTTAATTTCCATTTGAAAAAACATTAAGGATATAATGAGATTTCATCATTTTGATTTTGCCTTTAATAGAGAAATACCTTTTTCTCTTGGATGTGGAAGATTTTTAGACCTAGCTGTCCAACTTTTCAGTGGTATTCAGCTACTTCAACTCTTCTCCTTCCCCCACTGCCCATGACTTGTCTGAAAGAAAAGTAAGTGAAGTGACTACGTTAATCTGTCAAAGATAATCAGTTTTTCTGTTTCAGACAACTGATCCTGATATTGGAACTCTACAACCCCAGTGATGTTTATGACTATTTAATGCACATCGCACTAAAACTGTGTGCAGATAAAGTTTCTGAAGTTCGATGGATCTCCTTTAAACTAGTAAGGGAGTATATGTGTGTGTGTGTGTGTGTGTGTGTGTGTGTGTGTGTGTGTGTGTTTTGTTTTTCTTCTGTGCTTCTAAAATTACAAATATTTAAGCATTTTCTATTTAACAGCCATGATTTGTACCCTTCATATAGAATGTAATTTTGCAAAATATCTTTTTGTAAAATATATCTTTCAGTGATAGAAACTGTGGAGAAATGATTCAACATGTTTATACCAATTACCTACTGTTCTTTTAAAGTTAGATTGGCTTTACATTACAAAATAGTTTCGAATAAAAATAGCTAAGAGAGGAGCTCATGTGGAAACAACAATATTGTTTTCTATTTTTATTGATCAAGCATTAATGAAAAATGTTTGATGTAGCAGTTTACCAATATCTTGAGAGTAAAGAGCCTACATTAATTATTGTTTAAGTAAAAATGTTTATAAACTTAAAAAGACAGATATGTATTACATATATTTTTAATTGGTATTCCTCTTTTAAATTTTCATTTTTATGGAGTAATTTTTCTTTTAATGTCTTACAACTTAAGGTGATCACCTTCTGCCATGCTTGTAATCAATTAAGAGAGAAAAGAGAATGTAAAATGTTTTTAAAGAGCAGTATTCAGTTTTTTTATCTGTTCTTTGAATCTTTTCACAGGTTGTGGCAATTTTGCAGAAGTTCTATTCAAACAATGCAAGTGCATTGGGGTTAAATTTTATCAATGAACTCATAATAAGATTTCGACATTGTCCCAAGTGGGTTGGAAGGCAAGCTTTTGCATTCATTTGTCAGGTTAGCATATATCTTTTTTGATCCAGTATGTACAAATATTAGATGTTGGTAATTTTTTCATAGTTCTAGATTGTTAGAGTTATAACAGACACTTTAGTAATAATCTAGTCTAGCACCCTACCATCCCTTCTTCTTTTATTACAAACTGAAGCTTACTAAATTAGGCTAAGTGGTAACCTATTTACAGCAAATCTGTGACTATTACTATCTAATGCATTTCTATATTGAATTTGGTGTACACCTTTATTTGGTTTGAATTTGAAGTCCTGGACTAAAGTCCTCACCTTTTCAAATGTGTTTCTTCTTCCCCCTCACCCCCATTAGCTGTTTGAGGAATCTAGTAATGTGTGTTTGTCAGGAGGTTTTTGTTGGTGATATTTAGATATAACAGAGCTATACCTAATTTCAGAAAAACTTCTGTTGCTCAAGGAATTGTTTGCTATGTAAATGTGGGGTGTCATGTCAACTTACAAAACTTTATCTGGCATTTTTTTATGGTACAAAGTTCATTGGGTGAGGGGTAAGAGAAAATAGCTTGCATTAACAGTTTGTCTTTTAGCTTTTGTTTTTTCATAATCCAAGTTGAAAGACAAAATAAAGTAGTGCAGCTAGGTATCTTCCATGGTACTGGATTAGTTTTACTTATGCTGATAAACTATATATAATAAATTTGGATGATTTAATAGGTGAGTACCATAATTCTCCACAATATTATTTACTTTTTTTGAGTAAGAAAGGCAGCCTAGAATGAATCTTGGCTAAGAAGTCTGCAAAGAGCTGAATTCTCATCCCAGTTCTATAGCTTATTAATATCTGACCTAGAAAGTCAGAATTGCCTCTTAGCTTTAACTTCCTCATCTGTAAAATATATAGTATTTGTCCTGTTGCCTCAAAGGGGTGTTATGAGGATTTTAAGTGAAAATGTAAGGTACCATTGCTATTATTATGTATTATGTATTTGGGTAACTAGTTTATTATGGTGCACGTTTATAAATTTCAGTGTAAATAGTAAAATGTTTCAGAAAATGTGAAGTTTTAAATTAAAATACATGCACAGCCATACTCAAAAAAAGTTCTAGTTTACAAAAGAATTTTTCATAGAAAAAGTGTGGGTTGCAAACATGAGCTTCTGTTAATGGTATGGATTACCTTTGTGTATATATTTTTTTTCCATAGGCAGTAGTAAGAGAGGAGTGTATACCTGTAGACCAGTTTGTGGAGCACCTACTTCCCAGTCTTTTAAGTCTTGCTTCTGATCCTGTGCCAAATGTAAGGGTTTTGCTAGCCAAGGCCCTAAGACAAACACTACTGGAAAAAGGTATCTTAATTTCTGGGGGGGGGGGGGGGGGGGGGGGGGGGGGAAACTTGAGTGACTTAGCACTGCTTAAAGAAGTGGTTTGGTATAGGAGAAAGAGACTGTAGGGCAGGAATATAGTTGTGTGAACTTGGGCAAATCATTTCCCTTTCTGAGTTGTATTTTCCACTTTGCACTGTCTGTCTCCCAGTTTCTTGTGAATTTTAAATGAAGTAATAGAACTGACCATAAAGCATTATATAGAGGCTTATACTATTGTGTTAATAATCTCTGTAGATTCATTGCTTTGTTTTGTTGCCATTCAGGCATGTCATTTTGTTGGATGCTCTGTTTGAAGTGAAAGAGAATAAATATTTCTTTAATTTAACAAAGGCAAACGTCTATATTAATGGTCAGCAAAAATAACAAATATAATTCAATCTTGTAGCTGTTTTAAAATATATTTTTAAATTTTATATATATATATAAATATATAAATTTTAAATCTAAAATGATCAATAGGAAAGTTGTCTTGAATTCATATTCACCATCCACATAAGACTTAGTAAAAATAGGGACAGCTAAGTGGTACAGTGAATAGAGCACCAGCCCTGGAGTCAGGAAGACCTGAGTTCAAATGTGGCCTCAGACACTTGACACTTAACTAGCAGTGTGACCTTGGACAAGTCACTTAACCCCAATTGCCTTGCCTCCCCCCTCCAAAAAAAAATAGACTTAGTAAAAGTATATTTTTTGACTGGGTCTCCCTCTTGGTCCATGCTGGAAGTTCAGGAGCCATTCCTTGGTTCAATCCCACTCCGATTGACATAGAGAGCTTTGACCTGCTCTGTTTCTAATTTGGGCTAGTTTGCTTCTTCCTTAGGCAGCCTGGGGGTAGTCCCTCTGCATTCAGGAGATCATCATGCTGGTCTTGGACTTAGTGTGTTCACCTTATTGGCTAAGCCCACTTCTGGCCAAAAATGCCTTTATAATAAATGGGATCCAACAGATTTATTAGTCTTTGCCAAGACTTAAACTAGTGGGCTAACAATGGGGGAAGGGGGCAGAGTGATGAAAGAAATCTAAGAGAGAATAAGAGTGACATGTTTCTTGTTTTCTTGGTGCTAGATTGAATCTTCTTTTAGAAAGTTCTGAGGGACAGCCAGGTGGCTCAGTGAGTAAGAGCGCCGGCCCCAGTGTCGGGAGACCCGGGATCGGTTCCAGCCTCAGATACTTAGCACCCACACAGAATAACTGGCTGTGTAACCTTGAGCAAGTTACTTAACCCCAATTGCTTTAAAAGGAAGAAAGAAAGTTCTGACCTAGGAGGCCAATTCAGAATTTGAGAAAAGTTATTTCATTAAGAGAACCCATGAAATTAGTGGACAGCTCTAATTCTGTGGTTTATTTTTTTCTAAGAAAAAGTTTTCTTTCGTCCTGAGTTTTAATTTCAGAGAATATATCCTACATCAAAAAACAATATATGGCAAACTTGATTAAAAACTGTAACTTTCTCTTTTTTTCTAGCTTATTTTAGAAATGCTGGTAACCCTCATCTTGAAGTTGTTGAAGAGACTGTCTTAGCTTTGCAATCAGACCGAGACCAAGATGTTTCCTTTTTTGCCACCTTAGAGCCAAAAAGAAATATTATGGACACAGCTGCTCTAGAAAAACAGAATTAATTTGCTTTAAATCTGAATTATGATTTTATGTTCTTCATATACAGTTTATGGTAACAATGAAGAAGGGGAACTGTTTTGTATCTTCCTGAAGAGAAAAGATTTCTTATATTCGTAACTTTCACTAAATGAAAACTGTCATCTGCAGCAACATACATTTCATATGGGATGGTTACTTATTTCAGTTCTGCTGTGCCTGCTATGCTTTTGCCTTCCCCTTAAAAGCTTGATTTTTGTTTAACTTTCTATGAAAATGAGCCAATACTATGTAGATCCTTTGAGTTTGGTGCATAACCAGAATCTTCATACCATCAGATTGCCTGATAGTAATTTTATACCATATTATTTAAAATTATTTTTCATAATAAAGTAGTTTACTACCAGCTTTAAAGCCTGAAGTTTAGTAAACTTGTATATTTTGATGCACTGATACCCCTTTTTAATATAGTTTAATATGTTGCATTTTATTCTACCTGAAATATTGTACATATGTGAATAATTCTTGGCCAGAAGAAGGTATCTTAATCCAATATCAACCTCACATCACTAAAACCTCATAAATACATCGTTTTCATTTGTACTCTTCTTTTTTATTGCAAATTAGGTCAGTTTGTGTTTGCTTTTGAATATACATAATATTTTCTGAAATGTACTCAAGAAAATATGACAGCTTTTTATATTGTAGTTTTTATTCTTATAAATTGTTATTGGAACTTTCTTAAGCACTTGATTATTTCTCACTCTTGCTGCTAGAACTATATTATATTCATAAATGTACATCTTGTCCATTCCCAGAGGTATAAAACTATAAAACTAACAGTTCATTGGTTATATTAACACATTGATGAATGTGAAAACAAAATTTCTGATTGAAATCTACGGGTAGTAACTGGCTACAGTTCTTGAAACTTAACAGAAGTAGGAAACTATATAGGTAACTAATACATCAATATACATATTATATGTATAGTGATCATTGCGGGGGGGAGATGACAAATTCAGACATATGTACAGTTTAAAATAAGAAGAAACTGATGTATTTGGACCAACTTTCATTAGATGATTTTTCTGCTTTTTATTATGGTCTATTTGTCACAAAAGCTCAAATATAAATACATGTATGCCCATGTAAAATTTTGTTTTCTTTTCTGTTTAAAAAATGAAACATAAGTAAGCATTCCATTTTGTTTTCAGAGAATGACCTGCAGAGGGGAGTGTATGTTAGTGCTATACTTCCCTCATAAGTTTGGATAGCATTTTCTGAAGAGACAGAATTTTTTGGCATGCTTGGCTAGTTTTTCTAATTCTTTTTTAGGTCATTATTTTAAAAATAACAACAAAGCCTAAAATTCAATGCAAAGAAACGGTTACCATTCTGGGCTATGTGCAAAATAAAGTACATAGGTTAAAATGTCAAATGCATTATTGACTTTTGATTTGGGGGGGGGACACTTTGCCAACTTTTGTAAAGTACAGGTTAGTACATTAAGGATACACTTTTTAAAATATGAGCTTTCAAACATTCAGTAGAGCTAGTTAATATAAATAGGTGGAGATACAGTTTTACTGTATGACAAGCAATTTTGATTACTTTATTGCCTGGAAATTAAGTGAATTGTTAGCCTAGCAGCAAGTAGAATTTGTTCAACTGGAATTTTTCAATTTGTGTAGGGTTTAATTTTATATAAAAGTCTACCAGATTATATTTGTATTTTAGTGTTTAGAATATTGCATGATATATTACATGCTTTTAGAACTTTTAAGTGAAGACGTTAGTGTTTTGGTAGATAATTTAAGCTCTAGAATTCCAGTAGTACGTTGAAGTTTTTCTGTGATTTAATATGAATGCCTCTCCAATGCAAATTTTTTTTATGACACGTTTCTCTGCAAAAAATATTTTTTGTAGTTTTAATATCTTTTCTAATGCTAATAATATTTGAGTGTTTTTAAATAACTCAAATTTTCTAAATTGTTATCCCGTTACTTTCCATTTTATTTTTTTCTATCATTAAATTTCTTAACACATATTTTTTTAAAAAAGTGTACATAGATACATGTTTTGAGTGTTTGTTACTGATCATCACTTATAAGCTTCCTGCTTCTATTAGTAGTCTCTTCAGTGACTCACTGAAAACATAGTGATGTTTCTCACAGGATATTTTAGTTGAATGTTTTGTTAAATAATAGACCATTTTTAACTTTTCTAAAATGGAAATGTTTCCATTGTTAAATGTTTTTTTAAGCACCTTTCAAACTCCAAAAATTCATTACCATTTGAAAACTTGATGGGTTTTGATATAGCTTTCTAAATTTGTGTAAATGGATATCTGCATGCATTAGAAGAGGGGGGGAAGTGTTGAACTTTCTAACATCAGGCGATGTGCAGATCTGCTAAAGTGGCTCATCTTTCTAAGATGTCAGTTTTTTCCTTCATCCTGGAAATATGATTTTTAAGCATGAATAAGGCAGCTCTTTTAGACAAGGTATATTATGATGATTTTAAACTGTATTTACATGTAATTCTTCAAGATGGTTTACTTTGAATTATGCAAAAAAATGTACTTTAAATACACATGCAGCAAAGGTACATTTTCATAACAGCAGTAAGAATTTAATTTAAATTTTACTAGATAAGGGACATGAAATTAACATTAGTGGTGCAATATTGTTTGGATACTGTAGAAGATTATCAGGCACTTATAATCCAAAGCATGTTAGTCATGTCGCTGAGAATTCAAACTCACTGTTATCTATGTTATATAAATAATATACACATGGCATCTAACAGGATATTGCCCTAGTGACAGAAAACAGTGTTTTAGAGCCCAAATAAGTGGGAATACTCTGGAAGTGCCACTGATTGTCAAGATATAGAATCTATGTAACTTTGTATTTATCTCAATAAACCTCGTGATTGTTTTATGAAATGTATATGTTCTTTTTATTAATAGAAATTTTATTGGCCTCCATTGATAAGAACAGGCACTTCAAATAAATGAACAAAAGCACTAGGGAAACAAACTCATGTGCTGAAACCAATAAATTACCTCAAGACTTTTTTATGCTGTCTTTAACTTCTACCATTTACTGATTATTTGCCCTCCTTGTCACCAGAGAAGCAATAGGTAATAGATAAAAGGGATTAGGTAAGAGTGGGAAGGCCCAAATTCAAGCCCTGCCCCAGATCTATGACTGTGTGACCACATGAGAGTCACTTGCACCTCAGAGCAAGAAATTTCTACTCTAGAAGTGATAAAATCCACGTCTGGACTGAAAACTCACCTAACAAAAATCTCACCCCAAAAGATTTAATCTACCCATATTCTCCTTTTCCTCATATTTGACTTTTACTCTATGTAGACTATATTTTTGCTGTTGTCTTTACATGGTTTGAATTTATTGTACGTTTTTTTGGTTCCATTTCACTAAACCACTACATATGTCTTCCCAGTATTTCTTTGAATTCTTCATACTCATTTTGTTTCTTATGTCACAAAAATATTCTTTTACATTCTTATACCATAGTTTGTTAGGCCATTCCCCAAATAGGAGGTACATACCAATACTTTAGCACATTGTGATTTCTTCTTTTGGGGTATCCCCTTTAATTCTGCAGATGATAACCATGCATGCATTCTTATCCTGTAGGGGCAGCCCCTATGTTCTATAAGTCATCCCCAGTGGGTCCATTCAGTGTGCTGGAGGATTTCTTCCTCTGTATCTTTTAGCCTTAAAAAGACACCATTGTAGCATGTGAATCACCATTCTATTCATTCCTTATTGTTGCTACATAACTGACCCAACTTACCTTTTTTACTTAATTATCCTATCTCTGATATTTTTGGTCACTTTGTTCACAAAATCTATTGTTGGTATTATGTCATAGCCTGTTTAGTCATACAGTACATCTCTCCAGTGCCCTTTGGGTGATTGACAATTTTGATTCTTTGAAGACTAATATTTCATGCCTGAGAATGGATTCTATGGTTCTTTTGGTGATCACTTACAGCATCTCCAGAAGAATCACAGGACCATAGATTTAGAGCTAGAAAGAAGCTTCAGACGCCTTTTAGTCCAACTCCCTTATTTTATAGATGAGGGCCAGGTAGGTTGTAACTTGCTTATACAGGGAATGTGAAAATGGGCGTATAAGCCTTTGTCCTCTTATTCCAGAACCAATACTCTTCACTGCAGTATATACTGTCTCCCTCTCAGGCTTAAGAAGGTGGGATTTTGTTTCAGGGAGTAGCTTGAGTTCTCTGAAAGACATAACATTTCCCAAACAGTCCTGTCTGCTCTCTTCCTCCTGTTTAATAATGGACCGATACGTTGCCTCTCTGCAGTGTATGTCAAAGGTATATTGTGATGATGAACCAATTCTGGGCTGTCCATGCAAATGCATGTTACTATTCAGACAGAGTCTCCATCCATTTCCATTTGTTTTTTCTTTTGTGGATGGTCAGACCGAACTGAATAATTATGGAGTCTCTGCAGTGTTGCAGGGTTTGATGAAATCATGAAAGTCAACCCCAAAATAGCATCTGGAGGATGTCATCATCTCCAAAGAGCAAGGACTCTTCACTTTGTTTGTTGTCAGCCTCCCCACTGCTTTGGCAGGCTGATGAAGCATAGAGGCCCCAAAGGAAATTGATCATTGTAATAAAAATGTGGGTTTTTTTCCTACTAACATCTTAAACCATATAAAACTTATCCAAGGAAACTTTGGAACTGTAGTCCACAGGTTAAGAACCCCTACCTATAAGGAATCTCTTCCATTTGGATTTCTTTCTGGACACAGTTTCTCTGACTGAAGCTAACATGTTTGAGCAAACATCTCCCAGGTTTTTGCCTACTAAGATAATTCAATGAGCATTTATTAAGTGCCCACTATTTTACTGCTAAAAAAATCTGAAGTACAGCTTTTAAAACAGCCCCTTTACTGAAGGAATTCACACACTTTCATTAGAGCATCATCTTTAAGGAATCTTGAAGGACCCTAACAGATGCATAGAATCAAATTTAGAGTTGAAAATGACCTCTGGCTATCTAGCCAATCCCTTCATTTTACATATGAGGTAATGGGGCAGCTGGGTGGTGCAGTGGGTAGAGCACTAGGCTTGGAATTAGGAAGACATCCTCCTGAGTTCAAATCCAGCCTCACTTACACTTGTGCAACCCTGGGCAAGTCACTTAACTGCCTCAGTTTCCTCATCTGTAAAATGAGCTGAAGAAGGAAATGGCAAACCACTGCAGTATCAGTTGGACAAGAGTCAATCGACTCAATGGCAAATTGGCTCAAGATAGTGTCAGAGTTGGGATTTGAGCAGAAGCAACTCTTTCCCCCATGCCAAACCTAGAAGATTTATTTGTTAGATAAGAGCTTTTACAAGTACACTTGGCCGTACTGAATTGAAAATTTTGGTTTGGTTTTGTTTTTTTAATAGTCCCTGCACCTTTCAGTCATCTGTATTAGTGTCATTCTTGGGGGGTGACAATTTGCTTCTATTTAGTGTCACAAAATGCGTTGCTTTTCTTTTTTTTTCTTCCATATTGAATAAAAGTTTTCATTGTACAAAATGTCTCTTGCATGTTGTCGTACCCTAGGAAACACTGGAGAATTTGGGTTTAAAACAAAGTTTACACAAAACGTTTTACTGCTTTCACTATTGCCCTCAGAAAGCTCTTCAAGCTTCCTGAATTGTATCTTTTGAAAAACAAACAGAAGCCATAAATAAAACCAAGTCATTGAAAGAATGTCCATAAAGCTATTTTTCGGCATCTGTAATCGACATGGCATGGGATGGTGTGATTTTAAATGCTTGTAAGGCATCTCTGGCAGCACTAGCTGGTCCATCATTTTCAAACTCCACAAAAGCAATGTGTCTCCCAGGTACCAACTGTACTTCCTTGAAACCAGGAAAGTGATTAAACAGCAGAGATAACATCATTTCATTAGTCTCCTCTAGCAAGTTATTTAGAAATAAAATATAATTTGGTGGGTAGTTATGCACCTGAGGATTTGGGGTTGAATTTCCTTGGGTTTTAGCTGAATTTGTATGGCCTGACCAGGCTTTTAATTGGTAGCATTGGCAGTTAGTGCCAAAGATTTACTCTTTTTCTTCTCTTTTTTTCTTTTACTTATCAGCAAAAGTGCCACACATTTTAGAAATTGCATCAAAGTCTATTTTGCATATTGAATTCGCATTGGTTTACCATAAAACAGAAAGCCTTGTAACTGTCTCAAAGCATTTGTGGATTAGCCAAGTTCTTTAACTATAACAAAAGCTTGAGGGGTGGAGTCAAGATGGCGGAGTAGAAGCAGGACCTCCTAGCAGCTCTGGCTTCCACCTTCCCCAATCAATGTGAAAAGGGGACTCTGAACAAACTTTGGAGCTGCAGAACCCACAAAATGACACAGAGAAGCTAACCTCCCGCTGAGGACAGCCCAGCAGGCCAGCAGGAATCAGCCGGCACAGTGCCCTGGGAGCTGAGCCCAGCCCCACGCCTAGGCTTTAGTCCCAGGTTGGGCCTGAACAGCCACCGGCCTGAGGGCCTCCAGATCAGCAGCAACTGTGGCTGTTTCCATAATTATCAACACCTAGATGCGAAGGACAAAGTGAGAGGTCAGTGCAGTCTGGACTTTGGGACCCAGTAAGTGGGAGTGCCACGGCTTTTGCCCATGGGGCAAGAAGCCACTGAGACACCAGCACAGCCAACCAGCGCCACATGGCAGTTTCAGCTCCTGGCCTGCAGAGTGTAGGGGGGACCAAGCAACCAGTCTGAGGGGTAATCGCTCTTGCTTTAACCTGCTTGGATCTGGATTGCAGTCTAGGGTGGAGGTCCTGGGGCATGTGTCCAGCTTGCCAGAGCATGTGGAGACCTCAGAAAGGGCACCCATCTAATACCTCCGGCAGCTGAGAAAACCCCAGCTTTTGGGACAAAAGCTCCCCTGACTGGTGGCAGAGTCCTACTGTAGCAAAAAGCCCAGGGGTCAAGTGACTGAGGGGCAACATGACCAGGCAAAGGAAACAAAGCAGACAGAAGATTCCAACATTAGACTCCTATTTTGGGGACAAAAAGGAGCAAAGCATGGAACAGGAGGAAGACAGTGAAGTCAGAACTCCTGCACCAAAAGCTTCAAAGGAAAATATGAGCTGGTGACAGGCCATAGAGGACTTTAAGAAGCAGATAAGAGAAGTGGAGGAAAAATTGGGAAGAGAAATGAGAACAATGCAAGAGAATTACTAAATGAGAGTCAACCTCCTGATTGAGGAAAGTCACACCTTAAAAAATAGACTAACTCAAATGGCAAAAGAGGCTCAAAAAGGCAATGAATAGAAGAATGCCTTAAAAAGCCAATTTTGCCAGATGGAAAAAGATATCAAAAGCTCACTGAGGAGAATCATTGCTTCAGAATTAGATTGGAGCAAATGGAAGCTAATGACTTTATGAGAAATCAAGATGCTGTTAAACAGATCCAAACAAATGAAAGAATAGAAGGCAATGTGAAATATTTCATGGGAAAAACCACTGACCTGGAGAATAGATCCAGGAGAGAGAAGTTAAAAATTATTGGACTATCTGAAAGCCATGATCAAAGTAAGAACCTAGAAATCATCCTCTAAGAAGTTCTCAAGGAAAACTGCCCTGATGTTTTAGAACCAGAGGGCAAAAGAGAGGTTGAAAGAATCCACCAATCACCTCCTGAAAAAGATCCCAAAAAGAAAACTCCTAGGAATATTATAGCCAGGTTCCAGAATTCCCAGATTAAGGAGAGAATATTACAAGCAACCAGGAAGAAACAATTTGAATACTGTGGAAACACAATCAGGATAACCCAGGATCTGGCAGCTTCTACACTGAGGGATCGAAGGGCTTGGAATATGATATTCCAGAGGTCAAAGGAGTTGGGATTAAAACCAAGAGTCACCTACCCAGCAAAACTGAGTATCATGTTTCAGGGGGAAATATAGTCATTCAGTGGAATAGAGGACTTTCAAGCATTCTTGCTGAAAAAACCAGAGTTGAATAGAAAATTTAACATTCAGATACAAGAAGCAAGAGAAGCATGAGAAGGTAAACAGGGAAAAGAAATCATAAGGAACTTAACAAAGTTGAACTATTAACATTCCTACATAGAAAAACAATAATTGTAATTTATGAAACTTTTCTCAGTATGAAAATAGTTGAAGGCAATAGAAATATATATATATATGTATGTTTATATATGAGGGTGTATGGGCATATGAATACATATGTAAATGTATGTATATATGTTTACAGGTATACATAGATAGAGGGCACAGGACCAATTTAACAGGAAGGGATGATACTTAAAAGGTGAAATTAAGAGGGGAGAGAGGACTATAATGAGAGGAGATAGGGAGAGACTGAATGGGGTAAACTATCTCATGAAGAAGAGGCAAGGGGAAATGGTTACAATGAAAGGGAAGAATAGGAAGGCAAAAGGGAATGGGTCAACCTTATTCTCATTGAATTTGGCTTGGGGAGGGAATGAAATACACACTAAATAGGGTATCTCACCCTACAGGAGAGTAGGGGGGAAGGGGATGAAAGGGGGGATGATGGAAGGGAGGGCAGGCTCGGGGGGAGGGAAGTTGGAAGCATCCACTTTTGAAAAGGGATGGGATCAAATTAGAGAATAGAACAAGTGGGAGGTGGGATAGGAGGGAGGGAAATATAGTCAGTCTTTTACAATATATCTACTATGTTATTGTTTTGCATTAGCCACACATGTACAACCTATACTGAACTGCTTATCTTCCTAGTAAGGGTGGGGACAAGGGAGGAAGGGAATGAATCTTTAATTCAAAGTTTTAAAATCAAATGTTAAAATATATATATATACACTATTATTAATACTATTTTACATGTAATTGGGAAATAAGATATACAGGTACTGGGGCATAGAGATCCACTGGAAAAGTCAAAAGGGGTATGGGAGAAAATATGGGAGAGAGCAGATTGGAGGAGGGTATATCCTGTGGGACTGCTATTTTGGGGCGGTGGGTAGGGGAAAAATGGGGAGAAAATTTGTAACTCAAAATCTGGCAGAAATGAATGATGTAAATCAGAAGTTAATAAAGCATTTGAAAAATGGAAAAAAAAGCAAACAAAAAAAAACAAAAGCTTGACCTCTCATCTTCATAGTCTTTAAAGCCACAATATCCGCTACATGACCAAACTGAGAAGAGTGCATACGATGATCTCTTCAGTTCTTCTTTTTTGATTTTATCATGCATATTGTTGATATAAATTGTATGATATGGTCTGATATCCATTTTTTGGACTAAATTTCAGAAAAGCCTAGAAGGCTTCAGTCACCTCTCCCTGTGTTTTTTTTTTTAATTAGCAAAGTGATTCCAGCAATTTATTATGAGGATAATATAATATGACCAGGTGGGATTTATACCAGGAATACACTATACATTATCAGTATTAGGAAAACTATCAATATAATTAGCCATATCAATAACAAAATTAACAGAAGCCATATATGATGTATCTCAATAGATGCGGAAAAACTTTTTGACAAAATACAGCACCCATTCCTATTAAAAACACTAGAGAGCATAGGAATAAATGCTTGAAATTTGCTTAAAAGATAAACAGTATCTGTGTAAAACCATTAGCAAGCATTCTATGTTATGGGGATAAGGTAGAAGCATTCCCAAAAAGATCAAGGGTTTCCCAAGGATGCGCATTAGCACCACTATTACTCAATATTGTACTGGAAATGTTAGCTTTAGAAATAAGAAGAAAAAGAAATGGAAAGAATTACAAATAGGCAATGAGGAAAGAAAACTATCACTCTTTGCAGATGACTTGATGGTGTGCTTAGAAAATGCTTGAGAATAAACTAAAAAGCTATTTGTAACAACTACATTAGCAAAGTTGCATGACATAAAATACACCCACACAAATCAACAGTATTTCTATGTATTACCAAACAAAGCCCAGCAGCAAGAGATAAAAAGAGAAATTCCTTCTAAATAAAATATTTGGGCATCTACCTGCTAAGACAAACCCAGGAACTATATGAAAACAATTACAAAACCCTTTTCACACAAATAAAGTCAGATCTAAACAACTGGAAAAATATCACTTGCTCATGGGTAGGCCCAGCTAATAGAATTCTAATAACAATCCTGCTTAAATTACTTTTTTTTTCAAACAGTTTAGGTAATATTTATTTTAATTATGCATTGAATGTTTGATAGAATTCTCTTCTAAATCCATCTTTAGGGATCATATTTATGGCTTCCTCAATTTAATTTTTTTAATTAAATTTTATTTTTATTTATTATTTTACATTAATTTATTTTTAGTTTTCAACATTTATTTCCACAAGATTTTGAGTTACAAATTTTCTCCCTGTCTTTCCCCTACCCCACCCCAAAATAGCGATCCTACTGAATACCCCTTCCCCGAATCTGCTCTCTCTTATCCTCCCCCATCCCCCCTCTGACTTTCTAATAGGGCAAGATGTATTTCTATGACCCAGTGCCTGTATATCTTATTTTCCAGTTGCATGTGAAAAAAAATACATATATATATATATATATACACTTTGACCCTGTCCCTTTTCAAAAGTGTGTACTTCTAACTACCTTCCCCCCAATTATCATCCCTCCTATCCCCTTCCTCCCTATTTTCCTGTAGGGTAAGATAACCAATTTGGTGTGTATGTTATTCCCTCTTTAAGCCAAATTCAATGAGAGTAGGGTTGACCCATTCCCTTTTGCCTTCTTGTTTCTCCCCTCCCTTGTAATAGTTTTCTCTTGCCTCTTTTATATGAGATAGCTCACCCTATTCTGTCTATCCATATCTCCTCTCGTTATATTCCTCTCTCAACTCTTAATTTTATTTTTTAGATATTTCCTTCCTATTCAACTGATCCTGTGCCCTGTCTATGTATACATGTACACACACACACACACACACACACACACACACACATATATATATACACTCACATATTAATTTATATACACATATATGCTCCTATATAGACATATACATGTATGTATACATATATATATACATATATATTCCCTTCAACTATCCCCATACTGAGCAAAGCCTCATGAGTTACAATTATCGTTTTACTATGTAGGAATGTAAATAGTTCAATATTAATAAGTTCCTTATGATTTCTTTTCCCTGTTTACCTTCTCATGCTTCTCTTACATCTTGTATTTGAAAGTCAAATTTTCTATTCAACTCTGGTTTTTTCATCAAGAATGCTTGAAAGTCCTCTATTTCATTGAATGACCATATTTTCCCCTGAAACATTATACTCGGTTTTGCTGGGTAGGTGATTCTTGGTTTTATTCCTAGCTCCTTTGACCTCTAGAATATCATATTCCAAGCCCTTCAATCCTTTAATGTAGAAGCTGCTAGATCTTTTGTTATCCTGATTGTGTTTCCACAATACTCAAATTGTTTCTTCCTGCTTGTAATAATTTCTCTTTGACCTGGGAACTCTGGAGTTTGGCAATAATATTCCTAGGAGTTTTCTTTTCGGGATCTTTTTCAAGAGGTGATTGGTGAATTCTTTCAATTTCTATTTCGTCCTCTGGTTCTAAAACATCAGGGCAATTTTCCTTGAGAATTTCTCGAAGGCTGATTTCTAGGTTCTTTTTTTGATCATGGCTTTCAGGTAGTATAATAATTTTTAAAATTATCTCTCCTGGATCTATTTTCCCAGGTCAGTGGCTTTTCCAATGAGATATTTCACATTGCCTTCTATTTTTTCAGGCTGGACCATACCCTTCCTTTCCAACAGAGTTCCACACTGACTTTTTACTTTCTTTTTGGCATTTATGGGTTGGAAAGTCTGGAAACCACCACAGCTGCTGTTGATTCACTCTCCTGAAGTCTGCTCTGGCTGTGGCTGCCTCCCTGGGGCTAAAACCCTGCAGCTCATTCGGGGACTGCACTCAGCTCCTAGCACCCTGTGATGAAACCTTTCTGTCAGTCTGCCAGGCTGCCTTCAACAGGAGATTTGTTTCTCTGTCATTTTGTGGGTTCTGCAGCTCTAAAATTTGTTTAAAGTCATATTTTATAGGTATTTGAGGTGGTTGTGGGGGGAGGTCACGCAATTTCCTGCTTCTACTCTGCCATCTTGGCTCTGCCCCCGCATTTGTTTTTTTTTAAAGGCTATTTTTTTCCCAACTGTTTTAAAAATCTTTTTTTTTTCTGGAAAATAAAAAGGGTTTTATTTTTGCTTTAAATTAAAAGTGACAGGTCTTTATACTATGAAGCAGGTTTGGGCACTAAAAGCTCAAACTTTCTGAAATCCCTTACACAATGTGTGTGAGTCTATTTGGATCTTCCCTATATGCATAGAATGGTACAGTGAATGTAGCCCTGGGTAGAGCCCAATTCAATAAGTTCAGTGATGCATTCTTGCTACCTGTGTACAGTACCACCATGCATTTCCTATCCATACTCTTCTAAATGGGACTTCCAATTTCTGGGAACTGGGAACTACAGCACTACCATTTCTGAAAAGGGTGTATCAGTGGACTGCTCTATGACTTCAATCTCCATCTTTCCTTTTATGTGTTAACCTTTATCATAATGTAAGCCTTTTTTATGGCAGGAACTTTTTGTATATGGCACAATGTCCTCCAAATAAATGTCTGCACTGTTTCATTCTTTTTCTTTGTCGACCGAGTTCATAGCCCATATCTAGCAGACAGTAGGTGCTTCATAAATGTAAGTTGACTGATTTGTTGAACTGAATAATAATGGAAATGTCAAGGTCAGAGTTGTGAGAGCTGGTTCAGATTTTTGAAAGAATTCAGTAGGACCTTCTCTTTAGCCAAAAGGAGCTTTATTAATGCAAAAGTATGTGGGATATAGGAAAAGGAATAGACAATTGCCAGAAATCTACACAGCCTGTAGGATGATGATGATGTAATTTTAGGGTTCTAATGGGGTTGGAGATTTAGGGATGAGATAAGTACAAACAAGGTGAAGAAGGTGGTTGCTTGCAAGATAAGGAAAAATTGTCATTCCACAGGACAGGGAACATAGGCTAAGGGAGACAAAAGCAATTCTTTTGGTATAAATTGCATGGTATTTGAGATAAGGAAAGGGGGCATTAAGGCACCCTCAAGTTATAGGATTGACAATAGAATAAGCCTCAAACGCCCCTCAGGGGGCCTGGGAAAGTAACCCTTACTATTAACCCTTAGGGCACTTTTGTATCCACATCAGAAATGGAAATGGATTTGGAGGCAAAGTCCATGGATTAGAATCCTGGCTATACTATTTACTAGCCTGACTCTGGGTAAATAATTTAACCTCCCTGGGCCTGTTTCCTCCCTTGTGAAATAATAGGATAAGACTGCATCTTTTTAGTTTCTACCACATCTAAATTTCCATGATTCTTAACTCTGGGGCTAAGTCCTGGCAATTAACTCTACCCCTAGGGTAGTAACAAGTACCCTATGAAGTACTAATATAGAAGCTGCAAATATCTTAACAAGGTAATTATATCATGTGGGAAGGTAGCAATGGATAGTACTGGGGCCTTCCTTGGGTTCCAGATGCAATTAGCAATGAGGACCCAATCTCTGAGCTGAAGATAACCCACCAATTTTGAGATATGAAAACTCTCATTATGCATTTGAATGAAGTCCTTTCCTAATCCACATTTCATGCATCGAATCACTTAATTTTAAAATAATATAAAATGAATTCATTTTAGACAAGTTTCTAATTGCCTTCCCATTTACACTCTACCTTTTATCATACTTATTTGCAAAATTACAAATCAATCAACTAATATGCTGGCCATTGTGGATAGGAAAACAAAAAAGTGAAAATCCCTGCCCTCAAGTAGTTTTTATTCTACAGAGGAGATAACATATACACATATGAGTATATATTAAAAATTTATGTGTATTCTATGGCTCCAGTCCTCCCCCAACTTCGAGGGATTATTGACTCAGACTTAATTCCATCTAACCAAAGTAGTCAAATTTTCTTTGACTAAATGATGTTCCTACCTTGGTCAGGGAAATATCTAAAACAAAGCTTAGGTATGGTTCATGCCTAGACTCCCCCTTATGTAAGTAATTGGGTATTCCCATATGTGGATAACATTAGAACTCAACGGGCTATATGAAAATATGTTTCTTTAATATTTTATCTTCTCTTTGCATTTATAACATAAGTCATTTCAACACACATGGAATCCTTTTTTCCTCCAATGCCACAAACTGCTTTACAAATGAAAGCTGGTACTGGTATTGGGTACAAGACAACTGATGTTTTTATATAAAATCACTTTATACTTTAACTTGTTCCCAAAAACCTTTTTTTTTTTTTTTGGCCAGGTAAAAAAATGTTGTTACAGATATTTACAGCATTTTCTTGTGTTAGATGAACATTCTTACAAACTGAAAAAGGGAATTTTATGAACAGACCATATAAAACATGATAGAATGTCAGAGGCTCCAAGCTGTGCTATTTTTTTTCTTGAATACAGTACTGAAAATAATCCATTATCCCTTGCCTTTAACCCAAATCATTCTGTTCGAATTTAAACTCCCATTTTTCATTAAGTGGCCCATTCACCAAATAGAAAATTTTAAAAAAAGGCCACTTTACATTGGGTCTTCTTTCAGAAAGGAGCTTGGAGGAGAGTGGGGAAAGTTTAACAGAATATCTCAGTAAAACCAGAACAGTCAGTCTTTGGTCAGAGCAATGGGGTGACACTCAATGGGCTATATTAATAGCAAATACAGGACATTATTTCTTTTACCACAGAAAGAACAGAAGATCCACAGCTCAAAGAAAGACATGGATGAAAAGAAATACAGGAAACATCAAATGCTCAAATACTTGAAAATTGCCTATTAGTTTCTTCATATTTGCTTTAAAAGAAAAAAAATGAAATGTTTGGTTGATAAAAACTATAGAATC
This sequence comes from Petaurus breviceps papuanus, assembly GCF_028583685.1. Classification (NCBI taxonomy): domain Eukaryota; kingdom Metazoa; phylum Chordata; class Mammalia; order Diprotodontia; family Petauridae; genus Petaurus; species Petaurus breviceps. Next base: position 14,222,743 of record NW_027187360.1, on the reverse strand, counting down.
TCAAAGTTGGAAATTACCACAGAAGTCATTTAGTCCAACCCCAACGTGAACTGGAATTCTCTTTCCAACACTGTATTCAATTCAATAAATTTTTAGTATTCACTCTCCATATACACAGAGGATTGTACCATTCCACTTTTGCAAAGCTTTAATTGTCAGGAAGGGAAGCTAGGTAAGCATAATAGATAAAGCACTAGGCTTGGAATTAGGAAGACTTATCTTCTTGAGTTAAAATCTGCCTTTATTTACTGTGTGATGCTGGGCAGAGTCACTTGACTGTTTCATCTTCCTCATCTGTAAAAGGAGATGGAGAAAAAAAACTTTGCCAAGAAAACCCAAAAATCGATAGCAAAGAGTCAGACATGATTGAAATGACCAAAGCAAAAAAAAAAATTGTAAGGAACATATTTTCTTTAAAACAAGTTAAAATCTGCTTTGCTACAATTTAAGATCATGGGATTTTGAGCTGATAAGGACTTTGGATTCCTTATGTGTACAATACAAGGGTTGGACTGGATGATCTATAAACAGAGGTCAAAAAATGAAGGGATCTTTCCATTGTTCAGACACAGTATTGTGAACCCAGATCACCTGAGAGTAAATTCAATTCTCTACTTCCTCCATGACAGTTACCCCCAGCTTTGAATGCTACCTTTGACATTAATTCATTACATGACCATTGACCATGGATAAATCATTGTTTACCTCACCAGACTGTTGTCAGGGAGAAAACTGAAAGATTTTCTAACCTGAAAGAGTATACACACACACACACACACACACACACATACAGACATATGTATATATATTGTATATGTATATATACACACATACACATATACATATGAATGTAGGTGTGTCATTGTTTATAATAAACTTTGTAACTCAATTTCCCCATCTGTGAACTAGGGATGATAGTACCTGCCATACCAACCTCACAGTCTTGTTGCATTATATGTGAATAATATTATATGTGAAGCCTTTTATAAAATCTTAAATTCCATAGAAATGTCAGTTATTATTATGGTTATTAATAATGATGATGATATTCAATCTCTCATCCACATGACAACCCTCAAGTACTAGACTCTGATAAAAATCTAAACCAAGTTGAAAAAAGAAGGATAATTCATCACATTTCCCAAATAGGATTACCCAATACCATAACTTTAAAAAAATCTCAAAAGAGGGTGCAGTGAGTAAGAGCGCTGGCCCCAGAGTCGGGAGACCTGGGTTTGGTTCCAGCCTTGGATACTTAACACCCATACACAAAAAAATAACTGGCCATGTGACCTTGAGCAAGTTACTTAACTCCAATTGCTTTAAAAAAAAAATCTCAAAAGAACATTTTGAAACTTGTTGATAGACAGTCCTCCAAAGATACATATATCTGTTTATTCATTCCTTCTCATTCTGCATAATTCTTGTCTGCATACTACCATAAAGTCCTCCACAGAGGATTTAGTCAATCAATGTGTTGGCAACCTTTGTCTAGATTTTTTTTTTAACATTCTGTGAATAGTGATGCAGGACTTGGTCCATTTGTTTATGCATTATTCTCAGTCTGTCTGGATGTTAAGCTTCATTGTTGTTATATTACCAACTCACTAATGGTTGAATTTATAATAAGAAAATATCTCTCTACCTATCTAAATAATGATATGTAAACAAATATTTGTATTTATAAAATTACATATAAATATATTTACAATAATTGTAAATATACAAATATACTGATTAAATATATTTATATACAAATACAAAATTATAAATTAATGTAAAATTCAGTCCCTCCAGAAGTATGTCTGATCATTAGAAATATTGGACAAGGATCTCATATTTAGTGTACCAATAGTAACATAGTTAAATTGTTTATTGACGGTGTAAAATCAATTTGATTCTTAGCATCTGTGGCCTCCCCTTCCCCACTACTCTACCACCATTGCTGCAGAATTGTGAATGCACAGGCTTTGTGAACCATTTTTTTTATGGGTTGTAATAGACCAAATAATTCATTCTTTCTCCTACTCCTCCCTCCCCCCCACCTCTGTGTGTGTGTATATAAATAATATATGTGTGCATATGTATGTGTCTGTGAGTGTGTGTCTACACACTGTATCAGCAATGCCATATTCACAATGCCTATGGAGATTACAAATATGCTGATATAATTATCCATTACAAAATACGTCATGCTTGCCATATGGGGAAATAAACTAGAAAATTTATTAAGATACCAAAAGACTGAGTCCCAAAACCAGAAAGTGAAAGCCATCAGAGTAGTTATGATATTGGCACAGGTAGATAAAGTAGAAAGCACCCACATTTTCAAGCCTTTAAAACAGAACAGGCTACCTCAGGCAAAGGTCCTCCTCTCCCCACGCACAGCAACCACCCAGCGTCCTGGAAGCGCGCTCCCAGCAGCTCCGGCCCCTGGCAGTCCTCAGCAGGAGTCCTTAGCAGTCCTAACTCAAAAAGGGCTTCGCGCTGCCACTGCCTCTGCTGCTGCCGCCGCCGTTGCCACCACCACCAGCCACCGCAGGAACGCTAGCTTGGCTTCCGCTTCCTCTTGCTCCGCCCCTTCCTGCTACGTCAGCAAGTCCAACGTGGCATGGAAGATCTTTAAATCCCATAACCCTTACACACACACACTTGTATATATA
>NW_027187360.1:14213116-14219980 GCF_028583685.1 Petaurus breviceps papuanus | reverse complement strand
ATATATATATATATATATATATATATATATATATATATATATATATAGGAGAGAGAGGGAGAGATGCCATAACAATCCACGATTGTCTATCTTACATATACACATGTATATACATAAATATATACCTATACATGCATATATACATATATGTTCAAATCCAGCCCCAGATCCTTACTAGTTGTGTAACTCTGAACAAGCCACTTAAACTCTACTTCAGCTTTCTCATCTGTCAAATGGGCTGGAGAAGGAAATGGCAAAGTATCTTTGCCAAAAAACCCAAATGGGATCATGAAAGAATCAGGCTCCTCTGAGATGAATGAACAACAACAAAATATGTATTTATATATATGGGGAGATAAAATGGCACAAACTTTTGGGACAATTTGTATATCAATATTGATCTCACTATATATGTTTATCACTCTCTCACATACACATATCAACATGACATTTATGTATGTATATCTAACATATATAGTCTGTCATATACGTAAAAATATTTACACACATATGTTTATACACATATGAATGTAACATGTTACTGTTAATAATGGTTTTTATATGTGTATATACATATGCATATATATGTAAAAACTGAGAGAGGTACATATATGGAGAAAATCAATATTGATATACAGGGTCTCAAAACTTTAGTGTAATTTTATGCTTAAAATAGCACAAAGACTTTTCAGACATTCATTATAATTCAGTTGTTCCAGAGTATGTCAACATTTATTAGAGTATCAAGTGACATAGTCAATGGTTATTGATGATATAACATTTATTTGAATCTTAGCATCAAGGCATAATTGGTTGGTTGTTGTCCTTTGTTCTTGAAGAGGCCAAAATGACATCACTATGTTAGAGTCAAGGTACAATGAGTCCAACTGTGGTTGATTAGACCAATAGAAGCTTGGAATGTTCTACCACAGGTTGGGCACAAATAGTCCATATGAATATTTGGGGTTGGTTCTCTAAATTTTCACATCTTGTTTCTTTTGAGCTACTTCAATTCTGCTTTGCTCATAGAGTATTTCACCTTCTTTGATAAAGGCATGCCTTGCCAGATGGTGCTGTGCCAGGGTCTCCCATGTCACACAATCAATTCCAAAGTTCTTAAGAGAGACTTTGAGAGTATCCTTGTATATCTTCTTCCGACCACCATGTGAGCACGAGTTCTCCATAAAATAGTCTTTTAGGCAAGCATACATTTGGCATTCAAACCACATGGTCAGGCCATCAGAGTTTCAGTTGACTAGCAGGATCGTTCACAGGTGTTTCAGAAGGCAGCATTTAGCTCCATCAAAAGTAAAGTACATAGGAAGATTAGAGAGGAGGAGGTTCTTGGCTTAGTAAGATGGCAGATGAAATTCAGTTTTACATTGATAATTCAAAGAGCTTTACGATGCCCTGAAGGTTATTTATGGGCCAAAGGCATTTGGTACATTTCTTTTTTTTTTTTTGAAGGGGGGAAGTCAAGGCAATTGGAGTTAAGTGACTTGCCCAAGGCTAGTAAGTGTTAAGTGTCTGAAGCTGGATTTGAACTCAGGTCCTCCCGACTCCAGGGGAACAATTCCATAATGCTCTCAACAGACCATCATCAATCAATACTGAAGCAACTGATTATCTTTGGTTGAAGTCAATCCTTCCCTAGCTGAAGTTCCAACTGAAGAGGAGGTTTTGAATGCCATTAGGTTCCTTTCATGTGGCAAAGCACCTAAAGCTGATTCTATTCCAGCTGAGATTTACAATGTAGGGGGTCCATTGCTCATACAAAAGCTGACTGAAATTTTCCAGGTTATATGGCAAGAGAAGGTTATCCCTCAGGAGAGATGCCTCCATTTACCATCTGTATAAAGGTAAAGGAAATAGATTGTCCTGTGACAATCATGGGGGGAGGTGTGTCCCTCTTTCTTAGTCATTGATCATTTCCTCAATAGGCTAATCCTTCACCTGAAGATGGTCATCTGCCTGAGAGCCAGGGCAGCTTCAGAAAGGCCTGAGGTATGGCAGATAGGGTGTTTGCTGCCTGACAAGGCATAATTGAGGGGGAAGAGGGAACACTCCTAGGCTTGATGCATTTTGCATTTTTCTTTGCTGTATGGCTGTCCTGGCCAAAGAATCTATCTTGCCGACTCCTCTAGGTATGAGCCTGCCTTCACAGAGAGCTCAGAGGGTGGCACAGGGCCCAGCTTTGGCATCCAGTGCCTTCCCAACCCAGTGGGCCCTGGGCTAGCCATGGCCTTTCAAAGTCTCTGTCACCTTGTTTCTTTTGTCAGAAGGGGCCACCCTGACCTTTTAAAGGAGGATCAGCAATTGTTGCCAACCCAAGCCCTGATGCCAATTATCTGGGTTACCTTGGCCAAGTTCCCCATCTGGGCCTCGGTTCCCCGACTTTGGGGACACATATCAATATTGATCTCACTATATGCAGTACATGTACTTGCAAGGCGCGCTTGTGACACTAAGCGGGCAAATGCAGGGGATTTTATTTTGACCACAGCAACTCATGAAACTATGGCGTGGAGGAGGCATTAACACTTGATTAAATCGATCCTAGGAACAGGTAGAGGTAGTGAACACACAGACAAAAGCCAACTGCTGCCCTCCAGGGGCTTACACCTGGGGGAGGATTCTCCTGGACTCTTTGGACGAGGTGACGTAGAGGATGGCCCATGAGATGGGTTCCTTCTAGCTCTAAGGCCTACAACCCCACGTGGTTCCGGGCTCGGTTCCGGCCCTAGCTGGGAGCGGGCCAGACAGCCTCGGGAGGTCCCGGCCGCCTCGCTGCTCCAGACCCTCTGCCCTCCTCCCGCCCCCACAGACGTGTGCCCTAGTGCTCTCCTCATAAGGCCCTAAAAGGGAGCGGATTCGCGTTGCTACTAGCAACGCGGGCGGTGCCTGCAGTATTTATTTGACCCCGCGCCGGCGCGATGGGCAGGCTGGGGTTGAGGCCCAGGCTCGAGGTGGGTGGGTGGGTCCGACCGGGTGGGCATCGGGGTTGGGGGTTCGGGTCGGGTCGGGGTAGGGCCGCGGCGCCTGCGGCTGCGCTCTAGCGCGGGGATGCTGGCTCCCGGGCTGCAGTTCTCTGCAGCGTCCCCGCGAGGCCTGGGGTTGCGGCGCTCCGCCAGGCGGCCGATATTGGGTTCGCAGAGCCGGTCGCTCTTCACTAAGACTTTCTCTCTGCGCGTGCGGCTGGAGGAGACTGGAGAGATATACAGATTGTCCAGCTGCCACGGCGACACCACCGTGCGGGAACTGAAGGAGGAGTTAGATCTGATGGCCGGGATTCCCTTCCACTTCCAACGCCTCTTGTACCTGGACCAAGGTGGCGCCTCGCGTGCGGCCCGCCCAGGACCCGACCCTTCTGGGCGTGCGCCCTGCATCTCCCGCGAGCATCCCCAACTGGCCTCCTCTGCTTAGGACCAGCACCCCAAGCCCCAACCTGAGACCAGGACCTCCCGTCCCCAGTTTCGACGAGCCACATCCCACCATCACTTCCTAGCCCTCAGGATCTCATCCCCACTCATCTATTTATAGCCTATACCCCAGGTCCTACTTTTGGGGTTCAGGACCTCAAATGCATCATCAGATCTCACAATCCTGGTCAAATTCAGAATCCCAAATCACATGATGGCTTCCTTCACCCTAAGTGCCTCACATAGATTTGGGGACCATGATTTTCTCCTTTCACTTTCGACAGAATTCTAGGAATCCGAGTACGTGATCCATGTTCTCCCCATTCGAATTAAAACGGGAGGCTTCAAGGAAGCATGAAGTTAAAAAACAAAACAAAACAAAAACACAAACCCAGTCTTTTGGCTCTAAACTGGGCCGGAGGATGTGAAGATCTGATTTTAGCAGGGATGAGGACATAATGGAGAGAAAGATGGATGAACAGCAAAGTTGTCTTGCTAAATGTTTCTTTATTTTAAATATTTTAATTTTCGATGCAGACTTTTTTCTCTTTTAGACTTTGAAATAGGTTGAAAAGTTTTAAAGAAACAGTAGAGGAGAAATTTTAGTTTTGTTTTAAAAGCGGTGGAATCTATTTCGGTTTAATTTTTTTTTTTTAACTTTGTTACCACTATCTTCCACTAATGTGGAATTCCAATTCCTCATCTTGATGTGGAAGTGATTCTAGGAACTCAAACTTTGGTAGACGCCCTGAAGCTCTTACTACCTAGCTGGAAAAGCTGCTAGCACTGCACCAGTTTGGAATGTATACATATAATCTAAGCATTCACATGTTTATAAAACTCAAGAAGCTATGGCAGGGAGGAAGCATTCACACTTGATTAAATCAGTTCAAGCAAACATTTAAGTGTTGGGGATACATCGACAAAAAAAGAATAATTCCTGCTCTCGAGGAGCTTTCATGCGGCTTAAGGAAGGAAATGCTCTAGGATTCTTTGAAATATGTTGATAATGCTAATGTGGAGGCAAACTGGCCCAGTAATTAAAAAAAAAAAAGTACTGAACTTGAAATCAGAAGGCTTAGGTTTGCATTTAGGCTCTGCCACTTTCTAATTGTAACTGTGATTATGGGCAAGTCACTTAACCTCTGATTCTCAATCTCTTCAGCTGTAAAAGCAGAAAGAGGAGCAATAATGTTTGTACAATTTATCTCACAGGTTGTTGTATGGAAAATGCTTCGTAAACTTTAAAGCCCTATATAAAAAGTTTTTGAGTTAAACATAGTCAAATATCAAACTATTTTAAAGATACTTTAGAAAATATTAATAATTGTTATTTGTACCTTTTATTCCCCTTAGGGGAACACCAAGCAGTCTTAATATATTTTTTAGAGTTCTTGTGAAGGGATAGACGCTTCCTTCAGTTTCATGATTATCTTTTGATACTAAAAACAGGACCCTAATTAATGGGTCTGCTAATTGTCTGTTTACATACATTAGTCCAAGTTTCTGGAAACATATACTGTAGATATATTTTTCATTTATACACTATTGCCTTGAATCTCATTCTTTTCATTTGGAATTTATGATAATTGCATCTGTATTGAATTGATGTTTACTTTTGTGCTACTTCTTAAACAAAAACACAGGGACATAGTTAACAGAGCATTTAATAAAAGTTACATTATATACTTGAAAGCAACAGTCCGCAAGTTATTAGTTCATAGATGCCTTACCTAAATGCTGCTTAAGTCCAAACTATATAATATAGAAATGCTGTTCTGACATCTACATAAATGATCTAATGGCCATTACATATTCAACACTGGCAAATGCCAATATTAGTCACTCATATGTTATTATATTTAGATTGGACTTTGTGAACATTTCATTAACATGCTAACATTTTTGAAAGATATGACATTGTCATCCCATTAGCAGCTAATGACATGAGTCATAGCTTATAAATTTATATTATGTGTAATATAATGTATGTACAATATAATGTACAATACTATAAGCAAATTTTCTTCTAACACCTACCTTTAAATAGATCTACTTTCAAAGGAGTCACTTCATATAATGATTTTACTGACCTCTATATTTTTCCATAGTATGGTTGAAATTTTTTATTTTAAAATTGTCATTGTTATCTTTTGTTAGACTTTTGTTCTTGATAGATGAACCAAATTGCATTTTAAAAGGCTGTAATTACATACAATAAAGCTGATTTGTACAAATTCATTAAGTGAAATTTGTTTAAAAAATTCAAAACAATTTTTATATCAAATGTCAGAGAATCTCTTTAGTTGTCCAGTATAATAATTTATGTCTAATACCTTATTCTTTTGTGGGGGAAATTTCCTTGTAGGAATTTTGATGGATGATTCCACATTAGGATTCCATGATATTGTTCCTGGTGGAATTGTTTCATTGTGTGTTTGGCATCAGGATGGATGGCAAGAACTTGTTTTGGCTGCTCTGGAAGGGGACGCTAGTAAGGTGTTTTCATGCTTCTTTAAATGAATATTATTCTTTATGAAGCAAAGATAAATCTTAGAGAAGTATATTTTGAAGCTTTTTCCCTTAAATGTTTACACAAAAATTAAATACAGAAGAATTAGTCTTCCTGTTTATTAGGTGCTATATAATATTTCTGTTCAATCTCTTCATTTGAACTGTTTTCCCCTGACCACCCACCAAGTTTTATTCACTCTTTCTCAAAATATATCAGTATTCCCTAAACATTTGCATAGTATACAAATTGAGGCAGCTAGGTGGCATAGAGATAGAGCACTGGGCATCAGGAAAACCTGAGTTAAAATCCAAGCCTGAGACACTAGCTGTGTGACCTTGGGCAAGTCATTTAACCTCTGTTTGCCTAAGTTTTCTCAATGGTAAAATGAGGATAATAGTAACAACTACCTCCCAGAGTTGTTGTAAGGATCAAATGAGATAATATCTGTAAAGCACTTGGCACATAATAGATGCTATTTATTACTATTATTTTTAGCATCACTCATCCTTTTCAGAGTACTTTACAAGTTTTCATTTAGGGCATTATGCCTATTTATCTCCATCATAAGCCTTCTTTTCTAGAAACTGCTTGATAGATGATCGAACATTTCCCCTAATAAAGTATATCCAAACTTATTAAGTATTCTTAGGTTTTTATATAATTTATTTATTACATGGTAATTCCATTTTTTCTTGCCAGCTATCTTGTCTAGGTGTTACTGAAGACTCTCTATACAGAACTCCACATTCTTTACGTTTAAGAGCAGAGAAATATAAGGAATGGATAGCTGAGAGAGCTTTTGTGGCTTTGTATATCACAACACATAGAGGCCACTTTGAAGCTGTACGTTTTCTCCTAGAAAATGGTAATATCAATACCTCATAGCTTATATTTTACCTTGTTTAATTCTTCTTGTATGCAGCTTATATT
>NW_027187360.1:14190117-14213106 GCF_028583685.1 Petaurus breviceps papuanus | reverse complement strand
TTCTTGTATGCAGCTTATATTTTACCTTGTTTAATTCTTATTGTATGCAGCTTATATTTTACCTTGTTTAATTCTTATTGTATGCATAAGATTTTTGAGGAGGGGGAATAAATGTTAAGTGCCTACTATGTGCCTTCTCAGATATTCTTGCTTGACCCTTACAACAACCCTCTGAGGTAAATTTTATGATCTTCATTTCACACTTGAGACAGAAAGAATAAAATACGAACATTTTGATTGTCCTCTTTTATATCCTGTTGTGGTTCAGTCATGTACTCTTTGTGACCCCATCGACTATAGTAGCTATACAGTCCATAGGATTTTCTTGGCAAAGATAACCACAAAGTGGTTTGCCAATTTCCATCTTTAGTGGATTAAGGCAAACAGAGGTTAAATGACTTGCCCAGGGTCACACAGGTAGTAAGTGTTTGAGGCAGAATTTGAAGAACTCAGGTTTTCCTAACTCTAGATCCAATGTTCTATCCATTGAGCTATCTAGCTGCCTCCACTTTATCTTTCCAGCTCTCCCAACTAGCCTCCCTTTTAACACTAATTATTTTTCTGACCTTCCTGCTTACCCTTCACTTTGCATACTGCAGAGTAGCTTTTTTAAGATTTTGGGGCTCTCTGGTAAGGATCCTAGCATTGATTTCAGCCCTGGCCCTGAAACTGACTAGCTTGGGTATAAGGGTATCTGAACCAGTACCTTCAACCTCAGCCCAACTGCAGCTTCACCTTCTCAAAACATTAAAAAAAAAAATTTTTTTTTTTGCTTTTTGGAGGGCGATTGGGGTTGTGACTTGCCCAGGGTCACACGGCTAGTTTTTGTGTTAAGTGTCTGAGGGCGTATTTGAACTCAGGTCCTCCTGACTTCAGGGCTGGTGCTCTATTCAGTGCACCACCTAGCCACCCCAACATTTTAAATTTCTCACTGGGACCTGTTTTGTTTTTGAATTCTCAGCACCTAGCACCAGTACCTGGAATATAGTAGGTACATAATATGTGCTTACAGACTGAAATAATTCCCTAACACCTAGCACAGTGCCCTGTGCACATATTATGCGTTTAATGAATGAATTTGGAGCTCACAATTTAGCTTTACAATAAACATATAACCTTACATATGATTTTATATTATAATTATTTGTATTAGAGGTGAAAGCCAAATGCAACATGATGATCGAGGCTCAATGGTTTCTATCTGACCATGCCAAGCAATCCGTAACCCTTCTAGAAGTGGTGGAGTAGAATTGAAGACACAATAAAGCAGAGTCCATTCTCCTAAGACCATTTGCTTGGTTTTGAGTTTTTGTTGTTGAGTCATTTTTTAGTCATGTTCAACTCTTTGTGACCCCATTTGGGGGTTTTCTTGGCAAAAATAGTGGAGTGTTTTGCCATTTCCCTCTCCAGCTCATTTTACAGGTGAGGAAACTGAGGCAAACATGGTTAAGTGACTTGCACAGGGTTACACAGCCAGTAAGTATAGGAAGTCAGATTTTGAAGATTAATCTTCTTGACTTCAGGCCCAGCTTTGTATCCACTGTTCTATCTAGCTGACCCAGGATCTTAGATTCAGATGACCTTGCCTTTAGAGCCCTGCCTAGGACACTTAATAACTTCTCAACCCTGGACAGATCATACTCTGAGCTCCAATTTCCTCGTCTCTAAAATTGGGCTAATAATTCTTGTACTCCCTATGTCAGGGGATTATGAGGAGAAAACACTTTGTAAATCTAAAGTGCCAGATAGATAAGTTATAATTAATAAAAACAGTGATGAACATAGTAGAAAAGAGCATTAGATTTGGAGTAAGGACCAGGGTCTCAATGATCTTTGGCAAGCCACTTCCCATCATTCTTGGCCTCAGTTTTCTCATTTATAAGTTGAGAGTTTGAACTTGATGGTCTCAAAGATACCTCCTACTTCTAAATTTTGTGAGTCTGTGACTGGAGGATAATCCTATTTTTCCATCTACTTATAGCTTTACAGACTTCCACAACATTAAACCCCTTTGTACTTTACTAGTCTAGACTTTTTTACATTTTAAGATAAAATAGCTATTTTTCATAACCCAGAAGACTTTGATGTATTTGAAATTTTGGTCATATCTTAAGTGGAATTTTCACAGTTTCTTCACAGTAAAACTGACTTAGACTCATGGAAAATGTTCTGGCTACCAGTTTTTTTTTTTCTGAGAAAGATTACTGGTGACACCAGGGTTACAAGGTTACAGGGTTATATTTAAAACTTGTAACCTGACAAATGAACAAAAATGAAGTAAAATGTGTGCCTATTTTATGTGCATTAACTTTTTAAGCATTTAATCTAAAATATTTATTGACTACCCCATTCTCCCTGACACTTCTCCCATACATACCTCTGCATCTAGTATAGTGCATTATACAGAGAAGACTCCAATAGAATTCTGTGTTACTGGTACTTTGTTGTTGTTCTTCAGTGGTTCAGTCATGTCCGACCCCTCATTTGGGATTTTCTTGGTAAAAATATTGTAGTAGTTTGCCATTTCCTTCTCCAGTGGATTAAGGCAAACAGAGGTTAAGTGACTTGCCCAGTATCACACAACTAGTAAGTGTCTGAGGTTGAATTTGAACTCAGGTCTTCCTGACTCCAGGACCAGCATTGTCTCTACTGAGCCACCTAGGTAGCTGCCTCCTTGTTACTTATTAAACCTATATTATGTGTCCTTCCCATTTGAGGTGAGAACCCAAAGCAGCAGATCTATGACTTGCCCCTGCCTGAAAGGAATTCACCATTTTATTAAGAAATATATTCTTTAGTGCTATGGTTTTGCTATCTTAAAAGATGATGTTTTAAAAGGACTTGAGTACGATTATCTTTCCTGTTGTGCCAGAATGTGTTACTGAATGTGCTATTTTGCATCCTGGGTAGAAAACAAACAAACAAATAAAACAAAACTCCTTAATATGGCCTCCTTATTTTTGCAGGTGCTAGTTGTCTGGCCAAAACACCAGTGGGCAGAACTGCGCTTCATGTGGCTGCAGCCATGGGACATGTCAACTGTATAAATATACTTCTTGATTATGGGGCACTTCTCGCCGATAAGGACTTAAAAGGAGAAACACCAGTTGAAATAGCACGCCGCCTGAAGCGTAAGCTGGCTATCCGGGCATTCTTCATATATCAGATGACGTTGAGAACAGCAAATATTGGAGTCTCCCAAAGAATTCCTCTTCGTTTAATTCCACTACTCCTCTGAAAAGGGCAATATATAAAGTCTCAAGTCTCACTCTAAAAGTTTTGAATGCCAATGTTTATTTTAGGAAATCCAAGGTAGTTCCAATGAAAAAGTGGAGAAAGTACAATCAAAGACAACTATCATTAAAGTAGACAGAACCTTAGAGGCCACCTGCTTCTCCCACCCCTTCATTTTACAGATGAGCAAACTGAGGCTGAAAAAGGTTGAGACTTGCTCAAGGTGCAGATATTTAGAGGCAACATCATGGAAAGAACATCACAGATGTAATCAGGAAACCTTGTTTTGAACCTCAGCCTTTACACTACTAATAATTTGGCCACAGAAAAATCACTTAAACTTTTTGGCCCTCAATTTCCTCATCTGTAAAATGGTAATAAAATCTACACTATCTACTTTGCAAGATTGTTGGGAAAAAAGCCAGGACTGGGAACTCAGGTTTTCTGACCTCCTAGTCCTAGTCCAGGATTTTACCCACTGTGACATTATTCCCTTAATTTGGCTCAAATACCAAATTTGGTTATGCCTGAGAATATCAGAAACATGTTGATTGTAGATCATCTCGTATTCTACATAGGCTATGGACTTTCAGAGTTGGAAGAAAAATCAGGCATTATGTAGTTCAGCTTCTCAGGCATCTAGATGTGCACATGTTCTCTATACAATATATACATGCTCTTTAAGGCTCTTTCCATCTTCAAATCCTAGGAAACAGTCGCCTGTCATTAAGCAGAGGCTAATTTCTTTTTAGGGTTAACTAGTTTTCTACTTTGTGCTTTGGGAATATAAGCTACAGGACAGGACAAGAGAAAGAAGAGAGAACAAGCTGGAAATGTGTATAAATGAGGTTGATCATTGATGTCAGGCCTCCTGCAAATGGAGAGAGTGACCTGCATGATCAATTGTGGAGGAGAGGAAGGGTGGAAAAAGAAGGACATGGCTGGAGGAGGAGTGTGCAAATAACAACTCCAATTACTTCATGATATACTTGTATGGTTCCAGACATTATGACACACGGGAGCACCAGGGACATCCCTTTGGGTGTTGGATCCCTAGTGTGTTGACCTAAATATTTTTTGAAGTTGTTTCCATGGTCATCCTATATAGCTTGGGGGAGGGGTATGATGAACCTTAATCCCCTATGGGCATCAATTAGTGAATGGAAGCAGTAGTGTAGTAATTTTGTAAAATAACATTGTTATTGCTGTAACTGTTCATGAGTCTGTTTCTGGTATAACACCCTGGCCAGCAGACATTCTGCTACTTATTAACTAATAAAACTATGAAACTTGTTTGCTTTTTCTGCATGGGTTTTTTTGTGACTGATAAAGATTGGCCCATCTAGTAGAAACATATACATGAACTCATATGAAATATGAACTCATAGGCTAGGTACTAGGTCTGTGATTCCATTGATTTGGGGGACTCCATTGTGAGGAAACTCCATCAACCAATTCAGGTTGATGTCTACAACTTATAGTGTTAGAGTATTGAGAGTTTAAGTGACACATTCATGGCCAGATAGCCAGTATGTGTCAGAGATAAGATTTAACCAAAGTCGACCTGTTTCTGAGGCCAGCTCTCTATCAACTAAACTCTGCTGCCCCTACAGGATTATTGTAAAATCAAAATCAAACCCCTTCTTTCTAGAGCTGGTCTAGGGACCTGTTTAGGTAATTCAGGTATGTTCATGTGACAAAATGTCTCCCAGGATACGTAACATAGTGTATTGAGCATACGTACAAACTATTTGTTATATAAATGGTAACCCATAAAATATATGATTTCTCAGTCAGTTTTGCTGATGTCAGGGGATTCAGGTATTTTATTCTCTAAAAGCTGGTAGTCTGGGAACATAGACTTTACCCTTTTCTTCTCCTGTAATATTCCTCTCTCTTCCAGAAGAACATGCCCACTCAGCCATTTAAAGTAGACAAATTCTTTTATTTCACTGCAAGAGAATCTTGGGGTATAAACTATAAAAATTGGGAAGTTGCAGTTATAGGCTCCTTCCTCAATTCAGTTTGACAAAGATTTACACATAGATTGCTTGCTACCCTTATTAATACTCCTTTTCAATCTATTCTTGGTTCCCCACTAAACCAAGAGATCTGAGAGAAATAACCTGGCCACGAGCTGGGGTTGCAAGTAAGATCCTTTCTGTCTTGGCCCCAGGTACACCAATCCACATTATCTTATGGAGTAGAAAGCATGCTGGCACATCTGGAAGACGCAAGTAAAAAGTGTGGCAGAGTCTGGAGTCCCTGGTGCTCCCGGGTGTCGTAATGTCTGGAACCATAGATGTATATCATGAAGTAAGTGGAGTTGTTATTTTCACACTCCTCCTCCAGCCATGTCCTTCTTTTTCCACCCTTCCTCTCCTCCACAATTGATCATGCAGGTCACTCTCCATTTGCAGGAGGCCTGACATCAATGATCAACCTCATTTATACACATTTCCAGCTTGTTCTCTCTTCTTTCTCTTGTCCTGTCCTGTAGCTTATATTCCTAAAGCACAAAGTAGAAAACTAGTTAACCCTAAAAAGAAATTAGCCTCTGCTTAATGACAGGCGACTGTTTCCTAGGATTTGAAGATGGAAAGAGCCTTAAAATCTAGTGCAAACACCTTGTCTTATGGATGAGATCCTAAGGTGCTAAGTGATTTGCTTAAGATCAATTAAGTAGAAGAACTAGGAATCAATCCCAAGTTTTAGAACTTTGAGTCCAATATTTTCACATTACATTATATTGCCTCCACATCCCCACCAAGATAAAGTTGAAATTTTTCTAGGAAACTAAAGTAAAAGGTACAAATGATTAGAAATAAAAGAGTTAATGGAGTCCTAATATCAGAGCTCAACTTTAACGTGTAGAAAAAGATGGGCTTGGTTGGAAAACTATATACTTCCCATTACTCCCCCCCGCCAGCCCCTACTAAAGGATGATATTTAAACTAGATGGATTTTGGTTGGCACCAATGCCAGGTCCAGGAAAATCTTTAAGTTCTTTTTCCAGAAAAGCAAAACAAAACAAAACAAAACCCTGGAACATTTTGGTTATCCTATTTTCTCCTACTCACTATTTCTGTGTCTTATTGATCTTTGGATATGGGTCCCCTGATAATCTTCTTTGGTTGCAGATTACAAATCTGCTTCTGCTCCACAGGTCACTCGGACCCCTCCAGGTCCTTCCTGATCCTTAATACGCCCCTTAAATAGTCTTTTTCTTAGCATTAGGCCATTTTATACTGAATCATCAATGAACATCAGTGTCTTCATAGTTCTGGAGGATTCTAGGAATCCTATGGAGTTTGTCCCTGGTTTTCTCTGCCTGTTCAATTTCTCTCAATAACCTTCACTCAGCAATTAAGGTTTACTCCATCCTTCCACTAAGCTTGACTTTTTCATTTGTTCTAAATTCACATAGGATTATAGAAGTTAATGGACTTTAAAGATAATCTAATCCAATCTCCTTTTAAAGATGAGGCCCAGAGATGTAAGATGACTCTACTAAAGTCACACACAGCTAGTTAGTGTTTATATAAGCCATAAGATCAGGCCTCATAACACCATACTGCGACTATGCTACTCTACAGTTGGACTCTACATTGCAAACATGTTTTACACTTTAAATGTCAAGCTGAATTAAATTTCATTGTATTTCCAAGGCCTTCCACATAGCTAGCATATTTCTGAGGCCAGAAAACAAAATGAATTTCTAGAAAGTATAGAAATAAAGTCTGTCTGAACTATTGCTTTCTCTTTCATTTAAAACATGTTTTTTTTCCCCTAAAATATGATGGAATGTTTGTGAACATGCAAAAATTTCTTTAAAAACTTTTTTTTCTCCCTTAGATTTGGAAATATTTTTGACTGAAGAAGAAAATTCAATTAATTTGCTGGAGAATGGACAGTACTACAATGCATATGGAATATGCAGTCAATTATTGAAGCTTTCAGCAGAGGGCACTGTGGGATCAGTCAATATTCAGATAAACTCCGGCTTTTATAAGTGCATTTTAAAATGCTCCAAGTATTGCAGTTTAAGTAATATCTTGAACTTAGAAGGGTCTTCATGCGTTAAAGGACTTATTCTGAGGGGGGAGTATGCTTTCAGTGGTTTCACTAATAATAATTGAAGCTTATGTTTTAAAAAGGCTATAAGGTTTACAAAACACTTTCCTTATAACCACTATGAGGTAGATAATACAATATTACTATCCCCATTTTATAGATGAGGAAACTGAGGCTAAGAGAAGTTAAAATGAAGTGCCAAGAGTCACTCAGTTGGGGAGTTTGTAACATGCTTGATATTTCATTACAAGACTGAGAATCACTTTTCTTCCTTACATTTTAAGAATGGTAACATTTTTTTGTTTCAAGTTTTATTGTTGTAATATAAATTTTTTTTATAAAAGGATGAATATGTAAATATATAGCATGAACATAAAAATTGATATTTTAGGTATAACATGGATAAATATATAAACATATACATTGAAAATAAGAGGTATAGTCCATTATGGTTGTTTTTTTTTTTTAAAGCTATCAGGGTTAAATAACTTGCTCAAGGTTACACGGCCAGTTATTTCCAGGTGTGATGCTGAGTGTCTGAGCCCGGGATTCGATCTCCAGGTCGTCCCAACACTGGAGCCGGTGCTCTTACTCGCTGAGCCACCTGGACACCCCTAAGCAATTGGGGTTAAGTAACTTGCTCAAGGTTACACAGCCAGGTGTTTCTGGGTGGGTGCTAAGTGTCCGAGCCCTGGATTCGATCTCCAGGTCTTCTCAACACTGGAGCCGGTGCTCTTACTTGCTGTGCTACCTGGCCGCCCCTAGTCCATTATGTTTTGCTGTTGAAATGCCCTGAGAGACCCAAGGCCTGAAGGAACCAGTCCGAAGGAATGGATACCTGTTTGTATAACTTTCAAACCCCAAATTTTAGATTTCTAGGCCTCATGACCTAAAAATGCTTCCCAGTCATTTGGCCCCTATGGGATCTCCATTGGAACCTTTTTCTTCCTCTTTCTATATGATCTATTAGGTTCAGTTAACTCAATTGTTTATAACTCAGTGTTTATGAGATCAGCCCACTGGATCACTGTTAAGAACTAGTTAACTTTTAATCTTCCTACTTATTTTTCTAGACCTTTCAGTCTTCTTGCAAATGTGATCACCCAAAAACATGCAAGTGTGTGCAGGGGTCAGCGCAACCCATACCACTTCTGAAAAACAAGACAATTAACATGTTTTACTGATTGACAATGAATCACTAGCACCAGAAATATCTTTGGACATTAAGAAAAGTATCTAATTAAGAGTATCTTCTTTGTTTTACTGGAACACAAATTCTTATTCTGTCTGAAATATTAGATTCTTTGCTGCAAAAACAGAAGAACGAAAATTCTATTTTGTTGAGGGTTGACCCTAGGAAGATTGTTATTCAATCATTTTTAGTCATGTCTTCATGTCCCCATTTGGGTTTTTTTTTTTTTTTGACAGAGATCCTGGTGTGGTTTGCCATTTCCTTCTCTAGCTCATTTTACAGACAAGGAAACTGAGGCAAACAGAGTTAAGTGACTTGCCCAGGGTCACACAGCTAGCTAATTTCTGAGGCAACATTTGAACTCAAAAAGAGAAATCTTCTTGACTTCAGGCCTGGCACTCTATCCACTGGGTCATCTAATTGCCCATGCAAATGAGCATGTGTAATTAACCTGGAAAGATAGGCTGGAGATAGATTACAAAAGACTTTAAGTACCAAACAAGAATTTGTATGTTAATCTAAAAGCAATAGAGAGTTAATGAAGCTTCTCAAGCCAAGAAATGACATGGTAAGACCTGTGCTTTAGCAGTGCTGATTTGGCAATGGGAAGATGAAGTGGAAAGGAGAGAGGTTAGATGAAGGGATCCCGATGAGGAATATATGCAATGGTCCAGGTGGGAAGTGAAGAGAACCTGAGCTGGGGTGTTTGTGCTGCTGAGCAGAGAAGAGAGGATGGATGTGAGAAATGATGAGGTGGTAGAATGACCAGAAGCTTGATAACTGACTGTGGGAGGTCAATGGGATTGAATAGCAGTGATGACTCTTCGGTTGCAAACTGGGTTACCTGGAAGAATAGTGTAATACCTTTGACATAAATAGAGAAGTTAGGATGAGGTATGAGTTGAGTGGGAAAGTTAATTAGTTCTGACAGAAGAGTTTGAAATGCCTATGGGACATCCAAATATATATATATATATATATATATATACACATATATATATATATAATATTCAGACCTTTATTAGAGATACAGGTCTGGAACTCAGGAGAGAGAGCAAAATTGGATATGTAGATTTGGGGATCATCTGCATGGAGATGATAGTTTAATCCATGAAGAACTGATGAGATGAACATAAGAGAAAATATAGTAATATGCACTTTATAAAACAGCATTTTCACCTTTGAAGAGATGCAATTATAATTACTATAGAAGATGGCGCCATCACTTCAGTCAGGAAGCCAGAGAAGTAACATCAGAAAGAAGGTGATGTTCTGTAGCAGAGTGCCTTTCAGAAAACTTTGAGGGTCATAGACAATATTTGAAGAGCATAAAGATCCCATGTACTCTACCCATCTCTACTTACTCATCCAAGTTTGTTCCACCTTAATAGAACTTTTTCTTGGGTAAATAGCCATTCAAAAGTTTCCACTGTTTTAAAAAATGTCCTTTTTGTGTGCTTTTTAAGCTTATCTCTAAGTTTGCAAGAAGTAAACTTCAGTGAATAATGATGTACAAGGAACACAGCTCAATGTACAACATCACATCTTGAGAACCTGTGCTCTCATGGGTTAAATGCAAAAGAGAAGTCTTCCTTGCCACAGGAAAAGATGTAAGCTTTAAAAGCAGTCTAAGATTTGAACAATGGCAGCAATAGTAAAGCTAGCAAAAGGTGCCTCTTGAAATATAATGAAAATCAAGTGGTCATCTTTCTTCCCTCCTTGTCAGGAAATTTAAAGAGGATAAGATTCTATCGAATTTCTATCAGATTGAAACTAGAGTGACGACCTTATCCTCCTTATTGAGTACCAGACATCAATGACCCACTCCTTGACACTGAAGGATAAATCTTTTGAGCAAAAGGTTTTGTTTTTTTTCCCTTTCCCTAAATCCTTGGGTTGGGGATGGAGGGAATCTTCCAGTATCCTGGATTTGACCAAATTCAGATGTAGTAGCCTAGTTCTGACTGGCTCTACTGCAAAAAGATACAATTTATATAGTGATAGATGTTTTCCCACTAGGTAGTGGGGGAAGTGTGGTGGTGATGGGAAGTGGGAAGAAGCAAGAAGTTTAGCTTGCAACTTTCAGATCCTTGTGAAATTTTTCTTTCCAAGTGGAATCTTAGCCTTTAGCAGCCTAAAGGAAGCAGTCACACCCTTGTGAAGGTAAGCACGAGTACCTAAGAGTCAGATGAAAAACTAAGTTTTGGCCTACCATTACATCTTGCTCTCACCTAGGATGCAGCCCTGTATATATATGAGGGGATGCAGAATGGTGCAGTAGCTGAATCTCAAATCACTTCATGAGCATTTGTCTGCATAAATCAGGTGCCTCTGTGGGTTAATTCCAGTGAGTATTGATTGAATTTGTTCCTGATAATAAACTGGATGAATAAATCTGTTGTGAATTAAGGTAGGTACAGGGTATGTTGCTTATAAAAAAACATTTAAATTTAATGCATTGACCATGAATGGAGAATAATTTCATGACTGCACAAGTTTGCTGATGACATGAAATAGGGAGAGGGCAGCAACTGCAGAGGAACAGAACAAACACATTCAAAATGATTTGGATAGAACAGGATTATGGGCTGATAAGTGACTTATGCAGTTCATTGCAGAGCAGTGTAAGGTAATGAGGTTGGAGACTGCAAGTAATCAGAGTCTATGGCCAAAAAGAGAACCTCATAGAATACAGATAAGATCTTGACATGAAGTAGAAGCAACGAACTCTTACAGATTTGAGAAATACAGACCTCCAAATGAAAAATTTCCTCTGTAGATAACACAAATCTGAAGGTATCATAGGACACCCAATTACATTCTCAAATCTGTGCTAGACACTGCTTTGGGAATATGCAGAGAAGTATAAGACGAGCCTTGGCTTTCACGGACCTTATCTGGGCTGGGGAAGACATGAAATAATACCAGGGAACCACCCAAGGCAGGCAGTTTATAATCAAGTGATAAACAGTGGTAACAGCTATTAAATATAGGAACAATACAAAAGGAAGGAAAGTTAAAGGTTAAAATAAAGATTCTTGGGTAAAATAGAACTTGAGCTGGTCTTTGGAAGGTTGAGTATGATTTGAATTGATGTAGGGGGAAATGGAAAGTTTTTCAGGTGAAGGAAATAACACGAACAGAGGTCAAGAGGCAAAAATGAACATGACAGGTTTCTAGGATAATGAGAAGGGACTCCCATTTAATAGCCAATCTTAAGCTATTTAGTTACCAGGGTAAAGACCTAAGACAGAAAATGAGTTAAAAGGGATAAAACAAGTCACATCTAGATAAAAATAATCTTTACAAATATGGCTCATTCTGTATATTTGGTGTACTTGAACAGTGGAGAGAATACTGGCTGGCCAATCAAACCTGGGCTCTGGTCTCAACAATGCCACTCCAGTTTTGTGACCAGGAACAGATTAACACATCTTTTAGCTACAGTTTTCTTTCTTTTTTTTATTCAAAGATGTTGGTCACTCATATTTTCCAGTCATTTTCCCTTTAAGAAATTTGTTGTAGAGAGAAACATGAATAGCTAGGCACTAAAACATCCAAACAATTGGCATAAAATTGACCATTTATAACCTCAACATAGAAGATAATGATTTCATTTCAAGCCTCTTGGCACATGACTGTCTGATCTGGAGGACTGTTGGAAGAATGAAGGAATGCTTGAAATTTTTGGGTTAGAGTGCCATTTTCTTAAATTTTTTTGTTGGTTTAATTTTTAAGTTTTATATCTTTTGTTCCCAATTAATTTGATTTGTGATTATATCTCTTTCCTCTTCTCTAGCCAATCAATCAATCAATCAATAAACAAACATTTATTAAGTGTATATTATTTGCCAGAAACTGTACTAAATGCTGGGGAAGTAAAAAAAAAAAAAGGAAACAATCTCTACTTATAAATATAAAGAATAGCTATAAAGATGATACAAATATAACCAAGCAGTTACATAGAAGGTAGTTTTTTTGGGGGCACTAACAGTTGGAAAGATAAGGAAAGCCTTCATGAAGAAGGTGGTTCTTGAGCTTCATCTTAAAGGAAAGGAGATGTGTAAGTGAGGAAGATATAGGAGCATAGAGACAGGAGGAGGAGAGTTTGTGTGGGTAAAGGGTAAATGGAAGGTCATTTTGGCTAGATCAAAAAGCGATCCATTCCTTGTATTAAATAAGAAAAAAGAGAAAGGGGAAAATTCAGTAAGGCTAACAACATCCATTAAATGTGCAGTATTCTGCACTCATTGTCTGTCTCTGCAAATTGAGGGAGATGTATTGTCTAACCTCTTCTTTAGGTATACACTTGGTCAAAATTAACAAAGCATGATGTTTTCTTTCTTTTTTTCTCTTTTTTTATTTTTTAGTTTACATCATTCATTTCCACAAGATTTTGAGTTATAAATTTTCTCCCCATTTTTCCCTTACCCACCACCCCAAAATAGCGATCCCACAGAATATTCCCTTCCCCAATCTGCTCTCTCCCATATCTTTTCCCATCTCCCCTCCGACTTTCCAGTAGAGCATGGTCGATCTCTATGCCCCAGTGCCTATGTATCTTATTTCCCAGTTGTATGTAAAGTAATAGTAATAGATAGTAATAAATAATAGTTTATATATATTAAGCATTTGATTTTAGAAGTTTGAATTCCAGATTCTTTCCCTTCCTTTCTTGTCACCCACTCTTACTGGGAAGATAAGCAGTTCTATATAGGTTGTACATGTGTAGCTAAGCAAAACATTTCCATAGTGGATATATTGTGAAAGACTGACTATATTTTCCTCCATCCTATCCCACCCCCCACTTGTTCTATTCTCTTCTTTGATCCTGTCCCTTTCCAAAAGTGGGTACTTCCAACTTCCCTTCCCCCAGCCTGCCCTTCCTTCTATAACCCCCCCTATCATCCCCTTCCCCCCTACTCTCCTGGAGGGTGAGATACCCTATTTAGTGTGAATGTCATTCCCTCCCAAAGCCGAATTCAATGAGAATAAGGTTGACTCATTCCCTTTTGCCTTCCTTTTCTTCCCCTCCATTATAACAGTTTTCCCTTGCCTCTTCTATGTGAGATAATTTACCCCATTCTGTCTCTCCCCATCTCCTCTCATTATATTCCTCTCTCACCTCTTAATTTCACCTTTTAAGTGTCATCCCTTCCTATTCAATTGGTCCTGTGTCCTCTGTCTATGTATACCTGTACACATATATACACACACTCACATATATATTCATATGCCCATATACCTTCCTATATAGACATATATGTATGTATACACACACACACGTTTCTATTCCCTTCAACTCTTCTCACACTGAGAAAAGTTTAATAAGTTATAATTATCGCTTCTCCATGTAGGGATGTAAATAGTTCAACTTTGGTGAGTTTCTTATGATTTCTTTTCCCTGTTTACCTTCTCATGCTTCTCTTGCTTCTTGTATCTGAATGTCAAATATTCTATTCAACTCTGTTTTTTTCATCAAGAATGCTCAAAAGTCCTCTATTCCACTGAATGACCATATTTTCCCCTGAAACATGATGTTCAGTTTTGCTGGGTAGGTAGGTGATTCTTGGTTTTAATCCTAGCTCCTTTGCCCTCCAGAATATCATATTCCAAGCCCTTCGATCCCTCAATGTGGAAGCTGCCAGGTCCTGAGTTATCCTGATTGTGTTTCCACAATATTGAAATTGTTTCTTCTTGGCTGCTTGTAATATTTTCTCCTTGATCTGGGAATTTCAGAACCTGGCTATAATATTCCTAGAAGTTTTCTTTTTGGGATCTTTTTCAAGAGGTGATCAGTGGATTCTTTCAACCTCTATTTTGCCCTCTGGTTCTAAAACAATTTTCCTTGAGAATTTCTCGAAGGATGATTTCTAGGTTCTTTTTTTGACCATGGCTTTCAGGTAGTCCAATAATTTTTAAATTATCTCTCCTGATCTATTTTCCAGGTCAGTGGTTTTTCCAGTGAAATATTTCACATTGCCTTCAATTTTTTATTTTGTTTGGATCTGTTTAATAGTATCTTGATTTCTCATAAAGTCACTAGTTCCATTTGCTCCAACCTAATTCTGAAAGAATGATTCTCTTCAGTGAGCTTTTGAAATTCTTTTTTCATCTAGCAAATTTGGTTTTTTAAAGTATTCTTCTCATCATTGCCTTTTTGAGCCTCTTTTGCCATGTGAGTCTATTTTTTTAAGGTGTTATTTTCTTCAGTCAGGTTGTTGACTCTCATTTCATAATTTTCTTGCATCGTTCTCATTTCTCTTCCCAATTTTTCCTCCACTTCTCTTATTTGGTTTTCAAAATTCTTTTTTAAGCTCCTCTGTGCCCTATAACCAGCTCAAATTTTTCTTGGAAGCTTTTGGTGCAGGAGTTCTGACTTTGCTGTCTTCCTTCTGTTCCATGCTTTGATATTTTTTTGTCCCCAAAATAGGAATCTAATGTCAGAATGTTGTTTGCTTTGCTTCCTTTGCTTGCTCATGTTGCCACTCAATTACTTGACTTTTGAGCTTTTTGCCACAGTAGAACTCTGCTATCAGAAGGGGGAGCTTTTCCCCAAATCACTGGGGTTTTCACAGCTGCTGGAGCTATTAGTTGGGTGCCCTCTCTGAAGCTTCAACATGTTGAACCCCAGAACCTCCACCCTAGATGGCGATCCAGATTCAATCAGGTTAGAACAAGAGCTATTACCTCTCAGACTGGCTGCTTGGTTCCCCTACAATTTGCAGGCCAGAAGCTCTGAAGCAGCATGGCTGCAGAGCCTCAGCTGCTTCTTGCCTGGGGGCAAAGGCCAGACTGCACTCTTGAACTCCCTGTTCCCACAAAGTCTACACTGACTTCTCACTTTGTCCTTAGCATCTATGTGTTGATAATTCTGGAAACTGTCACAGCTGCTGATGATCTGAAGTCCCTCCAGCAGTGGCTGGTCAGGCTCACCTGAGGCTAAAACCTCAGGCTTCAGCGGGGCTGGACTTGGCTCTGAGAGCACTGTGATGGCCCCTTCCTGCCAGCCTGCTGGGCTGTCTTCATAGAGAGGTTAGCTTATCTCTCTCATTTTGTGGGTTCTGTATCTCCAAAGTTTGTCTAGAGTAATTTTTTACATGAATTGGAGGAGGTAGAAGCTGGAGCTGAGCGGAAGTCCTGTTTCTACTCTGCCATCTTGACTGCCCCAAAGCATGCTGTTTTCTAAAAATTATTATTTGTTTTCCTTTCCATTTATATTTTTTTTCATTCTTGAGAGGTGAATCTAAAACAGGAGTTCTTAGTTTTTTTATATCATGGACTGTTCTGGGAATCTGGAAAAGCCTATGGGCAGCTGGGTAGTGGATGAGTGCTGGACCTAGAGTAAGGAAGATGAGTCTTCCTGAGTTCAAATCTGGCCTCAGATACTTGATAGTTATGTCACCCTGAGCAAGTCACGTAACCATGTTTGCCTCTGTTTCCTCATCTGTAAAATGAGCTGGAGAAGGAAATGGAAAACCACTTCAGTATGTTTGCTGAGAAAACCCCAAATGGTGTCAGTCAGACACAACTGAAAATGACTGAACAACAACAAAACCTTCTCAGGATACAATTTTTAAATGCATAAAATACATAGTGTTACAAGGAAAACCAATAATTTTTAAATATACCCATTAAAAAGTTTTTTTTTAATTTAAAGTTTAAGTTCACTGACTTGCTTTGTATCCTTTAGAACAGTATCTGCAATGTTTGTTTACTCCCTGCATATTTTTGGTTTTTTTCTTTTATGGTTGTGGAACAGGTCTAGGAGTTCACCATCTCTGATTGATCTATAACCCAAAAGCTTGGGAGGTAGGGATGGTATCTTATTTTTTGTCCTGTGCTCATTAGTTGATCAAAAAGAAGTCAACACAAATGATCAACAGCAGTTGCAGAATGTAACCATAATCATCATCTTAATGCAGTTCTTATAATCTTCTTTCTACCATTCCCCACACAGCCTGATGTCCAAAAAATATCTGTCTTTTGCCTGTAAAGGAGAACATTGATGAACAGAAATTAAGATCAAACACCATAAACACCATATGGTACAGGATTATTTTTTCAGTGAGGAAAAGGGTTGAGCCACCACTGAAGTTTGGGTTTTAAGGTGAACTGTGTGCTTTTAATAATGTAAGGATTTGGTATGGTTAAAATTGTCCATCTTCCTGGCCCCTAATGCTCCTCTGTTCCTATATTCATGTACCATACAGTAAATAAAATAAATTCAAGTTATA
Organism: Petaurus breviceps papuanus; assembly: GCF_028583685.1. Classification (NCBI taxonomy): domain Eukaryota; kingdom Metazoa; phylum Chordata; class Mammalia; order Diprotodontia; family Petauridae; genus Petaurus; species Petaurus breviceps. Next base: position 14,196,369 of record NW_027187360.1, on the reverse strand, counting down.
AATACTGTATTTGAATGGGCTTTACTCAGCTTTTTATCAGTAAGCTGCAGTAGTTGCTGCTGCAGCATTTTCTTATGAGTTTTTAGAATAGGAGGCAGGGATGGCAGGGACTTTTCCTTTTAAGTTGGTTAAGTTATGAATTATGCATGTATTGTTATATTGTAGTGATAAAGAACATAATTTTTTTTGAAAGGTGAAGAATTGGAAAAGCCCAGGAATTGCCAGCATGACTTTATTTTTTGATTTCACAATGTACTATCCTGTGTGGTGCCAACAGTCATGGTAATAAACGAAGCAAAATCTGACTTTGCATTTTGTTATTTACCATTTATATCTTGCAAAGTACTTTTCACTTATTATTAGTTATGCCTCACAAAAACTCTGCAAGAAAAGTTGGGTTAGTATCTTCATTTTCTGGATCAAAAATCATGCTAAAAGGCCTTAGCAATTTGTCCAGTGCTACTCTCTAATTGCAAAATATGGTGCGCAGAAAGAAGATTTAACTCTTTTTAGGCCACCAAGAAGTTATTTAATAAGTTAATGTTAATGGACTGAGTATCTCTTAGAAGCTAGGACCAGAAATAAGCTGTTGCACAGAGGATTGTATCATGGTGAGTGGGAGAAAGACAGGTTGATACAATAAAATGCAGACTGATTATGTTAAGCCTTACTGAACTGGACAGGGTTAATTGTGCTAATGGAATTTACCTGCCTGCATACAATTTTTACCTCAAAATGATCTCCCATTGTAGTGAAGTATATTTAAACTCCAAATGTGATGATCCAATATGGGGACCTGAGGTATTACATTATTGTTGGGGCCAAGATTGCAGTCCCAAGGTCATAGTGCAAAGTTGAAAAGCTCCTCTTTTCTTTGTTTTTTTAAAAACATTTTTAATTTAATTTTTTTATTTTAGACTCAAATGCCAGAACAAAAATACAGACCAGAGAAAAGAAACAAAAACATATAATAAACTTAAATATTGGAACTTAAATACAAAGTTAGAAAGAAAAAAAAGCATGTCATGTGCAAAGCAGAACATAAGAGAATTCTAAATATGTAACAATAAATTTTCATTTCAAGAAAGCCTGTACAATAAATAATATTGTGTTGAGAATTGTCTATCTTTGCTTCCTTGTGAGATTTTTTTTGTTCTCTGCTGTGCACTTTTTTACTTTGTTCTTTTTTTCCCTCCCCCACTCCCTCCACAAGGCCACAATAAAATTTAGATTTGTTTTTCTATAGCTATAAATATATACATACACATATACATATAGAATACACATACAGACATATACTTTCCTTAACAAATTCTATCCTGATCTTTGTCTTTATGTTTGTGCATATCTCTTGTTTCCTGTCCCTCCTGCCTCCTCTAGCCACTACCTTGCCCTTCTATTGCTTGCCTACCCCCCTCCAAGAATTATTCTCCCATTCCCTAAATCTAAACACCCTTCTATCACCCCCTTTCATCTATTCCCTCCTCCTTCCCTCTAAAAGTCCCTCCCTTGTCCTCTTCCCCCTCCCTATACCCCTACCATTTTATTTCTTCTGAATTTAGATTTTTATATTCTTCTAAATATATATACATATACATACACACATATGCATATGTGTATGTATGTGTATATATGTATGTGTGTATCTACCCTCCCCCCACATAGCTCGCTCTTAAACCCATTCCTGATGAAAGCAGGTTACCAGAACTACCAGCCCTCCTCCCCCATCTAACTCCTCTCTATTGATTCTTCCTCTTGCGCCTCATTTGTATAAAATAATTACTTTTTGTAAAATGGTTTTACTTTTTAAATTCATATCATACTTAGGTTTACCCCAATCTTTCTTATGAGCTACCCAACTATTAATGAGAATCTTAGACATACATTTTACATTACATATATATATATATAGTAAACAGTTTGTCCTTAAGCATCCTTTGTAATCAGTCTTTGGTATGTACCCTATGTTTCTCTTGGTTCTTGTATGTAGAATCTTCTATTGCCCCTCTTTTCTGTGGTGCTGCTACCAGAGCTGAGTTGGATAGGAGGGTAGTCTTAGGGTGCCCTGGGCATTTCATTGTAGGGCACTAGATTACCATTTGGGAAAATGAAAGAGAGTCCTGTGATCTTTTCTGCTAATATTTGCCTCATTGGTCTTTAAATGTGAACCACATAAATTGTTGTCTATCACACAATTTTCTTTTCGTCTTAAATCCTAGCTCCAGTGCATTTCAACTTTCACTTTCTCTGATGGTGAATTCTATGGGCCAATGCATACTATGAAAAATACTTCTTTGTATTTATTTTACATAAAAAGGGGTGTTTTGGGGGTGATTTCTAGACCATTTTGTGAAAATCAAGAGAGAAAGTCAAAAGTCCAACTTCCCAACAGGGTAGATAGGCATTAGCATTTATGTCTTACTGTGAGATCAACAACATCCTGTTCTGAGGATTGAGAACAAATTAAAACTAAATTAATCAACCCCTCCCTCTCAATATTTTTTTAGGTGGCTTATTAATACATTATTTATTGGATTTTGTAGCATTAGGGAAGATATTGTTCCTTTTTTTTTCATTGAGCAGGAAATAAAGATACCTTTAAAGAAAGAAAAATAAGAAGTATAAGAATCATCCAAAAGAATCTTTAATATTGGGGTTAACATTCAGAAAAAATATCCAGTAGATTGTTAATCTATATTAGAAGGACTAAAATTCTCATATGATTTAAAAACACTTTTTTTTCCTGTTGTCTGAGCTTGGAAACTTTTAGCCTGCTAGGTGGATTTTGTCCTCCAATGCCAAGTAAACTATAATAGTTTCTTGTGTTATAAAAAGCCAGAATTTTTTTTTCAAGAAAAAGGAAGAAGGAAATAATTTAATAATTTTATGGTATCTGGGGTTGAACTTTTTAATTTGCTTCACCAATTCACTTAAGCTGAATGTATATTCAACTCATAGAAGACAAGGTGCTACCACAATCATCAGAAATAGGAGTTAAATTTTGGGAGTGGAAAGTAGTAGCTGCTACTCTTAACTGCAGCAAAGGTACAAGTCTGAGGAAGGGAGCTGCAGTTAGCACATAAAAACTGGAAGAAAGTTTCTTTGCTGGTATTAAGGATTAGTTTGTTTGGTTGTCCTTGAAAGAGAGAGTTTGAGCAAAAAACATAACAAAATTAATCTGGAAGGACAAAAGGTCATCAATGATAAAAAATGTGAAGGAAAGTGTCCTAGCAGTACCAAATCTCAAACTATATTACAAAGTGGTAATCGTCAAAAAATTTGGTACTGGTTAATAAATAGAGGGATGGATGGGTGGAACAGATTAGGTACACAATATACAGTAGTAAATGATCATAGTTATCTAGTATTGTATAAATGCAATGATCCAAGCTTTGGGGACAAGAGTGACACTATTTGACAAAAATTGCTGGGAAAACTGGAAAGCAGTTTGGCATAAGCAATATATAGACTAACATCTCACACTATATAACAAGATAAGGTCAAAGTGGTAACATCATAAGCAAATGAGGGAGCATGGAATATTTTACCTATCAGATTTATGGATAAAGGAAGAATTTTTGTCCAAACAAGGTATTAAAAGCATTATAAGATGTACAATGGATAATTTTGATTACAATAAAATAAATTAAATAATTTTGATTACAATTTAATTAAATTAAAAAAGTTTTGTACAAACAAAATCAACACAGCCAAGATTAGAAAGAAAGCAGAAAACTGAAGGAAAAAATTTTGCAGCAAGTTTCTCTGATAAAGGCCTCATTTCTCAAAAATATAGAGAACAGATGATGGTCAAGAATATTATGGTCAGTCAGTAATACAATGATCTAAGACAATTCCAAAAGACTTATAGTGGAAAATGCTATCCACATCCAGGGAAAGAATATGGAATTTGAATGCAGTTCAAAAAATGCTATTTTCTCTTTTTTTTCTTTTTCATGGTTTTTCCCTTTTGTTCTGATTCTTCTCTCATGACATGACTGATATGGAAACAGATTTAATATGATTGTACAATGTATAGCCTACATCAAATTGCTTGACATCTTGGGGAGTGAACGATGGAGAAAAAAAATTGGAACTTAACTTATAAAAGTGAATGTAAAGACAGTTTTACATGTAAATGGAAAAAATAAAATACTATTAAGTGGGAAAAAAAAAGAAAAGGTCCATGTCTCATTATAATATCCATTTTATTATTACTGGTTAACCAATCAGAGTTGATTGCCACCTTCAGGAAAACCCACTCTTGCAAGGTCATATAAGGATTGGGTAGGTTCTATGAGAGATCTTTGGCATTCAGGAGTTCCATTGACCCCTTTTATTAATTATCTTCTAGCATGATTGACAAAATAATTAATCATCCAGATAAAAAGAGTATAATGGTCAAAGAATATGAAGAGGAAGTTTTAAGATGAAAAAAATCAAAGCTATACATAGCATATAAAATGCTCTAACTCATTATTGATTAGAGAAATGAAAATTAAAACAACTCTGAGGCACCACCTCATACCTGTCAGATTGACTAACATGACAGAAAATGACTATGGCAAATGTTGGAGGGGTCATAGAAAAATTGGTACACTAATGCCCTGTTAGAGTTGCAAACTGACCATTTTGGAGAGCAATTTGGAACTATACCCAAAAGGCTATAAAACTGTGCATACCCTTTGAATCAGAAATACCACTATTAGATCCATATTCCAAAGCAATTTTTTAAAAAGGGAAAGACCAAATTGTAGAAAAAATGTTTATAGCAGCTCTTTTTTTTTTGTGATGGCAAAGAATTGGAATTTAAGGGGAAGCCTATCCATTGGGGAATGACTAAAAAAATTGTGGTATATGATTGTGATGACTATTGTGCTATAAGAAATGATGAGCAGGGTGGTTTCAGAGAATCCTGGGAAGATTTTGTGAACTGATGCTAATTGAAGTGAGCAGAACCAGGAGAACATTATACACAGCAAGACTGTACAATGATCAACTGGGAATGACTTAGGTGATCTCAGTTATACCATGATCCAAGACAAGAATGAAAGACTTATGATGAAAAATGCTATCCACCTCCAGAGAAAGAATTGAGGGAGTCTGAATACAGATCAAAACCTACTTAAAAATTTTTTTTCTTTGTTTTTTTTGGTCTATTTCTTTTGCATCATGGCTAATGTGGAAATATGTTTTGTGTGACTGCACATGTATAATCTATATCAAATTGCTTGCCTTCTCAAGGAGCAGGGTTAGGAAGGAGGGAGGAAGATAATTTGGAACTCAAAATGAAAAAAAATATTTATATATAAAATTACAAATAAGGAGTGTGCCAGTTAAGACCTTTGTATATAAGAGCAGTGTGGGCTAAGGAAGTTTGGTGCCCTTCAGTGATTTTCCCTATGTACGCTTGTTTTCCTTAATGGTAGATATGATTCAATTTGCTGTTTGAAATCTTGATATCATTTATTATTTCTTCCAGTGTGCTTGTCAGTGGCCATAGGATCACAACTGGTATATTATTTTCTCCTCTTTTTAGCTATTACTATTATTTTAAATTTTACTATTTTGCTATCTTAATTTTGCTGTTACTATTACCATTATTTTTATATTTAGACACCTTAGGGATTATTACACTAGAACATCATGAAAGTTGGAGTCAGGAAAATCTGAGTTCAAATCTGACCCTAGACATTTAGCTCTGCAACCCTGGACAGATCACTTAACCTCTGTTCGACTCAGTTTTCTCAACTGTAAAATGGGAGTAACAATAGTGCTTACCTCCCAGGGTTATGAAGATTAAATAAGGTAATATTTGTAAATCACTTTGTAAACCTTAAAGCACCACATAAATGCTAGCTATTATCATTAATATACTTCACAACAGATAGAGAAAGAAATTAAGAATATTTCTTAATCTTTGAAAATCTTAGTACAGTTTTATTCAGACACAGTATGTGACCCTGGACCTCAGGGATAAAAAGAGGACTTGCAGTACCTACTTCAGTCCTGTAAAAATAGTGCTTTGTGAGCTTTTAAGTGCCATGTATGGTGAGAGGGAGAGAGAGAGACAGACAGACAGAGACAGACAGACAGACAGAGACAGAGAGAGACAGACAGAGAGGAGAGAGAGAGAAGAGGGAGGGAGAGACAGAGACAGAGAGAGGAGGGGGAGAGGGAGAGAGAGAGAGAAAGAGAGAGAGGAGGGGGAGAGGGAGAGGGAGAGAGAGAGGAGGGGGAGAAGGGGAGAGA
>NW_027187360.1:14180255-14190017 GCF_028583685.1 Petaurus breviceps papuanus | reverse complement strand
AGAGAAGAAGGGGGGGGGGGGAGGGGGGGGGGAAAGAGGTGGAGAGAAAAATAAAATAAATTAATTACAAAGGAAACGAATTATATTGTAATAAAATAAAGAGAAAGAGAGAGGGAAAGGGAGAGAGAAAGGGAGAGGGGGTGGGGAGGGTTGAAGGTAGCAGACCTGAGTTCCATTTCTGGCTCAGCTACTTTCTATCTATATGTTCTTGAGCAAGTGATTTGCCCCTTTGAGCGTCATTTTCCTCATTTCAAAAATGAGGGAGTTAACAGGGGTTCTTATAAGGGGACTGTGAACTTTTTCAAAATATGTTTCAGTAACTGTATTACAATATAATTGGTTTCCTTTGTAATCAATTTATTTTATTTTGCACATTTAAAAACATCATTCTGAGAAAAGGGGTCCATAGGTTTCACTGGACTGCCAGATTGGTCCATGATACAAAAAAGATGAAAAATCCCTGGAAATTTTCTCTGAGATTTCATGAACCTTGAAATAAGAAAAATAACCCCCCTAAAACAAAAAAAAACTGAAACCAGAAAAACAAAAACAAAAAACCTAAAGAAAGAGTGAGCTATTGATTCGAAGTATCAAACCTAAGATTATATTGATTAGCTGGCTGCAATTCATAGATTTAGAACTGGAAGCAAGGACCCTTGGAAGCCATCTGGTACAACTCTATTTTATAGATGAGAAGACTGAGTCATAGAGTCACACAAACATAGAGTTTGTCTGCGTCCACTCCAACATGGTAACATAGAGTTGCCCAAAGTCACACAGATTGTAGTTCTGGTAGTGTAGATAATGAAGGCCATCACAGTTATCATGTTGAGTTTTAGTACATGAAGTTCTTGTTGAGTTGTTTTAGTCCTGTCAGACTCTTTGTGATCCTATTTTGAGGTTTCTTGGCAAAGATACTGAACCATTTTGCCATTTCCTTCTAATTTTACAGATGAGGAAACTGAGCCAAACAGGGTTAAGTGACCTGCCCAGGGTCACACAGCTTTTAAGTGTCTAAAGCCAGATTTGAACTCGGGAAATTGTGTCTTCCTGCCTTTAGACCCAGCACTCTATCTATCCCCTTGGCCACCTTACCTGCCCTGAGTACATGAAGTACTGTGATGTGCCTTTGACATTCTGTGTACTGACTAGGCAAACTGACTAGGACTTCTTATTATGAAAACTACCTCCTTTAACATCTGAATATTACAGGATAGAGATAAGAACTGGATTTAATGATTTTGTTAGTATAAGGAACTTGTGAGTGAGGAAACACCTTCTACCAAGGCAGGTTGGTTTCTTCTCTGTAACTTAGACTCTTGGGTGCTTAGAGTACTGAGAGGTTGGTTGTATCTCTTGCCCTGGGTCATATAGCTAGTATGTGTCAGAAGTGGTACTGGAACCCAGGTCTTGCTCAGTTCAAGGCCAGCTCTCTATCCACTACCTAGGGCTTTCCTTTTCTTTTTTTCCTCTTATTTCCTGTATTTTCTATCCACCCTACTTGATGAGGAAAAGAATTAGAGGGAGAGAATTTGGAACTCAGAACTTTTTTTTTTTGCTTTTTTTTTGAAGGGGCAATTGGGGTTAAGTGCCCAAGGTCACACAGCTAGTAAGTGTTAAGTGTCTGAGGTCGGATTTGAACTCAGGTCCTCCTGACTCCAGGGTCAGTGGTCTATTCACTGTGCAACCTAGACTCCCCTCATTAATTAACTTTTAAATAGTTGCCTTAAATATGTTTCAAAGACACAACATGGAATGGGTTAATAGAAAAGAACACTTTTGGATTTTAATTCAATATTTCCCTATCCTCTTATCTTTTCTCTCTTTATGTCAGCATAGTTTGATAACTAAAGACCTGACTTTAAGGACTAGAGACCTGGGTTAAAAATCCCACCTCAGACACCACTTGTGAGATTATTGGGCAAGTAAGTTACCCTTTCCTGGGCCTCAGTTTCCTTATCTGTAGAATGAAAATAGTAATATTTCTACAACCTATCTCACAGAGTTGTTGCGAGACAAGCATTTGGCACATCATACTATATTAATGTGAGTATAACCTCATGGCTTACATCTATCTGAATAAGACTTTGTTCATTGATGGAGGTTGATTATTGAATCCTCCACACCTGTGTTGAGAGGCTGAGTTAGCCTGGAAGCCAAGAGCTTGGAAGAAGAAAGATCCTGGTCTTATGGCTTCCAGCTTTAAGAAAGAAAGACATGCTCTTCCAGATTTTCTTCAGGGAGAGGCCTCTGAAGGGAGAGAAAGGCTCTGTGAAGAATCTGACAGGTAGAGAATCCAGTACCTCAAATATGTCCCTATCCCCATCTTGCTACTCTAGAGACTCTCCCTTCCAGTGGGAGGGCTCATTTGCTCTATATAATGTCTGGTAAATTGTGTCAAATAGCAACATCCTTGCAGCTACACATTGACTTAGAAAACCATTAGGTTGTATTTTCATTTATTTTGTTAAATGTTTCTCAATTAAGTTTTAATCTGGTTTGGCTCCACTCAGGGTGTTTTGTGGTTGGGCTCTGGGCCGAGTTTGACACTTCTTTGTCTGTCTGTCTGTCTATCTGTCTGTCTATCTGTCTATCTATCTATGTATCTATCTATCTATCCATCCATCCATCTATCTATCTATCTATCTATCTATCTATCTATCTATCTATCTATCTATCTATCTATCTATCTATCTATCTGTGTCTGTCTGTCTATCTCTTTGTCTTTCTGTCTCTATCTGCCTGTCTATCCACACACACTACATATCTACTATATGTATATATATATATATACCATATATATTCTTCCATCTGTATACCTTCTCTGATTTCTGTTTGCATAAATGAATAAATTGGAAGAAGAATTTATTGGATATTGAATAAATTATTTGCTATTCACTATTTGTATTCAGTGTTGAGCTGGCATTTAATGAGAAGGGGGTCAAGTCTTGAATATGTAGTTTGGAGCATTTGTTCTCTGTTGACTGATACCAATCAGGAGTGCAATTTGAATTTAACAATTATCTCCCCTAGAATAACAATATTTAGGGGGACACATATAATTCTAGCTAATACTATTTCTTTAAAGAGAGTAGAGTGGCCCACTTCTGGCACCAATCTCCTGCTTCTCCTCCTGGAACTAATCAAAGTCTCTTAGGTGGAGGACATTCTAGAGACACTCCATCTCTCCCTGTGAGTCATATTCAAATAGACCCATAAACTTCATATGTACCACACACCACACCCCCATATGTTTAAAAACTTTAGCCTATAACTTATTTCTCTGAAACTAAAATATATTGATTCATTCAAAGTAGTACAATTCATCATTCAGTTTTTATTAAATAACATATTAAGTACCAGTATTTAGAAACATACTGTCAATCTTAAAATCACATTTTAAAAATAATCATTTTATACAACTTTTATTTTAATAATGGGACAATAGACACAACTGAAGCCTTCTTTCAGATAGAATTTTTCTAACCCTAGCTTTGTGGGGGCTTTTGGTATTGATGAAAATAGAGGCATAATTGTCAACCTCATAGTTCATTTGTTTCATAGAATTTATAGGGAAAAGGGACTTTAGAGTTAATCTAGTCAAACTCCTTCATTGTTTGAATAATTTTTTAAATTAACAAGCATTTATTTTCTCCGATCCCACTGAGAAAGAAAACAAACAAAACCTTTGAAAAAAATATGCACAGTTAAGCAAAACAAATTACTACATGAGCCATATACAAAAATGGATGTCCCAGTCTGCCTATTGGCCCTGTCATCTGTCAGACAGTGGGCAGTCTTTTTTTTTTTTTATCACTGGTCCTCTGGAATTATGACTAAATCATTGCATCAGTCAGAGTTCTCAAGTCTTTCAATATTATTTACTTTTACAATGTTGTTGCCATTGTACAAATTGTTCACTTGGTTTTGCTTAACTGCATCAATTCATATACATTCTCTCAGGTTTCTTTCAAACTATCTCTTGGCATTTTTTTTTTTGAGACTTGGTAACCCTATTTTATTTTTTTGTGATCTTCTCTCTCTCTTGTTTGGTCATGAGCTCTTCCCCATCTATAGATCTGAAAGAATAAAGGTAATTTCTTACTCCTTAAAGGATTTTGTTTACAATGTGGCCTTTTATATTTATAATTTAGGATTTGGAACTTATCTTGGTAAATGCGGGGGTAGGGAGAAGGGCCACACTTGAGGACCTAGAGGGCCACATGTGACCTCGAGGTTGCAGGTTCTCCACCCTGGTGTATAGTGTCAAATTTTAGCCTAATCCCAGTTTCTGCCAAATTGCTATGCAGCTTTCCTAGCAGTTTTTGTTGAACAATGAGTTCTTATCCCATAACTAGAGTCATTGGGTTTATTAAACACTAGGTTACTAGTTATGGTTTCTCCTATATATTATGTCCTTAATCTTTTCCATTGATTTAGCTCTGTTTTTAAACTAGTATCAAATAATTTTAATGATGATTATTTATAGTATAGTTTGAGATCTAGTATTGCTAGGGTCCTCTTTACATATTTTGTTCACTGTTTACCTTGATATTCTTGATTGTTTTTGTGCTAAATGAATTTCAATATTTTCCTCCCTAATTCTATTATCTGTTGGTAATTTGGTAGGACACTGAATAAATAAATTAATCTAGATAATATCATTTTTATTATATTTGCCTGGCCTATACATGAATAAATACTATTTTTCCAACTGTTTTGTTCTGTATTTCCATAAAGAGTGTTTTGTAGTTGTATTCACATAGTTCCTGTGTGCCTTGGTAGATAAACATCCAAATATTTTATATATCCCATTGTTATTTTAAGTGGAATTTCACTATCTCTTTTCCCTGGATTTTGTTGGTAATACACAAAGATGCTGATAATTTGTTTAAATTTATTTTTATGTCCTGAAAATTTACTTTAGCTATCGTTTCTATTAATCTTTAGTGATTCTTTAGGGTTTTCTAGGCAAAACATTGTATCATCTGTAACAGGTGGTAATTTTGTTTCTTCTTTTCCTTTGCTTATTTCCTCAGAATTTCTTTTTCTTTTTTACCTAGCATCTTTAGCCCTATATCAAATAGCAGTGATAAAATAGTATAGTCTTTCTTTACCCTTGTTCTTTTAGGAAAGCTCTCTAGTTTATTCCACTACAAAAAATAATAGCTATTGGTTTTAGAAAAATAGACTAGTTCACAATTCTATCAACAGTACATTAGTGTACTTTCCCACATCCTCTTCAGCATTTGTCATTTTCCTTTTCTGTCCTTTTAGCTAATCTGATATATGGAAGGTAATATCTCAAAGTTGATTTGATTTACATTTTTCTAGTTATTAGTGATTTAGTGTATTTTTTTCATGTGACTAAAGATAACTTTGATTTCTTCCTCCAAAAACTGCCTGTTTATATCCTTTGATCATTTATTAATTGGGAATTTGGCTCAATTCTCTATATTTGAGAAATGAGACCTTTATCAGAGAAACTTACTATAAATTCCCCTTATTTCTAAACCATGTAGCCATTTTGCACTTATCTTCATATATGGTGTGAGAATGTTGGTCTATGCTTAGTTTCTGTCAGACTATTTTCCAGTTTTCCCAGTAGTGTTTGTCAAATAGTGAGGTTTTTTTCCCCCTGAGAAGCTGAAATCTTTGGTTCTATCAAGCTCTAGGCTACTGTGCTCATTTGCTTCTTTGTTTTGTACCTAATCTATTCCATTGATTCAATCTCTCTATTTCTTATCCAGTACTGAATTATTTTGGTGATATTACTTTGTAATATAGTTTGAGAAATGGTACTGCTGGGAACCCTCCTCTCCTTTCACATTTAAAAACAATAGATTCCTTTGATAGTCTTGAACTTTTGCTCCTTCGGATAAATTTTGTTATGCTTTTTTCTAGCTCTATAAAATAATTCTTTGGTAGTTTAATTGATATGGCACCAAATAAGTAAATTAATTTAGGTAGTATTGTGATTTTCATTATATTAACTCAGCCTACCTATGAGCAATGAATATTCCTCCAATTATTCTATTTAGATTTGTCTTTATTTGTATGAAAATACTTTTGTAATTTTGTACATGTAGTTCCTGTGTGTCTTTTCAGGTAGATTCCTAAGTCTTTTCTACTGTCTGTAGTTATGTTAGTTGAAATTTCTTCTTCTATCTCTTCCTGTTGGTATTTGATGGTACTCTATAGAAATATTGATGATTTATGGGGGATTTTAAGTCCTGAAACTTTGCTAAAGTTGCTAATTGTTTTGACTAGATTTTTGGTTGATTCTCTAGGGTTTTCTAAGTATACTATTATATCATTTGCAAACAGTGATAATTTTGCTTCTTTGTTGCCTATGCTTATTCCTTTAATGTCTTTTTTGTAGTATTATAACTAGCATTTCTATTATAATATAGAATAATAATAATGATATTGACATACTTACTTCACACCTGATATCATTGGAAAGAATTCTAGTTTATCTTAATTACAGGTAGTATTTGCTCTTGGTTTTAGATAGGTACTACTTATAATTTTAAGAAAGGCTCCATTTATTCCTATGTTTTCTAGTATTTTTAATAGGAATAGGTACTGTATTTTGTTAAAAGCTTCTTCTCCATCTATTGATATGATTATATGATCATTGTTTTTGTTATTGATATGAGAAATTATGCTTATAACTTTCCAAACATTGAAGTAGCTCTGCATTCCTGGTACTAATCCATCCTGGTCAAAGTTATAATCTTTATAATATATTGCTCTATTCTCCTTGCTAGTATCTTATTGAAAAATTTTGCATCAATATTCATTAGGGAAATTGGTGTATGCTTTTTTTGTGTCTGCTTTTACTCTCCCTAGTTTAGGTATCAAAATCATATTTCTGTCAAAAAGGAATTTTGCACAAGACTCCTTTGTCAATTTTTTCCAATAGTATGTATGTGTGTGTGTTTGTAATATTGGAATTGATTATTATTTAAATATTTGATAGAATTTGCTTATAAATCCATCTATTCCTGTGTTAGTTTTTTTTTGGGGGGGGCACTAATTTATCGCTTATTCAATTTATTTTTCTAAGACAGAAAGCTATTTAGGTATTCTATTTTCTTCTTTTAAATCTAGGAAATTTATATATTTTTATCCATTTCATTTAGATTATCAGTTTTATTGGCGTAAAGTTGGTCAAAATAGCTCCTAATCATTACTTTAATTTCATCTTCATTAGTTGTGCATTTACCTTTAAAATTTTTTTTTTTGGCTTTTTGGAGAGGGGAAGGTAGGGCAATTGGGATTAAGTGACTTGTCTAAGGCCACACTTTTGCGTTAAGTGTTTGAGGTAGGATTTGAACTCAGGTCCTCCTGACTCCAGGGCCCATGTTCTTTTCACTGCACCACATAGCCACCCCTAGTACCCTTTTCATTTTTAATACTAATATTTTGGCTTTATTCTTTTTAAAAAACCAAATTGCCAATGATTTAACTTTTCCCCCATAAAACCCGGTCCTAGTTTTATTTGTTTATTCAATGAGTTTTTACTTTAATTTTTATTAATCTCTTCTTTTATTTTTCAGGATTTCTAGTTTGATGTTTAATTGGGGAGTTTTAATTTGTTCTTTTTCTAGTTTTTTTTTTTTGTTGTTGTTGCATGTCCACTTCATTGATTTGCTATTTCTTTCTCTTATTGATATAAGCATTTAAAGATACTAAATTTCTCTTAAGTATTGCTTTGGCTGCATCCCACAAATTTTAGTATGTTGTCTTTATCTTTAATGAAATTATTGATTATTTCCATGATTTGTTCTTCGACCTTCTCATTTTTTAGGATTAGATTATTTAGTAATTCTAATCTATGCCAAAGGTCCTGTACTGAATTTGATTTTCACTGCATTATGTTCTGACAAGGCTGCATTTAATTTTTCTGTTTTCTGTATTTGTGAGGTTTCAAAGCCCTGATACATGGTGAAGTGCCATATATATATATATATATATATATATGTATATATATATATATATATATATCTGAGAAAAAGGTATATTCATTTCTATTTCCATTCCATATTTTCTGGAGGTTTATCATATATAATTTTTCTAAAATTCAATTATTTCTGACATTTTTCTTGTTTATTTTATGGTTATATTTATCTAGTTTGAGAGGGCTAAATTGAAGTCCCTGACTATTATAATTTTACTGTCTATTTTCTCCTGTAATTCATTTAACTTTTCCTTCAGGAATTTGGATTCTATGCCATTTGGTGCATATGTAGTTTAGTAGTGATATTAATTCATTGTTTATTATACTTTTTAAAATTTTGTCTCCTTATTATCCCTTTTAATTAGATCTATTTTGACTTTTGCTTTGAGATAATGATTACTACTCCTATATTTTTTTACTTCAGCTGAAATATAACAGAACCTGCTCCAATCCATTATTTTAACTGTGTGTCTACTTCAAGTGTGTCTCTAGTAAACAGGACATTTTTTGCATTCTGGTTTCTAATTCATTTTACTATCTTCTTCAATTTTATGGGTGAATCCATTCTGTTCATATTCACAGTTACGATTGCTAATTTTGTATTTTCCTCCATCTTATTCTATTTTTCCTTCTCTCACTCTCTTTTTAAACCTGTTTACCCTGTTCCCTCCTCAAAAGTCTGTTTTGCTTCTCTGCACTGTTTCCCTTAATCTACCCTCTTATTGTAACCCCTTCTCCCCTTCTTGTTCCCTTCCCCTCTTACTTCCTTCTTGGGTAAGATTAATTTCCATATCCAACTCTGTGTATAAATGTACATATGTATACACACATATGTGTTTGTGTGTGTGTATTCTTGCTTTTTTGAATCAGTTAAGATGAGGGTAAAGTTCAGGCATTGCCCACTTCTCTCCCCTAACACTCCCCCCTCAATTATAAAAACTCTTCCTTTCAAGCCTCTTTTATATGAAATAATTTCCCCCATTCTTCCTCTCTTTTCCCTTTTCTCCCAATGCATCCCTCTTTTTTATTATTCCATTCTTCTGTTAAGATCAACATAACATAATAGAACTCATACTCATGCCCTCTGTCTAAGAAGACTCCTAACTGCTCTAATGATGATAAAGTTCTTAGGAGTTATATGTATCATTTTCTAATACAGGCATATAAGTAGTTAAGCCTTTTTAAAATCCCTTATTATTTCTCACTCATGTTTACCTTTTCATATTTCTCTTCAGTCTTGTGTTTGAATATAAAATTTTCTATTCAGTTCTTGTTATTTCATTGGGAATGTTTGAAAGTCCTCTATTTCATTAAATATCCATTCACCAACCCCCTGCCCCCACTCAGTGTGATTATACTCATTTTTTTCTGAGTAGGTTATTCTTGGTTATAGCTCCTTTGCCTTTTGAAATACCATCTTCTATTCTCTCTGCTCTGTTCTAGTGGTAGCTGCTAAATCTTGTATGATCCTGATTGTGGCTTCACAGTATTTGAATTACTTCTTATTTCTTTCTGGATGCTTGTAGCATTTTCTCCCTGACCTGGGAGCTCTGGAGTTTGGCTATAATATTCCCAGGAGTTTCATTTTAGGATTTCTTTCAGGAGGTGATTAGTAGCTTCTTGTAATTTCTACTTTTCCCCTCTGATTCTAAGATAGGGTAGTTTTCCTTTAAAATTTCTTGTAATATGACATCTAGTCTCTCTCTTTTTTTTTTTTTGATCATGGATTTCAGGTAGTCTGATAATTCTTAAATTATCTCTCCTCAATCTATTTTTCATGTCAGTTTTTCCTATGA
>NW_027187360.1:14168749-14180155 GCF_028583685.1 Petaurus breviceps papuanus | reverse complement strand
CTCTCTCTCTCTCTCTCTCTCTCTCTCTCTCTCTCTCTCTCTCTTTCTTTCTAGCATTTTGAATTTGTTTTATTATTTCTTGATGTCTTACAGAGTTATTACCTTCCACTTGATCTATTCTAATTTTTAAGTAATTATTTTTTTCAGTACTTTTTGTGCTTCTTTTACCAATCTGTTAATTCTCTTTTCATAATTTTTTTGCATAGCTCTCTTTCCCCAATTTTTCCTCTATTTCTATGAAGTTTAAAATAATTGCTTTTTGCTTTTAAAAAAAAATCTCTGTAATGCTTGTAGGAATTCATGTTGAGCTTGTGTCCAACCTGCATTTTTCTTAGGCTTTGCTTGTAGAAGTTTTAAAGCCATTGTCTTCTTCTGAGTTGTGTCTTGAGCTTCCCTGTCACCACAGTAGATTTTATGGCCAGGTTCTTAATTTTGTTGTCATTTACTCATTTTCACAACCTATTTCTTGACTTTGAACTTCATGTTAGAGTTGGATTTTGCTCACCTATGGGGTGGAGGGAATATCTGGCCTCCGTTTCTTGTCTTTTATGAATTGCTTCTGATTTTACAGTTCAGTGGGTAATTAGAAGTTTTATGTGCTTTCAAACTAGTGTGATCTGGGGAGAAGTCTCTGCATTGTCCTCCTTTTCTGTGCTTTGATTCTTACACAGGTAGGGTTCCTGCTCCCTCATGACTTTGACCACTCTTCTCTGCATTGGAACTGTGCCCTATAGCTAGGTAATGGGCGACAAAGCTGCCAGTTGGCACCTAATCCTGCGCCCAGTGATAGAACAAGAGTCCCCAGGGATCTCTTTATGATCCCTGAGAGCTTAGTTGTTCTTCCTGCTGCTTCCCTTAGCCCACAGCTGGTACCATGCTGCACCATTCTCCCGGCCAACTCCCACCCCAGTGTTGGCAGACCTCTCTTTCTGCCTACTTAAGCTTCCCTGGGCTAAAAAATGACTCAGCCTAGATTTTGGTTTGATGCTTTAAAAAAAAATATAGAAGAGTATGTTGGGAGAGCTCAGAAAAAATGCTGATTTCATGCTGTCATCTTGGCTTCTTCCCCCCCATTTAATTTTTTCCCAGGAATTTTGTTGACTTTCTAGTCAAGTGTGTTTTTCTTTGAGTTTTTGCTTTTAATTGTTTTAAAGTTACCCTCATTTTTATAGGTTTTTGTCTTCAGTGTTTCTGGATCCATAATAGCTCTACCTTGGGATGCTTTCTTTTATCATTTACTTATTCTTCTGGTCTTAATTCTCAGATTGGGATTTTATACTGGGCCAGTCTTTGCATATTTGCAGAGAGAATTTCAGTACTTTTTATGATCTTTATCTATATCATTTAGTATTCTATTGCTATATTCAGTGGGTATTGAATGCTGAGTTCTTCTTAGGTCACATGGGTGGCTCCAGCCAGAGCTGCAAACTTTCAGGAGGCCCTAAGAGATCATATCTAGGACATTGTTTGATTGCTGCTTTCCTGGTCTTCCTAGGCACAAGACAGTTTTGGTTCTAGGTAACATAACTATAGACTTTTATCTAGATGGAGTTTCATCAGATAGTTACTAGCCTTTTTTTAAAAAAATATTTATTTTAGTTTTTAACATTCACTTTTGAAAGATTTTGAGTTCCAAATTTTTTTCTCCCTCCCTTTCTTCCCTCCTCCCTCCCCAAGACAGCAACTAATCTGATATAGGCTATACACGTACAATGCTATTAAACATATTTCCACATTAGTCATGTTGTGAAAGAGAAATCAGAACAAAAAGGAAAAACCATGAGAAAGACAAAGCAAAAAAAGTGAAAATAATGTGTTCCAATCTCCATTCAGAACTCTATAGTTCTTTCACTGGATGTAGATAGCATTTTCTGTCATGGAATTAATTATCGTAGGTTATTGTATTGCTGTGAAGAGTCAAGTCTTTCAAAGTTGATCATCACACAATGTTGCTGTTACTGTGTACAATGTTCTCCTGGTTCTTCTCACTTCACTCAGCATCAGTTCATATAAGTCTTTCCAGGTTTTTCTGAAACCAGCCTGCTCATCATTTTTTATAGCACAATAGTATTCTATTGCATCCATATACCACAACTTTCCCATTTCAGCCATTCCCCAGTTGATGGACATCCCCTCAATTTCTAATTCTTTGCCACCACAAAAAGGGTTGTGTTTTTTTTTACATGTGGGTCCTTTTCAATTTTTTATGATCTCTTTGGGATACAGACCTAGAAGTGGTATTGTTAGATCAAAGGGTATGCAATTTTATAGCTCTTTGGAACTAGTTCCAAATTGTTCTCCAGAATGGTTGGATCAGTTTACAACTCCACCAACAATGCATTACTGTTCCAATTTTCACACATCTTCCCCAACATTTATCATTTCCCTTTTCTATCACATTAGCAAATCTGATAGGTGTGAAGTGGTACCTTAGAGATGTTTGACAATTCTACCTAAATTAATTTACTTAGTGCCACACCAATCAAACTACCAAAAATTATTTTATAGAGCTAGAAAAAAATAACAGCAAATTCATCTGTAAGAACAAAAGGTCAAGAATATGAAGGAATCTAATGAAAAGAAATGCAAAGGCAGTTGCTAACCTTACACCCCATCAGCTAGTTGGAAGGATCTGCAGATTCAGAGGAATAGAGCTCTAAGCCAGTCTTTGCTTCTGCAGTCCCATTCTTTGGTTACTCACCCCTGGGATAAATTCTAGATCCTGTTCCTGTTTTATATTCAGAGAGACAGAGTTGCTGGTCTGTTCCTAGTATGAGCCCATGTAGGGTGATGGACACAATATTCTGTTCTGGGGTCAGAATGGCAGAACTGTTGGTTCACCTCTGAGCAAAGTCTGAGGGTGGAGTCCATGATTTGACTCTGAAATCAGAACAACAGAGATTCTGGCAAACTAGAGTTCCACTGTATCTGCTCTGGTTGCTTGCTTAGAGACCAAATTTTTTATTTTGGGTGGGCAAATGACTCGCTATAACTTCTCCTAATTCCCAGTCATGACTTGGTCTTATGCCCTTCTTTGATCTTTGTTGGATTTGTTGTGGGGAGACCCAGACTGTACTGTTTCCTTTTAATATGCCATCTTTCTCTATTGTTCTTTAACATACACCAAGTTGTACAAAATTTGCAGAGCAAAATATCAGAACGAGCTTTTAGGGAAAAGAGCTCTTCTTTTCTATTCTGAAAACAAACTGGGTTTGACGGAATCATTGAATGTTAAAGCTAGAAGGAATTTTAGATATCATTTAGATCCGTTAACAGATAAGGAAACTGAGGTTGGGAAGACAATCAGACATTGTTAAGTATGGTACCATTTGGCACTTAGTACCATCTTTAGAGACTCAAGATGTGCAAATTTAGAGAATCCACCCCAAATGTTCACATGGGGTATTTGTGCTCAACCTGTGGAAGAGCCCATCTTGGTCTGATACGCCACAGTCAGACATGCTGTACCTTGACTCTAGCATAGTGATGTCATTTTGGTCCTCTGTGAGAACCAAGGACAATGACCAACCAATCAACCAGAGATATACCACTCCACTATGACAATCCTACTGTTAGGTTCTCTTCTAAAAAGTACCAGCGTTCACTTAATACAGTATCATTCAAAATATAAAAAAAAAAAAATGGACTGATTGAATACTCCCCATAGGTAGAGCACTGACAATATAGAGGCCAGGTAGGTGACACAATGAATAGAATGCTAGACTTGGAGTCAGGAAAACTAATTTTCCTGAGTTCAAATCTGGCCTCAGACTTACTGGCTGTGTGATCCTGGGCAAGTCACTTTACCCTTTTGGCTCAGTTACCTCATCTGTAAAATGAGCTGGAAAAGGAAATGACAAATCATTCCAGTATCTTCGCCAAGAAAGCCCCAAATGGGGTCATAAAGAGATGGACATGACTAAAACATCTGAGCAACAGCAAAAAAAAAAAATGAGTATGCAAAGAGAAGTATAAAATATAACAAGGAGTTTCCGATTTAATGGACAAGAAAACACTCAATTCAACAGATTATATAGATATAGATATAGTCCTTGGTATAGTATGTGCGAGACACTGCATTAAATGCTGGGGATTCTAAGGCAAAAATCAGTGTCCTATGCTTAAGGGAATTTACATCCTGCTTTGTATTGTTGGCACATTCAACAAAAGCGGAACTGTTATATTGAGACAGTTTCTGAGTAATTCATCATCAATTGATTAATTTGGCTAGCTGATAATCAACAAATTGATGGCCAGTGATCTCTCTTGATAACCAAAGACCCTATCATAAAGATCACTGAATGTTTAAATACTTTTGGAAAAAGGGGGTGTCCCTGACAGGTCTAATCAACCCTGATTGAGGAACTATGAATGGGGGGTGAGTGTACTAATGAGAAGGTGGGCTAAAAGTCACCAGCTTCTCCCTCTGGAAATGTGACTTGATCATAACATTCAGCTGCCTCTAGCAATGTGGATAAAGGAATCTATCTCTACCCAGACCACTCTGGTTACTTTTCTCCTTCATGAACTGATTTCTCCTGCATTGGAAAGGAGTGGTGCAAGGACATGGGCTCAATGCTTTAGGACTGGAATGTACCTAGATTAGATTCTATTTACACTATAAACAAAAATAAGGCACCCTAGGTGGGTGAGGCCTCATGTATACAGAGGATTAGGCCAATCTCATCTATCAACCTTGTCCTTCAGAGACTGGCTGAATGATCTACACTAGGGCCTGGTCCCTGAATGAGCAAATAGAAAGGAAAAACTTCAATTCTAATTTAATAATTGGTTATTAGTATAATAGAAAAAAAATCACTCTCTCAACATAAACCACATATTTGTAGAAATTTGGGAATTTTTAGGGAAAGAAAGACTTGAATTAAAGGAAAGGGATTTAGAAAAAGGAATAGAGATGACATTTTAACATTTTTTCTAGGGATGGTGGGAGTAGAGGGCAAGGATGTGAACAAAGTTCTTGAAGTGAGAGCGTACTTGCTGTGTTTGAATGAACAGCTCAGTTTGTGTGGAGTTAGAGGAGAGGAGTGGGAGATGGTCATGACTGGAGAATAAGTTAGTGACTAGATTGTAAGAGGCCTCCAGTGCCAGGATGAATACCTTGCTATTGGGGAGCACACCCATTTGAGACTGAAGGTAGTGAGTGAAATATCTGTGATCATATAAACATTTTTGGGGGGACACTTCTTCCAAAGGGAATGAGAATGTTCTGCAAACCAGGAATCCAGTCAAAGTAGTTGTGTTGGAAACCTCTATTTTACAAAGAGTTGCACTGGAGTGCCATGGCAGGTCCGGGACATGATTATAGGTTTCTAATGAGCCCGCTAATTAGCATTCTCACAAGCAGAAACAGCCATTACCTGTGCCCAGCTGGCACTCGAAGCAGTAAGAATTATTTTGGGGGGGGGTGGTCTTCAAAAACATCAAAGAAATTGCTTTCACCTCATTCTCAGAGCTGCAGCTGAATCCAGCTGAAACAGATAGACAATAGTCACTCTGAAAAACCCAAGGAGAAAAAGCTCAGTCCAGTGGCTTTGGATGATACTGTAGTAATAAGCAAAATATCAAATTTTGTATGCCTGCAGCATGAATGAGTCTTGTTTCCTTTGTCTTTTTTTTCTTTGGAAATAATGTTGTTAGTTAGTTGATTGCACGCTACTCTTCATGATCCCATTTTGGATTTTCTTGGCAAAGATACTGGAGTGGTCTATTTCCTTCTCCAGTTTATTGTATAGATAGGGAAACTAAGGCAAACTGGGTTAAGTGACCTACCTAGGGTCACACAGCTAGTAAGTATCTGAAGCTGGATTTGAACTCAGGTCTTCTTCACTCCAGGCTGAGGGCAGTTAGGTGGCACAGTGGAGAAAGAGTGGGACCTGGAGTCAGGAAGACCTGAATTCAAATCCAGCTTCAGACACTTACTAGCTATGTAATCCTGGAATGGGGATTCAAACTCAGGTCATCTCATGCTACACCTGGGTTTTTTTCTATTACTCATTCACCTTTCTGAATCTCAGCTTCCTCATGTGTAAAATGAGGAGGAATGACCTGCCTATAGTCACTTACCTACTGTAGTAAGTGATAGAATGTATGTACACCAGAACCCAGATCTTAGAACTGCAAGTTCTAGACACTACAGTTTTCTGGGTGAGATTTTTAAAAATTAAGTTTTTGAGTCAAATGGTGACCAAGTTTATTGGACAGCAAACAATGTCTTCCCATTGGCAGTCAAAGAATATCACCTCTATGCTTGATATAGGGCAGCACTTTAATTATTTGTGGAATGTTGAATGACTATCCTGTTTAAATATACTGGCATCACCTGCCACCTAACAAAGACAATGATCTTCCAAGGCAAGGCAAGAGATTTTTCTTCCCAGCAGCCCTGGACCAAGGAGGGACAGAATAGATGTGAGCTGAACAGAACCTAGCAGCCTTCAGCTCCCCACATAGCCAATCATAGCTTCTCTCCTTCATTGCTTGCTGACATTTCCGGTTTTACTATTCTGTGGTGCTTTCATTTTGTTATTACTCACTTAAGTGAATATCCTTCTGTCATTTTTCCCCCATTGAGAGCGTGTGCACAGGCACGCACTCGCGCATGCGCACATACATACACACACATACCCTATCCCCAATTCATTGGCATACTTAATGTCCTTAGTTATTAAACCAAAAACTGTTAACCTTGTCATATTTAGTGACTGGAAGCAGAAAAGTCCATTTGGTTCTCAGGGGAATGAATTCTAATTTTCTGCCTGTCAGAAACTGACATTTTACATATTTTACTCTTTCCTCCCCCGGTTTAGTGCTAAATTTAAATGTGCATGTCATGGGGAAGGACCTTTTGTTCAGGACTCAAATCCTCCCAAAGCATTGGCAGATTTCCAGTGTGTGAGACTCTTGACCAGGCAATGAGGCTGGAGTGAAATTTCATGAGTGGACTAGAATGGGAAGGGAGGTGAGAATGAAAAGTTGCAGATGAGAGGTTGTTGCAAAGGACACATTAAATTTTCTTGCCAGATACCATTTTCTTCCCCCACCCATCTCCTCCAAATAAAATGGATGAGAAACAACTAATCTGGAAGTAAAACAGCAAACAAAAATAAATTATGCAAATCTACCATGAGGGTGCCCAGTCTCTCTGTCATTAAGATATAATGATTCTTACTTGGAGTCATAAACCACTGGGAACTTTTCAAGAACACATCATTAGGAGGAAACTGGTCCAGAGATAGCAAGGCTTTCCTCACTTGGGCTAAGGAATTGTTTGCTGTCTGAGAAATATTATTTGGATCATACATGTCTAGTAGTAATAATAAGAGTTCACATTTATGTAGTGTGTTCAGGTTTGCAAGATGATTAGGTATCATTTGATCCTCACAATAACCCTGTGAAGTTGTAGCTATCATCATTCCTATTTTACAGATAAGGAAATTGAGATTCCTAGAGGTTAAGTGATCTGTCCATGATCACTCAGCCAGTAAATTCCAGAAGTAGGTTTTGAACCACAATGTGCCTGGCTTCAAGTTGAGTGTTAAGGAAATAATGCCTTAAAATGATGTAGTAGGGACGGCTAGGTGGTGCAGTAAATAGAGCCCTGGAACTGGAGTCAAGCGGACCTGAGTTCAAATTTGGCCTCAGACACTTAACACTTCCTAGCTGTATGACCTTGGGCAAGTCACTTAACCCCAATTGCCCTCCCCCCCAAAAAACAAAAAAAATGATGCAGTACTTTTCTCACAACAACTCTATAAGATCAATGGTATGTTTACTTTTATCCCCATTTTACAGTTGGGAAACCAAAGCTAATAAGTATTATGTGGTAATCATTGGATCTGTGCTCCAACCAAGGCCATCTGATTCCCAGGCCATTTCTTATTCTACTATGTCATAATCTAAAGAACAGAATTCATGTTGAGCTTTCAGTTATTTGTGCAACTTTCGCCAACTTTTTCTTCTTGAAGAATTATAAAATGAATTTTAGATTGTATTCAACAATTCAGTTGACAGAAGTAGCTTATTCTAATGTTATAGAATAGCTGAGAATAGAATGAGAGGAAGTTCAAATAGCTAGGTATTAACTTGGACTAGATCATCTTATATTCTATCACTAGTGAAGCATCCTTACTGAACAGGAGCCATTGATAGATGCTTCCTCTCAAAGATCTCTTCAAAATCCAATAATTGGGGAGGCACTGTGTTGTAATGGAAAGACTGCCAGATGTGACACTGGAGAGCCTATCTTTTAGTCCCATCTCTGATCTTTTGCAAATGACACCTCCATTCTGAGTCTTAGTTTAGTAAGATGGGAATACTAAAATACTACCTACCTGACAGGTCTAGCAAGAAGATCATAGAAGATTAAGTAAAGCAACACAAAAGGGGGCATGCCTTTGCCCTTGTGTAGGGTTGCTAGAAGGCCACCATCTTTGCTTTCTTCTCCAGTGTCTGTAGTGTATTCATGAGATTTCTCTAAACTTCAAGGTAATTTACATACCTTGACTTTTGTATATGGGAAGAATATGACAAGAGTTAAAAAGATTTATAGAAAGGCATATGGTTTCCCCAATTCAAATAGTCTCCTTAGGTAGCCCTGACCATGGTGGAATGGGGATGGGAGATGAAACACTGCTTGCACTATGAGACTGGGAAGAGATAAATGATATTTAGTTGCCCTACCATTGTTAAGAGTGAGGGCTGGGGTCCATTTGTGGAGCAGGGTAGGTCAAGAAATCTTCCTAGCTACCCAAGGGGCCTTTATTTGTTCTGGCAAGTAAAGTTAAAGGCTTAACTAAAGAACTGGAAATGTGTTAATTAACCTAGTAGCATGTTGACCCTGGTTATCTTATGGTAAGAGCTGTAACACTTTCCTGAGAAAGGAAACAGATGGCAGTGCCAGCAATAGCAGTGAAAATTTCATTTTTTAACAAATGTCTCTCATAATGTCTATGAAGTGAAAGTCTGTGTTGGTTCTGGGACGAACAAGACAAAAAAAAAAAAAAAAACAGCCCCTGACGACAAGGAACTTACATTCTATCAGGAGAATATACGTATATTTTTGTTGTTATTCAGTCATTTTCAATCATGTCTGACTCTTCATGACTACATTTGGGTTTGTGTTTTTTTTTTTTTTGCAAATGATACTGGGGTGATTTGCTATTTCCTTCTCCATTTCATTTTTACAGATGAGGAAACTGAGGCAAACTGGGTTAAGTGACTTGCCCAGGCTTATGAAGTTATTAAGTGTCTGAGGTTAGATTTGAACTCAGGAAGATGAGTCTTTCTGACTCCAGACCCAGCACTCTATCCACTGTGCCACTTAGCTGCCCTATAGACATGTACATAGCCAAGTAAATTTTAAAAAATATATACCAAATAAAAATAATTTTGGTAGAGAATTAGCAGCTGAGGGAGATGAGGTTAGTCCTTGTGGTGAAGGTGGCACTTTAGTTACGGATTCTGCAAAGTGTAGACAAAGAGAGAGTACATTCCAAACAAAAGGGCAACCTTTACAAAGGCCTGAAGGTGCTAGATGGAATATCATTCATAAGAAACAATAAATATTGGGCCTTTTAAGCTACAATGTTGAGTGAATGAAACATGATATGAAAAAAGCCTAGAAAGATGGGCTAGAGGAAGTTGGCCAAGGGCTTTGTAGAACTGGAAAGCCTTAGTAGGAGGCAGAGAAGGCTGTACTGAGCCACCCAAAGGTCAGAGAGAGACAGAGTAGGATTCTCTGCCTTTCTTCAAGACAACCTCAAATTCTGCTTCCTAGAGGAGGCCTAACTTCCTGACTACTGTGCAGAGTGATGAGGTGCCATAGCAGTGAACCCTGGACCCAAGGACCAGAAGTAAGAACCAATGAAGCATGGGGCCATGAAAAAGAGAAATAGAAATGGTGTCCTTCACTGGTACTGTTAGGGACATGTATCATTCAGTTCTGGGGTAGGGGAATCAACTTTCAAATGACCTTTTTCCTCATGTAGTTGGATCCCCCAACCTAAGGATGATACAATGAGTCTGGAGCAACTTTATAAGTGACTGGAGGTGATGGGACCCGCTGTAGGCGAAAGTTTTTTTCTGCTTTTCAGCTTGGATAATCATAGGTTCGCCGGGCTATTAAACTAGAACTGAAAGGGACCTCAGAAACCATGGAGTCCAACTGCCCCATTTTACATACAAGGAAAGTGGGGCCCAAGGAGTTTAAATAATTCATCTTTTTTTGTATTTTCTTCTGTGTAATAAATCTGTTCTGTGTTCCATTGTTCTATGCCTTGTAGGGCCTGGAATGCCCACAGGGGAAATGAATTCCCCTAGACCAGAGATAACAAGACAGATTCAGACATTCCCAGAGCCTGGACCTTGAGAAGGTTGAAACAAGCTCTAGAGATGATTAATTATCGGAAAGCCCAGAGCTTTGTTGTTGGGCTACAGTTACATACTTTTATAAACTTTAAAGGATGTGAGCCAAGTTAGGAACTGTGGAAGTTATATTAAACTGGGTCAGGGCATGTGTAATGTATGTATTGCAATCCCAGGACAATAATGGTTTCCTGGTGACTGGAAAAGATTGACTCCCAACAGTTCCATTCCCAAATATTTAGTTCAAGGGATCAGCTCACATATACACAGAGGTAATCTGTATCTGTTTTTGTGGGGTGTGATTTTCCCAGGGTCCCTTTGTAAAGATGTATCTGGAAATGATATCGCTGGATATGCTAACCGGTTTAGTGGAGAGTTGTGGGAAAAAAAAAGTATTTCCTATGAGTTACTTGCACAAAGTCTGTGAAAATAAGCTCTCTTTGCAAATGTTTTGAGCACAATTTATAGACTCCAATAAGTGACAACTATATGCATGTATAATTAGCAATGATGATAAATAAAAATAAAATATGGCATTATATATAGCCAATTATACATAATAAAGCTGTAATTCCATCGAGTGGTTCTGTAGGGATCATAAACCAAGAGAGGCAGAGACTCCTGAGGGTTGGCTCATGTTTCCAGAATTCTGAAATGGAATTACAGCCCAACCTGCAAAATTCTGATATATTTTATTTTTTAATGATGTGACAGAGACTCAAGTTATTGGGAGCTCTGGGAATTAATGCATTGTGAAATTGAGTATGTTGCTATTAACATTTCTCACATTACCAGAAATATTTCCACCCTCACCCCACCACTTGACAGGACCTGGGACCTAGGAGTTAGGTCTATCTGTGTACTTGGCTCCCACCCTTCCTCCTTGAGTGATGGAATATAGGAACCACCTAATTAAGGATTCCCCTAGACCAAATGATGATCTTGACTAAACTATATCACCCATATCCTCTTCCTTTTTCTTCTTCTCCTCTCCTCTCCTCTCCTCTCCTCTCCTCTCCTCTC
>NW_027187360.1:14097916-14168649 GCF_028583685.1 Petaurus breviceps papuanus | reverse complement strand
CTTTTTCTCCTCCTCCTCCTCCTCCTCCTCCTTCTTCTTCTTCTTCTTCTTCTTCTTCTTCTTCTTCTTCTTCTTCTTCTTCTTCTTCTTCTTCTTCTTCTTCTTCTTCTTCTTCTTCTTCTTCTTCTCCTTCTCCTTCTCCTTCTCCTTCTCCTTCTCCTTCTCCTTCTCCTTCTCTTGTTATTATACTTGGTCTACAGCCTCCTTCTAAAAGCCAAATCCCTGGAGAAGAGTAGAATATGTCTTATAGTGGAAAGAGTGCTGGACTAGGGCCTGAGTTTGAAGCTTGGCTCTACCATTTTCTATTTGTATTATCTTCCTGTTTCTCCATTTCCTTTTCCGAAAAGTGAAAGGGTTGAACTGGATGAGTTTATCCATATCTAAATCCTATGATGTCTAAGATGAGAAAAACCTTTTAGTGCTATTGGCTTTATTCTGCAAGCCAACTCTGTACATTAGGAGACAGGGACTATAGTCCATGAATGCTATTGTTGCAGAAGGTGAGCCCAAAGCCCTAGGGATTCCTCTGAGCAGTCTTTGGAACTGATGGAGCCTCTCCAGTAGTGACCCCCTCCCCCCCCCCCCCCATGGGGGTCTCCGCCAAGAGCCAAGAGCATGTGAGTAGAGAGGACTCAGATTCCATCCAGAAGGGGGCAGCAGTAACACATACTTTTTCTCTTTCCTCTCTTGATGTCTCAGCATTTCTTTTGACTTATCATGTAAGTTCTTTGGACATTTGCATAACTATGATTCTTACAGCAACAATAATAGTACCCAAGGTCAGGATGGTGATGGTTATCAAATTATTCTTTCAGTCATCAATACCAGAGCAAATCTGGTTTTGAAGTAAAAGAGCTTCTTTTATGGATTCATAGAATTTCAGAGCTGGAAAAGGGGAGCACCTAGAAAATCAACAATTAATCAATCAACAAGCCTTCATTATATTCCAGATACTATGTCGGTTGTTGGGGATACAAAGATGAAAACAAAACTAGGCCCTGACCTTAAGGGACTTTCTTTCTATTGGAGGGAAGGACCAGGTATACGTATAAGTACATACAAATTCTATATAAAGTAAATACAAAGTAATTTAAGGGGAACACAGGCAACTGGACTGAGAGGATCATCAAAGGCCTCCTTTAGGAGGTGGTACTTGAGCTGAATGTTGAAAGGAGATAAGGATTCTACTCTAAGAGGCTGAGGTGAGGAAAGAGTACATTTCAAGCTTGGGGCTCAAACTATGCAAAAAGCAGATATGGGAGATAGAATGTGATGTATGTAGAATAGCAAGTAGGCCTGTTTGGTTGGTACATAAAAGTTCAGGAAGAGGAGTAATATAAAATGAGCCTGGAAAGGCAAGTTGGAGCCAGGTTGTAAAGATCTTTAAATGCCAAACAAAGGGTTTCTATTTTATCCTACAGACAATACAGAACCACCGAGTGGCCTGTGAAGAAAGTCTTCCTGAGTAAGGGAATGGCAGAGTCAGACTTGTGCTTTAGAGAAATGACCTTGCCAGCTCCCTGAAGGATGGATTTGAGTGGGGACAGGCTTGAGGCAGGGAGCCAATTAGGAGGCTGCTGCAAGACTAGGTAAGAGGGTTTGAACAGGAACAATGACCATGGGAGCACAGAGAAGAAAAGGAGCAAGAACAATGATGTGGAGTCAGAATTGACAAGGTTCAGCAACTGACTAGAGATAGGAAATGAGGGAGGGTGAATGATTCCTAGACTGCAACTTGGGTGTCTGGAAGGGCAGTTTGTACCTTTGACAGAAACAGGGAAGGAGTGGTTTTTGGGGAAAAGAAAATAAATCCTGTGTGGGATATGTTATGTTTGAAATACTTTTTTTTTTAAGTGATCGGGGTTAAGTAACTTGCTCAAGGTTACATGGCCAGTTATTTCTGGGTGTGGTGCTAAGTATCTGAGCCTGGATTTGATCCCCAGGTCATCCTGACACTGGAGCTGGTGCTCTTACTTGCTGTGCTACCTGGCCACCCCCATTTGAAATACTTTCAAGACCTACAGTGGGAAATGTCCAATAGGTAATTGGTGACATGGACATGAAGCTCAGGAGAGAAAATTACGACTGGATATATATTTAGATATCTATTTAGATTTAGGTATCATCTCCGTGGAGATGATGCTTGAACTCATGGAGTTGATGAACTCACCAAGAGAGCACCTCCATTGCCCACAATGTCTTTTGTAGTTATTCCCTGAATTTTATTTCTCCCAAAACTACTCCCTATGCAAGCTATCATTACTCTCTGCTTGACCTACTGCAATAGCCTCATAACAGGTCTTCCCACTTCTCTTGTCTCCTTCCACTGATCCCTCCTTCATACTGATGTCAAAATAATATTCCTTATCTTACCATGACACACTGGTTACAATCCTTTAAAGGCTCCCTACTACTCATTGAGTCAAATTCATACTGCTTTGCCTGGCATTTAAGATCTTCCACAATCGAATACCATTGTACCTTTCCAACCTTATTACATTCTGCATTTTATCCTTCTCACAGATTTCCCTCCCATTCTTACATAATCAATACTCTAGTTCAGATCCTAATAACCTCTCTCCTGGCCTGTTTCAGTCGCCTCCTAATTGGACTCCAATCCATCCTCCATAGAATTGCCAGTGATTTTCCTAAAGCATGAGTCTGACCATGTTACTCCCCTGACCAGAAAACACTATCCTAGTGATTCTACGATAAAATACAAACTCACCTAAATGTACTCTGCATTCTTCTACCTTCATATTTTTATCCAGGCTATGCTCTATGCCTAGTATTTACTGTTGAATTCTTCTTAGTACTTTAAAATCCAACTTGAATACCACATCTTCCATGTAAACTTTATTGATCTTTTTATCTGTAATGACTTTTCCCCTTGGACCTCACAAAGCACTTTGTTTTACAGCACCCTAAATTCACTTAACAATATTGTGTATTATAATGATCTATGTTTGTATTTTATCTCTCTACAAGATTATAAGCTCATTGAGGTCAAGGATCTTGTCTTATCTGCAAATGAGATTTTATATGAATGTGAACTATTATCATCAATTACCATCTTTCTCCTCTAAATTTTATATTTCCCCAAGGCCTAACAGTACTCTGTATGTATTAGGTAACTGATAACTTAATTGTTGAATTAATTATTTGTTGATTGCTCTCATCCAATTCTTTCATTTTACAAATGAGAGCTAGAGAAGTAATAAAGGAAAGCAGACATTGTGGAGGAGACACTAGGGTACCATAAAATCATCAGATTTAGATCTACAGGAACCTTGAAAATCACCTATTCCAAGTCCCCTACCCCCTTTTATAAATGGATGATGAAACTGAGACCAAGAGAGGTTTTGTTTTTTTTCACCAGGGTCATAGGATTAGAAGCCAAGTCTACCAATTACCAGTCCAGGGGTCCTTCCATTCCACCTCAGCTGCCTTTTGTTTAAGGCTCCTGCCTTTGCCAATGGTCCTTTTTTTCTTTATTTTATTATCAGTCTTTAACATGTCTCCCTGAACAGTGTGTTACTGACAAAGAATTGCACAGGAGAAGCAGCCTGAAGGCTATCATCAGAGAGATGTATGAGAGGAAAAGCAGACAGGGTTGTCATATAGTGGCGGGGATGGTGAGGAGGGAGTTAGGGAGGGTAGAGGAGCAGAGCAAACCAGACAGCCTGCCTACTCAGCTTGTACCCATACAATATTAAGAAGGGCCTCAAGGAAAGCAATCCTTCTATCGGGTGGCTCTCCTGCTAGAGAAGGATGCAGAGAAGGGTCAAACATCATGCAAAAGCATCACTGGGACATGATCTGCACCTTTGAAAGGAGTGCCCACGTAGAGGATATCACAGATCTCTGGAAGCACACTGCTAACCAGTGCTGAGCACAGAGCTTGGCACACAGTAGGCACTTAATAAATGTTTATTGAATGAATGAATACTCTGACAATTTCTTTAAAAAGCGAAAATGCAGATTCTTTTCTCCTTTCAGAACAAAGGAAACACATTCCCCTCGAACCTAGGGTCTTGGAGATTTTTAGAAGGGATTGTTAAACACACACATTTTGAGTCTGTGTATGTGGCAGGGAGGGAGGAGAGGGTCATCCTTGACACACTGAAAAAAACATCTTAATGTTGATCCTATTAGGCCAGGCTGGGACTAAGCTGGTCCTTTGGAATATTTGCACTTATATGATTTAGATAGACCACAGGCTTGACCCACAGGAGCACCTCCTATGCTCTTATTGTCTTATATCTAATTATTTTTAGGTACTTATATATTTTTCTAGATCGTTACTTGGGCTTCCTGACTGTCCCATAAGCAAGGCACTTTATCACTCAGCTCTGGCTGTTTCCAATGCCTGGCACACTCTCCCCCTTCAGCTCTGCCTCCTAGCTTCCTTCATGGCTCAAATAGAATCCCATCTTTTACAGGAAGCTTTTCCCAAGTCCTCTTAATTCTAGTGCCTTCCCTTTGGTAATTATTTTCTATTTATCCTTCATATAAGCTTGTTCATATATATTGTTTGCATGTTCTCTCCCCCATTAGATGGTGAATTCTTTGACAGCAGGGACTGTCTTTTGCTTCCTTTTGCATCCCTTTCATTTAGCACAGTTCCTAGAACATAGTAGGCAGTTAATAAGTGCTTATTGATCAATTGATTGCTGGATCTAATGTTCCCTAGTAAGGAAATGGAAACATGACTGATCAGAACAGATTTGACCTCCCCAATAAGTGCTCCAAGTACACAGTGGGATTGTTTCCACAGGCATGTGCACACTTAGGTCAGTACTTTGTTAGATAGTTTTGAACCCCAGTGACTTCACTTGGTCTGTCTCCGTGCCCACGTTCCCACCATGATCTCTTTCAATAACGTATCAAACTGTGCAGAGGAAATTGTTTGCTTTTAGAAAGTGGACGTTTCTATAGCTGCTGGGATTCACTTTTCACAAATTGAAGCCTTTGAGACTTTACTGCAACCATTTGAAAATCTACTTACTCTTATTAACAACAATTCACATTTATTCTTAGGCACCACATGCCTTCCAGCCCCCAAGCAACTTAGAGAAATTGCCTTTCAACTTTTAATTTTGTCACTTGGTTTATTTGGAGTGCTGAGATGAAAACTACTCCCAGGTCGAAATGCCCTCAGTTATACAGGCAGAAACCCAGAGCCAACAGGAAAAGATCTTTCCATATGGCAATGATCTGTTGAATCAGTAAGGTGAGGGACTGAGAGCCCTGTTTTTCCCTGAGCACTTTTCAACCCAAATGTGCTACATATTGGGTGGTGAATACTCAAGAAATCCAACCACATTCTATTTTGAGTTTCTAAAGCACAAAGGAGGGAATTTTCCTGTGGTGTCCAAAGTAACACTCCTCTGGGGCCTCTCATCTGAGAATCTCAAAGCCTAAATTTCCACGGTCAAAATTGACTTCTCTTCACCCTTTGGTGGTAAGGATAGGGTGAAAACTCTTTCAGACTTTTCCAGAACACACAGGACAGATTCATAGAATCAGAGAACTTCCCAGCTAGAATGGTTCTTAGAGGTCTTGTTGAATGATCTCATTTTACAGATAGGAAAACTGAGGCCCAGAGAAGGAAAAAACTTGCACAAGATCATTCTCAGGAAGATTCCGAGTTTAGCCTGAAACCCTGGACACTTGACCTCCAGGCAGTTATCAGACTGTGGGCTCTGTTATCTCTAAAATGCAACCCATGTTTACAGTAATTGTGTGAGGAAAAGTTAAAGAAACTGTCATTGTTTTGCTTGGTAAGAGAAGGCTAAGGTGGAACAATTTCTGTCCACAATATAGGAGAAAGGTCATTGTGAGAATTCAGCTATCCATTGTTCTCCAAGCCTTAAGGGACATGTTTTCATACTCTGATGGAGTTCCTCTTCAGTGTGGGCATTACCTTCTCTGGTGCTGAGTGCAACACAATTGTGCCTTCCCATTTGGGATGGTACTTGTTCACGTTGTGTTGTAGACTCTTCACATATAATAAATCCAATGTAATTTTGGGCCTTCCACTAGATGAGTGGTTCTTAATCTTTGTATGTGTCACGAATCCCTATGATAGTCTGGTGAAGTCTATGGACCCCTTCACTGAATAATGCATTGAATAAAATATGGAGGATTACCAAGACAACCAAGTATACTGAAATAATGATTTTTTTTATTCCATCCAAGTTCATGGACACTTTGAAACCTATCCAGCACCCTGGGGATCTTGGTTAAGTTACTTAAGTTACTTGGTTAAGTACTTCTGCTCTAGATTGTTTTCCATTTCAATGTATCCATGGAGGAACACTCAAGCTATTTTTCTGTAGTCCCTTATTTGTACCACATGACTGTGGCCACTTCCTTTGCTACTCACAGCTTTCCTCAGTGAAATCTGTAATAGTAATTTTTTGAGTACAAGTCAGCAATGAAAATATACTACAGCCTACTTACATCTACCACCATTGCCCTAGTTCTCTCTTTCATAATTTTAATTCCACAGGGATTGTAATATTCTGAGATTTGCAGTCATAGAGTGCCACAAAGACTCTGGTATTGAAAGATAAGTGCTTCAGAACAAGGTACCCATCTCCCTTCACAGACCATTTCTCTTCGCCCATAGGAGTATTCATCAGTGCAACCTCTTTCTACCACCAAAGCAAGCCTTCCTTTCTTTCCCTCCTTTTTTCAATCCTTCCCCTTTCTCCTCATTGACTCCCCTGTAGGCTCTTCTTTTTCTGAGGCCACAGCAGTCACCTTTCCTTCATTGCTATGTTTGACAGTAGCACACCTCACATTCTTCTCTCTGCCCCTTGCTTCCCTACCCCACTTTTATGTGTCCTCCCATGTTGTAATGTAGTTTTACAAAAAAACATTGATTCACTCATAGGCAGGGTGTCCCAAGTTCTGTTTATAATGATCCAGGTCTACCTCTTCACTCTTATGGATTTCCACCTTCACCTTTGTCTCCTTGTGTACATTTAGAAAGCAGTTTCTTAATGATCTCTCTGTTGTCTGTTGTTGCTGCTGTCCTTGGCTATTGCATTGATTCATTCCTCCTTCGTTTCTGGGTTTTTTTTTGGGGGGGGGTTGCTCATGAAGTAAACAATCTCTTTGGTTCTAGCTTTCTTTCTAAAAATGTTTCAAAGCTTCCTTATTATTAAATGTCCATCTTTTTATGCATGGCTAAGCTTTTTTTTTTTTTTTACGTATGGACAAGTTCAAATTTTGGGTAGGTCACCCTGGGCTGAATCCTGAGCTCCATTGCTCTTCCAGACCCATTATTCCATTCCCTCCTATGTTTTCTGGTGGGTATAGAATAATCTGATGTTATTTAAATTTCCTTTCTTAAGATCTTTCTCTTGATTGCTTACAGAACTTGCTATTTCTGAACTGAAATTTAGTCTCTATGTTGGAGTTTGCAGCCTTTGGTTTTTTTCTCTCTGGGTTGATGTGTGAATTCTTTCAGTTGGTATTTTATTTTTATGTTCAGAAGTTCTGGGCATTTCTTTCCTATTAGTTCTTGCATTATAATGTTAAGGGTTTTTTTTTGTCATCTTATGTTTTGGGAGATCTATGATCCTTTGGTTGTCTCTGTGTATCCTGTCTTTGAGATCAATATGTTTTGCTTACATAGTGAGCATATTTTCTTTTAATATTATTGATCTTTTTTGCTTGTCTTCTAGATTGTCCTTCACTTTTATATATTTGCACTCTTATATATTACATATTTGTTCTCTCTTTTGTTTCTTTGGTGAGGCTTGCCATTTGCAGACTACAGTTTTTTTTAATGCCCATTATTTTTGCTGTGTAGGTCATAAATGCTGCTCTCATAATTCTTACTTCTCTTTTGAACTACTCAGGAACAGAGAGTGGTTCCATGTTCTCCTCATATTCCACAGGGTACTCTGTCTCATCAAATGTTGGTTCATTTTTCTTTATTTTGCAGCATTTATTCATAGATGACTGAACTCATTTACTAGATCTGGAGGCTGTATTTTCCTTCTGTAGTTAATGTTTTCCCTGTTGATTTATCTATGTATGTTCAAGGTCTTTGAGTTATCTTCTTGCTCAGATCTTTAGTAATTTCAGTGTTTTGTTTCCCCTCTGATTTTCCCCTACTCACTTTCTGACTCCCTCTCCTGATAAAGATGGTTTCCTCCTGGGCTATATCTCAAAGCATCTCAGCTGCCTCCCAGGCTGGACAATTCACAATTCACCAGCCTCGGTCTCTGCCCCAGGTGACTTTTCGGTGGTCAGAACTGGCTGTAACAGGATGCTGCACTCTTTCCCTCAGCCTTAAAGGTGGGTTGAACAGTACCACCCCACTTACTTATTCCCACATAGTGTCTTTTCCTAGTGTCCTGTCCCCTTCATTCTATTTCTCAGTTCTCTAATCTGGCATTGGCAGTTTAGAGAGCTGTCCTGCCAATGCTACAGGTTTTCCTTGCCCCTGCAGGGACAGTTCAAAGCTTTGCAGTACTGGTGCTTTAGGGTTGCAGCCCCCAGCCAGCTTTTGCACTTGAAGTGCTGATGGCCACTATACAAACTGGCTATCAGTCATTGGGAGCAAACTTCTAAAGCCAAGAGCCAATTCTGCCATGACATTGAAAAGAGGGAGAGGGCTTGGGGTGTGGGGGTGGGTTTTGCTGCAAGCCTGTGTTGCAAGTCCTTGGATCTGTTAGTACAGCCTCATGCCAGAAGCATGGGAGGTAGGAAAAGGGAACTAAGTGAGCTCAGCGTAAGTGAAAGTCAGTTATGGATCTTTTTGTTTTCTTTTGAATTCTGACCATGGAGAAAGATGACATTGCTTTATCTTTGGTGCATAATTTCTGTTTTAGAGTGATTTGAGAGTTCATGGGGATCAGAGAAAATGCCTAGTCTTCCATCTTGTTGCTCACATGACTCAGAACCCTAGATAGCTTCAAGAAGGAAAAAGACAACACTCTACCCTGAAGGTGGCAGGGAGAGGGAGTATGGAGCAGGACCCTTCCTGATCTAGGATTTTATGATTCAAATTCTGTTTTTCAACAAAGATAGGAAAAGAATAGTCCTGGATCTAAGAATAAGTGAGGTCACTATTCAATTAAATTCTATGAGCCCTTACTAGGGCTTATTAAGTGTCAAGCTCTACATTAGTCTTTGAGGACACAAACACAAAAATGAGAGGCCCTTGTCTTTAAGAAGCTTATATTCTGCCATATAAATAACTTGGGTCTTGTGTTCTAGAAGGCACCCAATACATTTTATGTAACCGATCCCCATGCCTGGAAAGCTCTGTCTTTGCTCCAACTACTGACCTCCCTGGCTTCCCTTAAGACTCAGCTAAAAGACCACATTCTACAGGAAGATTTTTACAACTCCTCTTAATTCCAGAACCTTCCCTTTTAAAATTCTTTCCTATTTATCATGTATTTAACTTGCTCTGTATATATTTATTTACATGCTATCTCCTCTATTAGATTGCAATTTCTTTGAGAGCAGGGGCTGTCCTTTGCCTTTTTTCTTTGTATTCCCATTACAGATCACAGTGCTTGGCACATAGTAGGCACTTAAATGTTTACTGATTGATGATTGATAGTTGAAGACCCTAAACAATCCTGCCTGCTTCCCATCAATAGCTTCTCCAGGAGCAAGGCTTGCATGAATTTCTTTTGCTTTGCTTAGCACTATATCCAAGTGGTCAAGGCTGCTTGCTTCTGGGTAGATAATGATGATGGCAAGGGCAGGAAGGATTCTTCCTTCCCCAATACCTGATACCACATTTCTCTTTCTGCTAATACAAAGTTATCTCTCAGAAGAGGCTACAAGGTATAGGGAAAAGGCAGTGTTGCTTAGTGGAGAGAGCACTGGACATGAGAATCAGAAGACCTGGGTTGCAAGTCTGAGTTCCGTCACTTACTTAGGTGACCTTGGCCAAATCATTTCCCTTCTCTGGGCCTGTGTCTTCATCTGTTAAAAAGAAGTTGGAGCTAGATGATGTTAGGTCCCTTCCAACTCTGACAGTCTTAGCAGGTATCTGCTCAGTTCTCTCAGTCTTGTGGGCTCTTGCCCCCTGACTGCTCAATGGAGCCAGCCTTTAATGAAGAGGAGACTGAGAAAAGCTCATTCACATTTCTCCTTTTTCTGTCATTTGCTCTACCTACATTTCTCCTACTTGGGTGCAGCAGACAAAAGTCCCTGGTGCATCTCTCCAAAAGAAGCAAAACCACCAGGAGGGTGGTGGATTCTGGGCTGTCTGTGATGTCGCAGAATCTGTCTGCTGTAATCTTGCCCATGCTGAGAATTGTTCTTCTTATCCCAGGAGAGGAATCTGAGCCCGATTTTCCAGTGCACCAAGCTGGCTGATTGAAATCTGTAGCCCAGCCACAAACATCTGGTGGGGGCAGAAAGCCTTCAAACAATTCATTTCTTCCCTGCACATTTGCACAAAATGTCAGTGGGGGCTGATGCAGAGCAGACTGTACTTGTTTAAAAAAGAAAAAAAATCACGAGGGGTTATTTGTGAGAGAGACGCTATAAATATTTCTTTTTCGCCCCAATGGAGCAAAGCGGGCCATTGATTTGCGTAGGCACGTGGTGGAGAGCAGGGCTCCTGCCTGTTCCAGTTTAACAAAGGATTTCAACTGTGCCTTGGTTGAAAGGGGAGCAGTGGTTTTTCAGTTTCTCCAGACGGAGATAGTCGCTCCCTCCCTGTCTCCTTCGCGTCCCTCTCCAGCCTCCCCCCATCCCCCGCTCATCCTGTTCTCAGCCTCCCCAATTTCCCCTGGAGAATGTTGTGTCTGTCGCTTGTCAGCAAAAGAGGAGGATTCTCGCGGCCCAGGGGAGTTTATCCTGCTCCCCCGCAAGGAATCAAAGCATTAACGGACTTTCGCTTGGCTTGGAGACAGTGGGGAGGGAGAGAGGAATCCAGGAAAGGTGTAAGACATTGTCAAGTGTGGATCAGACTGCAGTCCAGGTCACTCTAGACAGTGGACAGATAAAGCTGATGTCAAATGTCAGCCCAGGGGGTGGGGGGCGAAATAAGTGCTTGGAGGTGAAGGTGGGGATGGTGAAAGTGGGGAGATGGTGGGGAGGATGGGGAAGGCAGTTTCCCACCCTTTTTCTTTCTCCCGCCCCGCCCCCTCTGTGTTTTGTTATGGTGTTCTGAGACGTGACCTTTCTGAGAAGTAGATTCAGAAAATATTGCTATTTGTAGAGACCCATCTCAGAGAAATTGGCACTGGTCAGACCCTTGTTTTTAAATGTCATACCCGCCTATTCCACTCCTCCACCTCCCCACCCCCAACTTCCGTGCTTTTATGGATTCTTGAGTGCATTTATCCAAGAGGTCACAGACCTTCATATACTTGCCTTCTCTTTCTCCCTACTCCTTGTTCCTCCCACCCTACCACCCTCAGTGCCAGGACATATCGGAAAGCCATCCCTGCTACCTATCCATTTGCAGAGGTTGTGATTACGGTGTGCTGTAAACTCCGCCGCCCGCCCCCCGCCCCCCAAGTATTTTGATAACTTTTATATAATTCATTTCCTCTAAACATTTAAATCATTATTTTGAGAAAGGGTTCAATGACACAAAAAAGTTAATAACCCTTGCTCTAGAAGGAGCCTAGCCCACTCTCCATGTGGGTATAGACTTCTCTGAACTCTCCTTATGGAGAGACCTTCAACTTTCTCATACAGTTTGCTTCCCCTGGAATGTCCTTCCCTTATTCCTTCTCCTTTCTGCCTTTCCAAATCCTACCTATCCTGCAGAGCCTTAAGAAGTTACATCTCTTCTGCTATGACCCACCCAGACATGATTTCCTCTGACTTCCCACAGCCCATTGACTGTCTATATCAGCTGCATTTGTCCCATAGTCAGTAAGCTTGTTTGGTGGTTATTTGTGTCTATGTTTTAGTCTCCTTATTGACACATAAGCCTTTGTAGGGAAAATACTGCATTTCCACACTTTCTAACACAAGATCCTGCACTTAGTAGGTGTTCAGTAAATATTATTCAATGAATGAACAGAAAATTGAAAAGGGAAGCTCTACTCCTGCAGGTTCTCCACTTTGTTTTTTGAGTGGCAACACCTATTCTGTTTTGTTTAGCTTTTTGACACATAGATTTGAATACCCATCAGTAAAAAGTGTGGTATGATGTATATTAATTTTTAAGTATGTGAGAAAGCTAAAGAAGTCCCCTTCAGTGTAGAATTTTTATAGTTCATTGTAATGACTACAATCCATTTTTTTTGTTGTTTTTTGTTTTTTGTTTTTTGGAGGGCAATTGGGGTTAAGTGACTTGCCCAAAGTCACATGGCTAGTAAGTGTGTCAAGTGTCTGAGGTCAGATTTGAACTCAGGTCCTCCTGACTCCAGGGCGGGTGCTCTATTCACTGTGCCACCTAGCCACCTCACAACAATCCATTTTATAATAAATGTGACAGGAAGATTCCCTCTCCCTCCTCATACATCTTGATTTTGAGATTCTCAAGATCATTATCAATTATTAGAACACTGAATTTGGAGTCAGAGAGTACCTGGTTTCAAACCTTAATTCTACAACTTACTTTGTGACATTGATCAAATCATTTACCTTCTCTAGTACTCTATTTCATTTATCTCAAAATCAAATTTATTTATTTTTAGAAGTTGTAGATGCCTTTTTACTTGTGGAGCTTAGATGGTGAGTGCTACTAAAGAAACTAGAACATCCCCATTACTCCCTTTAGTCTCCTTTGCTACCATCCTCCAGCATTCAATAAAATCCATCCTCTGCAAATAATGATGATGATGAGGAGAGAACATGGCATAATGGGTAGAGTTTGCTGTTCAGTCATTTTTCTGTCATTTTCAAGTCTTCATGAACCCCATTTTGGGTTTCCTTGGCAAAGACACTGGAACAGTTTGCCATTTCCTCATTTTATAGATGAGGAAACTGAGGCAAATGGAGTTAAATGACTTGCCCAGGGTCACACAGCTAGTCAGTGTCTGAGGCCATATTTGAACTCAGGAAGATGAGTCTTCTTGACTCCAGGCCTGGCACTCTCCACCCTGTACCACCTAGCTGCCTTTAATGGGTAGAGAGCTAACATTAAAGTTAGGAAAACTTATGTTCAAGACGCACTGCTGATGTCTATTGGTTGTGTGACCCTAGGTATGTCACTTTAACTTTAATTGCCTGAAGCGATCCAGGCATTGTTAGAGGAATCCCAGGGCATTGGGATCCAAGTGTTTCCTACAATGAAATCACAGGTATAGATAGTCCCTATCCCTATCTCCTACCTCCCTACCAGAAGCCTTCCTACCAAATGTCCTTCCCTTGTGGCCCTCTCTTCCGCTTTGTGAGTCCCTGGCCCAGTCTCATGTCTGAGCACAATTTAATGAGGTGCCCAGTCTGTTCTCCCTTCACTCAATGATTTCATGCCTAACATTCTGGACTTCTATTTATCAGCAGTTTTGTCTCTCTTAAAGGAGCATCCTCTACTTCCATCTCCTTTCAAGCTTCTCTTCATTGGTTGTCTTCCTCCATTATGATATAAACTCGTTGAGGCTAAGGGATGTATTTTTGTTGTTGTTGTTTATATTTGATCTCTGGCACTTATCACAATGTTTAGCAATATGCTTAATAAATGCTCTATCATCTGTCTATGTATGTATGTATGTATGTATGTATGTACGTACCTATCTGTCTGTCTGTCTGTCTATCTATCTATCTACCTACCTATCTATCTATCCTTATCCTCCTAAGTAATAAATATGGTGAAAGAAAGATTATCTCTTCTTTTCCAACTATCTTCTTCTTGATCATTTCATGACACAGCACAGGTAAGTACTTCAATGGCACTGAATAGTAAAACTGATCAACTTACAGAAGTGATTAATTGTCTAAGGACAGCCATTGGTATGAATGCAGCCCAAGCAGCCCCAAACAGTGCTTGCATTTCAGGGGTGGGTCATGGAGACACTTTCCCAATTATTTTGCAATTAGCAGAGTAAATGAGTTATAGTGATGGGGGTGAAGTTCTAAACCATTTGATCTGAAAGGGCTGAACTTTACTATGGACAATAGTTTATGCAAAAGGTGTCTCTGGCCTCTGAGAAACTTTTTTTCCAAGTCCCCCTTTTTTTGCAACTGTAAATAAAATAGGGTATGTTACTGGGGAATGGGGTAGGCAGGGATTTATGCTTTGTACTCTAATAGCTTGACCTTTTCCTCCTTATTGGAAAAGATCAAGGGTAATTAATTTGCATCCTCCATGGCAGGCTGTTTTTCTCTGAAGTATTCCATGGAAACAGGCCTCTCAGATCTAATGCTGCAGAAGAAACTTCAAAGAGCAGTGCACAGTGGGTATGGCAGGGATGATGGTTACATTAGAAAACGAGCATCTATGATATGCCTCTCTAGTCCATCACTCACTGGGCTAACTCCTGTGGGGATGTAAGCTACTTGCATGGAGTCTGTTGCTTAATTGTAAAATCTGGCTCCTTTATAAGCATTCATAAGATCCTAAATTTCCAGCTGGAAATGACCTTAGAAAATGTCTAGTTCAACTCCTCTTCCTCCTTTTTACAGATGAGGAAACTAAGGCCCAGGGAGTTTAAGTGGGCCCAGGGTCATAATCGGAGTTAGAAACAGAGTAACTGTTTGAATATTGCTTCTCTGATTTCAAAGTCACTGCCTTTTCCACTGTGCTATGTTGTCTTCCATTAAAAATAATTACTCTCTAGGCTTGATATACCTTTTTAAAAATTCTAAGCTGAAAAGTTATTTCTATCAGAGTAGATAAAATTTATAGGAGCAGTTAGAGCTGCAAGGTGAACTGAATCTTTAAGAAAGGATAGGATTCAGCAAGGCAGATGTTTGGGAATATCCCTGGATGTAGGATCAGAGAACCTGGTTTCAGATCTTGACTCTATTAACTACTTGGACGTTTGGGCCTTGGTTTCCTCCTCTATAAAATAATAATGAGGTTGGAATATATGGCCTTGAGGGACACTGAAAAACAGCACTTGCCCATTTGAGAAAATCCAATAGAAAAATTGTCTGGATGTGAGCTTGGTAGAAAGAGTGTTCGATTTGGAATCTAAGGGCTGGGGTTTGAACCCTAACTCTATCAGTTCTGTGACCTTGGACAAATCACTTCATCTTTCTGGTTCTCATTTTCTTCATCTGTGAAATAAGGTAGGGGTATGTATGTGTTTTTGTGTGTGTATTTGTGTGTTGGGACTAGATGGCCCCTCAGCTCTGTCTCTTATTCTGT
Organism: Petaurus breviceps papuanus; assembly: GCF_028583685.1. Taxonomy (NCBI): domain Eukaryota; kingdom Metazoa; phylum Chordata; class Mammalia; order Diprotodontia; family Petauridae; genus Petaurus; species Petaurus breviceps. The sequence goes on along the minus strand of NW_027187360.1, from coordinate 14,153,390 downwards.
CTCCCTCTGTTCTGCACATAAAACTAAATTTCAAGGAATGAATGAATGCCTTCTTAATACCTTTTGTACTAGCAGAGTTCCTAGCCAGATGAGGATGATTTTCAAGTGTTATTGTTGCATAACAAAACAGTTTTTCCTGACCTTCATGTTCAGCAGTGATCTTTGACTTGCAAAAGAACTTCCATCTTCAAAAACATGAAGTTACAATAAGCAGGGGAGGGTGCCATATTTTGCATTCAATTTAGCGATGTCCTAAACTGTGGAGCTCCATATAGATTAGCTTTCTGTGTCCAGAGCTGTTTCCACTGGATCAACACAACTGCCTTCATTTCTGTGATTAGGCATTTTAAGTCAATACATACAATGAGTTCATTTGATCTCTGGCCTCAGTGAAGTCGTGATTTCTTGAAACAAACAGGGGTGCTGATTCTTCTATAAGGAAGATCTAGTTCATGGAACAGTAGAGTGGGAAGGGAATTTAAGAGATCATTTAGTCCATTCTCCCCCACCCCCCATTTTACAGATGAGAACATGGAGGATCACAGAAGGGAAACATCTTGTCCAAGGTCATATGGATAGAACTTGGACTAATACTTGGGGTACAGTAGAAATAACATTTGATACAAAACCAGAAGGCTTGAGGTTGAACTCTGTTTCTGTTATTTACTTCCTGTTTGAGGTAACCTCATTAGGCCTCGGTTTTTTCATCTGTGAAATGAGGGATTGTACCAGATGATCTTTTAAGACCTCTTCCTCTGATTGGCTGGTTCCTTCCAGAAGCTTCATTCTAAGGGCTAGCCATGTCTTTATTCCTCTCCACAATGCACTTCCAACTCTCTAGACTTTCTCTACCATGCTATGTAAACCTCATCACTCTGGAAAGTCACTCTAACCCTGGACTTCTCATACTGGAAGAACCCTACAACCCCTGTGACCTCTTCTTTAATTGACCAGTGTAATGCCATGCACAGAAGCTTTCCAGAAGAACTGCTACTGTGAATAGCTTTTTTTAAGGTTCTGATTACTCAGTATAGTGATCACTCTATTCCATAACAAAAGCAAAACATCCATGGAAAATCAAGGTACAGCATAATTCAAAATACAGCATTCACCATATTACAATTTATCACAGAAAATCACCATATAATATTCATGACATAGTCTCAAAGTAAAATAGTAACTCTTAAGTTAATTCAATCAGTCACAAAATAGTCACTCTTAAATTAATTCAATCAGCCACTTATCAGTAGAATCAAAGTATGAAGTCAAAGTCTTCCACTCTTGGGGTAAAGTCTTGATTAACTCAATCAGTCACTTATCAGTAACAATAGTCAAAGTACTCAAAGTACAATCAGTCACTTATTCAGCAAAGTCTTACTAAGTATCATACACAAAACAGCTCTATCCCTTAGGTCACTAGTAAACTGTAATTCCATAATTACTCAGTACCCAAGGAGAGGTCTTTTCTTCATCTTGACTTGGGGCCTGTTCTCAGATTCCCTGGATTCCCTTCCATGGTCCCAGATTCTACCTGGATTCACCAGACTGTCACCTGGGTTCCATGGCAGACAGCTCCCAAGTTCCTTGACCAGCTCTCTGGGCAGGTCCTGCTCCACATTGGTGTTCATAGGGTCTGGTCCATGTCAGCTCCTTCACCATTTCTGCTCCAGGGGATTCAAGGCTCAACCAAGCTGCAAACAAACAAAGTCTCAGCATCCTGGTCATGCTTCAGTCACCTGGGCTCCTGGCTCCTGGCTCTGGGCTCTGGGTTCCTGAGATCCTGTTCAGAAGAAACTCCACCACCACAAGTTCTCAGGACTCAGTTCTCCATACTTCTGTAGCTGTTCTGCCACCAGATCACGGTCTCAAGGAAATTTTGACTGTGCCTCTCTGGGGCTTTTCTTATATACACAGTATTACCTACTTCACTTCCTTCAAACCCCTTCCTGTTACATCAGTTAGCAGGAGACAGGAGTTCATACCTTCTGTTCCCCCAATCAGAGGCTTGATCAGTTACTAAGTGCTAAGTACCTGCTACTTTTGCCAACACAAAGGAATCTTCAAATTCAAAATTACATTACCATTACAACCAGTTCTTCCTAGAACCTCCATTTTAAAGATGTCCAGGCCAGCCATGTCTTCTCTCCTCTAGCTACACTCTTGATTTTCCCTACTTCCCCCCTTCTTTCTTCATCCCTCTCCCTAGCTATTAAGTTTTCTTTTAGGTGTTGTTTTCCTTCCTTAGAATATAAACTCCTTGAGGGCCAGCACTGATTTTCATTCTGCTGTGTTTATATTCCCAGCTAAATGCTTATTGACTTAACTCTACATCTGATGATTATATAGGTATAGTTGATTTGATCTTCTGATATTAAGTCTCATGGTCTTCCTTCCTTCCTTCCTTCCTTCCTTCCTTCCTTCCTTCCTTCCTTCTTTCCTTCCCTCCTTTCTTCCTTTCTTCCCTCCCTCCCTCCTTTCTTTGTTTCTCTTTCTCTCTCTCTCTCTCTCTTTCTTTCTTTCTTTCTTTCTTTCTTTCTTTCTTTCTTTCTTTCTTTCTTTCTTTCTTTCTTTCTTTCTTCCTTCCTTCCTTCCCTTCTTTCTTTCTTTTTTTCTTTCTCTCTTTCTTTCCTTCTTCCTTTTTTTCTCTTTTGCAAATAGATTTAAGTGACTTGCCCAGAGTCATACAGCTAGCAAGTATCTGAGGTGTTCTGACACCTAGCTGCCCCTCAAGCTCTTTCTACTAAATATGGCCTGGTAAATTTTCTCCTAGTTTGTATTTTCTGAGTTTTCTGTGTAACTAAGAGAATATGAAATACTGCTGATTATTCTAATCCCAAGGCTTTGTGTTATTTCTTCCTGAAAAGGCTCATAGGATTAGAAATTTAGAGCTGGAAGGGACATTAGAGATAATCTAATCCAGCTCTCTAATTTTATGTGTAACCATTGCTTGCCTGGTCATGCCCAGTCCTGCTAACATGGAAGCTCCTTGAGGAGCCTTTGGGACATGTCCAGACTGCCTAACATAGAGGCTTCTGCGTTCACATCATGTGGGTGGGTGTAGCCTGCTTTGACTGATTGCTTGCATCTTTAAAACTGGTGAGATTCAGACCTTTGCTCTTGTTTCTGTCACCTTTTTTCTCTGTGCAGTTTCCTGTGCTGTCCAGAGGGTGAAGGGCTCAGTTCATTCATGGCACAAATGCTCTTAACAGAACCTGTAAGCAGGAAAAGATTGCCTTCTATTCTGCTCTCTTTTTTATCCCAGCACTGAGAAATGGGCCTGGGAGAGTTTGCTTGGTCCGTGTTGTTTGTCCTTTCCAGTTTCAGGTGCCACTGGCGATGCTCATTGGACCTGGGAGTTGGAAACATGATGACCTTGGAGCCAGAATTGTAGGTGAGATGGTGCAGCCCCCCAGTCCAGTATGGAAGCCCTGAGGTGACAGAGTGCCTGGGCCTTGGGTCTGAAGCAGGCTATAGACTTGGAAGTGGAACTATGCTCTATGGAAATGGAACCAAGCTATGTACCTAATCCTCTTCCCTTCCCCAGAGACTGAGGGGGTGAAAGGGGTTGTGGGTGGGAGATATGTTGGGAGAGTAAGGTTGTATATTTGTGATTATATCTTCTGAAGTAAATATTTCTGGGTGAAAGCTAATGTGACTATGAATAGTTAAGTGGAACTAGGGTATAAAGGACCTACCCCCTACAGTTGAGGCAACACCATTGGTGGAGGGCTAGAGCTACTGGCAGGGAACCTAGAAACATTCCCAAATCCCCTTAAGGGTACAAGAGAATCCTGGGGAGAAGAGGTGAAATGTGACCTACCTGGCCTTCAGGCAGTGTGGAGTCAGAGTGGTCAGTATTACGTACAAATCAAATGAGGCTCATAAAGGTTATTAGGTGACTTGTTCATGGTCCCATGGTTCCTCAGGCAAGTGTCAGAGTCAGGATGTGAATCCACATCCTCTGAGCAAACCAGCTCTCTTTCTACTATACCGTGATGCCTTCTGGTGGATTGAGATGGCATAATCTCTCCTGTTTAGGAACATTTCTGATCAGAGATATTGCTGTATGTACAATTACCCATCATTTTAACTTACTACTCATCATTTGGATGAAGATGATGCTACTGACCCAACCTCAAAAGAGCATGTGAATTTAAAGTTCTATTCTAGTAGATAGTGTGGTTTACCCTGAGCCACCCACACTCTCTTACCTAATCCTCTTTGGGGAGGGTCAGCTCAGCTAGTTAGAAAAGGGTGATTCAAATTTGTCCCCTACAAAGATACCAAAATCAATTTTCCTAAAGCTTGGGTGTAACCATTTCACCCCTTTCCTTAGGAAGCTTCCTGACTCCAGGCCCACTGTTCTCTCCACTGTACCACACAGTAGCTTCTAAGATATGACCATCTCTGTGTGTAGATGAGGTGGGGTGGAGGAGTAGGTCATGGGAAATGAGTAAATTGAGAAATGAGGAGATTAGGGGTTTTGAGATAATATATATTGAAATCCTCTAGTTTAAGGGCAGGAGAAAAAGCCAGGTGCTGAACTCACTGAGGAAAGGAGAGGAGTGTCCTGGAGGGCTGCTTACAGCAATGGCTTCCAGAAATTTGTTTGGATGATAGATATGGATTGAATGAACCTCAAAGAAGGAGAACTTATTGGAGTGGTAAAGGCTGAAGTATTAAGGGAGCAAGGAGTGTTTCAATATTCCCTTAATTTATTAATTCCTTTAATTCCCTCACTTTAAGCAGTGAGTTGGGGAATGAGGAAGTTTAGCCAGTGCTGGAAATGGTGACCTGGGAGGCTTTGTCATCAGGAGAGAGCTGGTGGTGCTAAGTGAGATCCAGATAATGGAAGGAGAAGAAAAGGAAAAAAAAATTATGATAAAACATTCCAGGTGGTATAGTGGAAAGGGGGAGGTAGCTTTAATGTGGGACATGGTGAGGGGGGTAGAATTGAGGTGGATGTGTATAAGAGTGTGAGCAATAGAAGATGAAGAATGAAGTGTGCATGATAGCTGAGTGCTCTGAATATTTGGGATGGAGAGTGTATGGGGGGGGTGGCTATTTATTAATCACTGAGGAATGAGTTTAAGTAGGTTATCACCATCCCTAGGAGATGGCCACAGAGAGGGCTCCTTTTAGGGTATGAGGAGGCTCAGGAGAAAGGAGTATTTGTGGGGTAGTGATGGGAGTGGGGAGCTGAATTGAATTTCTCTCCTTTCCTTATAGACAGGCCAGACCAGCACAAGAGATAAGCAGATACAACATATCCCATAACAGAATGTAAATTCCACAAGGACAAGGGTGCATCTTTCCTGAATTTTGCATTTCACATAGTGCTCTGCACAGTGTTGGTGGTCAGGGATCTGTTTGGCATATTTGGGAGGGAGACTATTGGCAGCAGCCAATCTTTGCATTCTAAGCCTCAACTCTTCTGCCTCTCTGAGTGACACAGTACCCCTGAGACAGACTATATAACCCTAACCCACGGTCGGGAACACAATGCCAACCTCCCACTAAGAGGAAATAAATTGTTCAGTTAATTCCTATAGGGAGCTCCTGGTAAGGAACTTACTCATCAGTGCAGATGGCTACATTCTCTTCAGGAAGTACAGGGTGTCCCAACAGTCAGTGCAGTCTTAACTTAAGTCAGGAACACTACTGTTCTAAGTTCAAATCTGGCCTCAGGCACTTACTAGTTGTGTGACTCTGGGCAAGTCTCCTAACCCTGTTTGCCTCAGTTTCCTCATCTATAAAATGAACTGGAGAAGGAAATAGTAAACCATTCCAGTATCTCTTCCAAGAAACCCCAAATGGGGTCATTAAGAGTTGAACATGACCGAATCGACTGAACAACAAACTGTACTATTATTAGTTAACTGGAAGTATCAAGAGGTTGTAATGGCAAGCACAGAAGTAGTTCACACCTTGTTTCAGCTATTGAATTAACACCTTGTTTCAATTCAAGTTTCTTTTGAGCCTTGTATCAAGTCTGTTAAGAAACAGAAGTGTGAACCCCACAGCTTGTGAACCCTAGAACTCATGAACTCCTGCAACAGGAAGGGGAGGAGCTAATGACCACATATAAGGAGAATTTCCAGGCTAGAGACAGCAGAACTGAGAAGAGGACTCTTGTGGTGGCAGAGTCAAGAAGGAGAAAACTTGTGGTACCCTGGCACTCTTTGTCTGCTCTGTCTGTGTTAATATTTGTTTGTGATATTTTGTTCAGAAGCCCTGGGACCTTACTGGAAGCCCTGAAAAAGGATTTTCTGGTTGTATGTTTACTGAAGTGCTGGAGGAGGGTTTTGGAGGTGCTGGGACTTTACTGATAATTTGTGCTGACCTCCTGGACCTTGTTTGTGGGTCTGTGTTGATTTCTATGTTGATGATGCTGAGCTCTTGGACCTTGTTTGTGGGTATGTGTTGATTTCTATGTTGGTGGTTTGTGTTGAGTTCTCAGACCTTGTTGGTGGGTCTGAGTTGATTTCACAGGCAGATAGTGAATTGTTGATGGTGCCGGCAATGTGCGTGAATATTATTGTGGCTCTGTCAAGCTTTGTCTTCCCAGAAACAGGAACTGTGAAGGAGTTGAGGTGGACTGGACACTGTGAACTTCAATATGGAATGGGAACTGGATGCAGAACTGGACAAGGAGATGGACAAGGAACTGGGAGCTCCCTGGTTTTGAACCCAGGTGACAGTTGGAGCTGGGACCATGGAAGAGGAACCATGGAAACTGAGAGACAGCCTTGAGTCAAGCTGAAAGAAAACTACTTAGATACTATGTACTGACTGAGAAGATGATCATTTACTGTGACCTAGGGGTGGAGAACTTTGACTTTTGTACTGTGTGATTGAATTAAGGATTTTGTGATGGACTAAATGAATGTACTTTGTTTAAAACTAAGTGACCACTTTGGTGAAAACTATGTGGCCATTTTAGTGACAAGTTGTTGAGTTATGACATGGTGAATGCTGTATTTTGATTTTCTGTGATAAGTTGTAACATTGTAAATGCTGTATTTTGATTTTCTATGAATGTTTTGCTCTGAGTTGTTATTGAATAAACAGAGAGGTCACTATACTATATAATCAGAACCTTGAAAGCTGTTCACAGCAGCTGTCCTCTGGAAAGCTGCTCATGTGTGGCTTTACAGAGGTTAATTTATATTGTCCAGGTTCATAGAAGCAAGACTTGAACCCAGGTCCTTCTCACCTTAAGCCAGCTTTCTGTCAACTACATTGCACTGTTTCTTTCTTGCTCATATTATTCATTTTAATATAGTTATGAAAGTAGGGAAGGGAAATAAATATTTATATAGTGCTGACTATGTGCTAAGTGCTTTTTACAAATATTATCTCAACTGACCTTACAACAACCCTCCAAGGTCAGATGCCCCATTTTAGAGTTGAGAAAACTCGAGAGGGAGAGGTCAAATGACCTGCACAGAGTCACACAGCTATTAAGTGTCTGAGGCTGGAGTTAAATTCAGGTCTTTCTGTCTCCAGGCCCAGAGATCACTATCCACTATGCTACCAGCTGCCTCCAAATGCTTGTGATTCCTAAAAGACTGGAGTTTTAAAGGGACAGTCTGAGAAACCAAGGGAAACAAGTTTGAAAAAAATCTAAAAATCTTGTTTCTCTTCCACATTACCTGATGTGCTCCATGTTTAGAAATCTTTGGGCCACAAATTGGCAAACCAGTTAACAGCTTATGACTGTTCCGGAGTTGATTGTCTGAGTTGGAAATGATTTTAGTAAAAATGTGCTCATCACATTCCCTTTCATGGGAATTTGCAATCTCAGACCAGTTCTGTGCTTTCTCTAGCAAGATTTCATATCTGTGATTGGTCCAGCAACATGGAGAATGATAGATGGGGGTGGGGACATGCTAGAGGGTAGGGTGGAATGAGAGCTGACAAGTAAACCTTCATGTGTGTTTAAAATACACCAAGTGAAGGATTCCATCTCTTCAGAGAGAAACTCCCATGAGATACAACCAGATTTATGCCACAACCATTCCATAGCCACTCATCTACCTTACTTTATCTCTGTTCCCCACTGTTCATTTATTTTCCTAATCTAAGTAGAGCCAAGTGCTTACTTTTTCCGGGGGATTTTTAGGTGCCTCTGGCTCTGCAGTTAATTCTCATTTGTTCTTGTTTACTGCTGGTAGTCTTCTTCTGTTTATTCAGTCCTTAGTGAGAGGTGAATTGAATAACAAGGGTACCTGGGGGCTGATTGCATTTGTTCTGATGTAGCAGGAGGAGTAGTTAAGTTCATTGGATATTGGGGTATATTATATAGTAGAGCCTTATGGGAGAGTTAGTTCAATTCAACAATTCATTTCAATAAACATTACAAGGCACTGTGCTAGGGGATGAGGATACCAAGGCAAAAAAATGAGGCAATCCTGCCCTCAAAGAACTTACATTCTATTGGGGCATGGAGATAATTAAGTGCTAGAGAACTCCCTGGCACCTGCTCTTTGTTCTCTATTCACAAAGACCTCACTTTAGTTCATGCACATGTCATCTTGTTCCTAGAATACTACAATAGCGTATTTGAGTTCCCCTCCTCAAATCTCTCTCCACTCCAATCCATCCTTCACAAAGCCACCAAAGTAATTTTTCTAAAGGGTGGGTCTGACCATGTCACTCAAGAAATTCCAGTGATTCCTTATTACGTCAGGGATTAAAATATATATATTTCTTGTTTGGAATATAAAGCTCTTCATAACCTGACTTCTTCCTACTTTCACAAGCTAGCCCAGTTCATTTGGGGAGCTTGGACTTCATTACCATGATGGTATGTGTATGTATGTATACACACATATACATATAAATGTATATGTGTGTGTATTTATGGTCTCCTCATATATGTATATAAATTTCCCCCTAATTACATGTTGAAATAATTTTTAACTTTTTTAAAATAAAGTTTTGAGTTCCTTCCCTCCTTTCCCCCCCCTCCCTGAAATGATAAGCAATCAGATAAAGGTTATACACATACAATCACATAAAACATTTCCATATCGATCATTTTCTATAAGAAGACTTGAATAAAAGTAAGCTCTAAGTTTCTATAATCTAGATGTGCTCAAAGTTTATACAGGAGGATAGAGGGATTGGCTAAGAAATCTGGGGAGAACTTCCCTGACTTGGTAACCCAATTTGATGGAATTTAATTCAATTTAACATTTATTAAACTCCTTTTACATTCAATGCAATGGGCTAAGTGTTGTACATTCAAAGACAAAACAAAAATAGTACCTGTCATCATGGAGCTTACAATCTATTGGGAAGGGGAAAAAATACAAGGTGAACACAATTAAATAAACACAAACATACAAAGTAACCCCAAGGAGGAAAGTGCTTGTAACTGGATGAATCAGGGAAGCCCTCAAGTAGGAGATGGTATCTGACATATGCTTTGAAGAAAGCTAGGTATTCAATGGCAATGAGGAGGGAGTGCATTCCAGACCAGTATAGTAGTGAAAGACGAAATGCCAAATACGGGGAACAGCCAGCAGACTGGTTTGACTCAAGCAGAGAGTGCCTGTAGGGAGTAATAAAAAAGAAAGCTGAAAAGGCAAAGAGGGAGCCAGATTGAAGTAGGCTTTAAGTGCCAGCCTGAAGATTTTATATATTATTCTATAGCAGAAATTTAAAACCTTTTTTTTTTTGTGTGCAGTTCATCCAGGAGTGTGCTGGAACCAGTTGGTACTTGCTTTTTAAAGTTGATTGTTTAATTTTCAGTGTGAGAATTTACACCTTGGAAATAAATCCCTAATCTACAAATTGGCTTGATTGTTTAGATTTAAGAAAGTGATGGATAAAATGAAAATAATTCAAATTAAACTTAAAAGGTTGTAATTTGTACAATATACCTTCCCTTCCCCCAAAGCTATTTGTTAAATGTTTACCAGCACACCTCTGCATGGGTCTTTTTGTCGTTTAGAGAAGCCTATGGATACCTTTTCAGAATAATGTTACTAAATGCATAAAATACATCAGATTACAAAGGAGTCCAATGATATTGAAATTTAAGCATAAAAATATATTTTATAGAAAATGTTCCCAGACCCCAGATTTAGAATCCCTGTGTTGAGGAAGTAGGGAACCATTGAATATTTTTGAGCATGGAGGGGTGACATTGTCAGAGCTACATTTAAGGAGTATCAATTTGGCAACTGTGTGCAGGATGGATTATCAAAAGGAACAAGAGACAGAAAGACCAATTAAGAGACTTAAAAAATAGTTACAGATCAAAGGTGTTAAGGGCCTGAAATAAGATTAAAATGGTCTGAGTGGAGAACTGGGGGAGCCCAAGAAATTTTATGGAGGTAGGATCAATAAGACTTGGCAACTGGTTGACTATGGGAGTGAGTTGAGAGAGAGGGATATGGGAGTTAAGAGAGAGGGAAGAGTCATAGTTGACACCAAAATTGTTCACCTGGACAACTGGAAGTATAATTGTACCTTCAACAGAAATGGGGAAATTTGGAGAAAAGGTCGGTCTGGAGAAAAAATACAAGTTTCATCATAGCCTGGATTGGTGGTGGTGTCATACATACATCAGCACATATCTAGCCCTGTCCCAGGTATCCCAGGACCATATCTCAGTCTAGGCTAGGGAGTGGCAACATTTTCTCTTCTTCCTCCAAAACTTCTACAGTGGAAAGCCAGTCATATCCATTTGAGTAGGCTGGAATCTGAGCACCATGACCACAGACTGTCCTCAGAGTCGCAGGCCAGGCCCTCTTCATACCAATTCCTATACTATACTCTATACCACTCCCATCTATTGCTAAGAGTTCTAGCATTATTGGAGGTTACTGTCACATCCATGGCTGTTGTCTCTGCTGCCCTTGTGGCTTTATCGATGACCAAGGTTGGGGAGAGTAGGGGAGCCCATGAACATAAATGATGCAAGCACACAGAAATTCAATGTACATATTTATAGGAATGGGATACTTATACACTGAGGAGCAAGATTTATTTCCTAATTAAATAAGAGCTCTCTGCACAGTAAATAAATCAACCTTACATACATGCATTCTGCAGTCGCTTCGACTGGTAGTTAACTTTTTTCTCTTGAGGAAAAAATGCTCTCTATTGGTGAATACAACTCCCAAACCAAATCATCATTTGAATTTCATCTAATCAGAATCTGTATGCACCGATGCAGAACACATCCCATTAAACAAGAACCGACCTTCCCAAACTAAGACTCAGCCAATGTTCCTTATGGTAAAGTAACACATTCATAAGCAGGAGCTGGAAAGCCTAAGATGCTTCTGGGCATTTTTTTTAAAGCAACATAATATCAAGCACACTATGAAATAAAAAACACCACCCAGATTTTTTTTTGGGGGGGGGAGAGGGAGGGCAAATAGTGTTACGTGTTTGGATAGTTTTTTTTCCCCCAATTGGTTTTTATGTAGTTCCCATAGCATCTACTACTGGACATGTGGTAGATGTTTAATGAAAAGATGACTAGGTTCAGTTAAAATGTTTCAATTTGCTTGAACAAACCTTTAGTAAGCACTTATGATGGGAGGCCTCCATTCTGGGCATGAGGGTGATGAGGGACGGAATCCCAATAGGTTCAGCAGGAATTCTGATCTATCTAAGACCAGAAAACCTGCAATAGCGTCTGGAAAGAATTCAAGGTCTCAGGCTTAATTGGAGTGAGAGTTGTAGAAGTTTATTGTTACCCTTCCATGAGAAGCGGGCAAGAGGTCGTTAGGGGACCTGCAAGAGAGAGGGGTACATGCTTTTACCTTTAAAGGGTAGGGCTGCCATAGTCAGGGCTGACTGGATGGGAGGGGCCTCAGTGCATAGACAAAGGTCAGAGCTGACCAAGAGGAACTTGTGACTTTAGTGCATAGATAGTTTAGATGAGATTTGGGCCAAGCCAGGAGACAAAAGGCAAGGACAAAGGAGGGTGTGGGCCAGGCCAGAGAAGAAATGAAGAGATTAAGTAAGAACAAAAGGGGTCACAGGGTGTTGCCTAGGTGGAGTGTGGGATAGGGAGAAGGGGCAGAGCTCAAGGGTGGGAAAGGACAAATTGCAGTTACAACTTCACAGACTGGTTTTACAAGTTGGTTTCACAAATTGATCTAGACCCCAGGTACCCCATCATGGGGAGATACAACCTTTAGAAAAGGTACTTCCCTCATGGAACTCAGTCTAAAAGAGAGAAGAGGTAATTACATTGGAAGGGGCAATACTCTCCACTGATGAGAATTTCAACTATTCTGTGACACATAGCCTTACAGCAAGGACTCTTGATCTTTTTGTGTGTGGAGGACCCCTTTAGCAGTCTGGAACTGTGGAACCCCTTCTATGAATAACATTTTTAAATTAATTAAATGAAACACATAGGTTTACAGAGGAAACAACTTATTGAAATACAGTTATAAAAAAACATTGAAAAAAATAAATTCACAGCCCCAGGTTAAGAATTCTTGTCTTATAACAGCAACTTCCTAAAGAAAAAAGTCTTAAATTAAGGATTTAGCATACATTAAATTGCAAACTCCTTGAAGGCAAGGACTGGCTTTTTGCCTTTCTTTGTGTTCTTGATTTAGGTCCTCTGAGCAACACAATGACCAGCTATTCCAGAGGACTCAAGAAACATGATTTCCATCTCCTGAAAGAGATGTGATGAACTCAGGGTACAGATCGAGACATTTGTATTAGACATGACCAAAGTGGGAATTTGTTTTGTTTGACTATCCATGTTTGTAATATGGTTTATTTTTTTCCCCTTGCTTTCTCAGTTGGAAGGAGTGGGGAGGAGAGGGAGAGGGAGAGAATATATATCTGAAGGGAAAACAAAATTTAATTTTAAAAAGAACTCAGTGAATTTAAGTGGTTTGTGCAAGGTCACAGAGCTAGTATCTGAGGCAGGACTCAAATACAGGACTTCTTGATTCCAAATCCACAGTACGATCTAGTTAAATAGGCACACACACATACAGACACATACATATACATATTCAGATATGTGCCTATATATACACAGGTATGCATATAAAGATATATGTAAATAAATAGGCATTGTTTGGCTGTTTCAATCATGTCCAACTCTTTATGACCTTATTTGGGGTTTTCTTGGCACACTGGAATGGTTTGCCATTTCCTTTTCAAGCTCATTGTAAACAGATGAGAAAACTGAGGTAAGCAGGTTTAGGTGATTTACCCAGAATCACACAGCCAATTAGTGTCTGAGGCCATATTGAATTTCATATTTTCCTGACTCAGTTCAACACAACTTAGGAAGCTAGGTGGCATGATGGATAAAGCATCAGGCCTGGAATCAGGAAGGCTCATCTTACTAGTTGGGTGACCCTGTATAAGTCACTTAAACCAATTTGCTTCAGTTTCCTCATCTATAAAATGAGCTAGAGAAGGAAATGGTGAACCAGTCCTATATCTTTGCCAGGAAAATCCCAAATAGGATCATGAAGAGTTGGAATGAAACAACTGAACATCAACTTCCTGAATCCAGGTCCATCACCCCATCCATTGTGCTACTGTGCTACCTGTGTGTGTGTATACATGCATGCATATATATGTATGAACACAGGTATACACACATATATTCACAAACACATATACACATTTAAATACATACCTATACACACAATGCATATAAAAGTACATACATAGATATACATAAAGAGGTATATTTACATGTACCTACATATGTAGCTATATACACATAGGTTTATATCTATACCTTTATCTTATACACTATATACACATAGATGTGTATATATGAACACACATAAGCATGTGTGTATGTGTATGTCTATACACACCCATGTATATACGAATATATATAGGTGTACATATAGTTAATTACATACATATACATATGTTTGATATATACATATTATAAATTATATACATATATAAACTTATGAATCTATGTATATATACACAAAATATATAGGCATATGTGTATTTATACATAGATAAATGCTTACCTATATAGAGAGATAAATATAGATAGATATACATACCTATGTATATATAGGCAAATATATGTGTGTGTATATACACACATACACATGCACACACATATATCTCTGTGTATGTATATCCATATTTATCTATCTATCTATCTTAGTCCTCCTGGTTTTATTTATTTCATTTTATATTAGTTCATCTGTTTTTTTTTCCATGCTTCTTTGTGTAAAAACAAGCTAATTTCATGGGGATGGGACTTTTTCCTTTATCTGTTCACTCTTTTAGGAAATTTTTTTTTCTTAAAAATGTCTATTTTACTGTTTCCATGAATTGCTTTACTGATTTTCTTGCCAACCTTTAAATTGCAAATAGTGTCTGATTGGAAAAGACAATGGCCAAGTGCTACTGTGCCCGGGGATCATTGAAGTCCTGGGCATACTGCACATTTCTAGTGGCTAACATGACCTTCGCTTACGAGAGAAATTAAAATCACACGCTCCCTTCCACAAGCATGTGCTTCATCCAAGGCCGAGAATGCATAGGTGTTCTCTACAAGCTGTGCTAGATGCTAAGGCTGACCATTTCTGTTGTCCGACTGCTTTGATAGTTCTTTCAGAGTCTGGAGAGGAAACAGTAGAATGAAAGGAGGTTCTAGACTTGGAGTCAGGAGACTTGAGTTTGAATCCTACATCGCACACTTAATCATTGGGAGAGAGTAAGCACACCAACTCTGGGTCTCAGTTTCTTTATCTATAAAAAAAGACAACAATAATACTTGAGCGACCTGTCTCACCTAGTTGTGTAAGGAGAGTCATTTATAAACCTTCTGGTTCTATCAGAACATTAGGTGTTGTTATTAACAAACCAAACCAGCAGGCGTTTATAGAGTACCCACTGAATGTTGGGCCCAAATTTTTCATCAAAAGGAGAGATATTTAAGATGAATTCTTGTCTTCAAAGCGATCACAGACTATTTGAGGCCTATGGTTGGGGCAAACACCTCAACTAATACATGACAAGTCAAATAACTTGTGTGACTAAAACTCACTGAGCCTCAGTTTCCTCATCTGTAAAATACGGAAGTTGAACTAGTTCTGAAGTCCATTTTGCCTCTAAATTTAGATTTTTGTGATATGTAGAGAGGAAATTTCCTTTCCTCTGTTGATACAGTAATTATTATATATGAAGTATGACTTGAAAAACGAGTCACATTACTTTATAAGCTGATTGGAACTTATCTGTTCCCACCAAAGTAGTCTCCTTGGAAGCCTGTCTCCTTATTTTAACGCTGTTGTCATTGTTCCAAATGACTAGGAAGCTCCTCTTTGCCAATGGCTTTCACAGCATTTGTTTTGAACATCTTCAGTGCTACTTCCAAAAAACAAAATCAACTCTGAGGCATGCTCCTGAGCCAAGATGAGTCTGGCAAATACCTTTTGGCGAATCAAGTTGTGGAGAATACCATTTGGGGTCCAAAACAATGTGAAAGTATAAAGTATCAAGAATGGAAGATAGGTTTGACTGGCAGGTGGAATCTTGGGCCACCTAGCTAGGCAGTTTGTAAAAAGCATTATAGAACCATGGGGACATTACTGAAATAAGTGACCAGTCTCCCAAATCTACTCTGTTAGCAAAAGAATTTTTCTCTTTACTTTGTCATACCTTATAATGTTATATTTTTCAGAGTTGGAGGGAAATTGTGATCAATATTAAGTAAAGCATTATTTTTTTGGGGGGCGGGGGAGGTCTTAACCTGTATTTCATCATAGAGGACTGACTCTAAGGGTGGGAATTCCTTTCACCTGAAGTTACCTGAGAAACATTGAGAAACTGAGGGACCAATGTTGGGCCACATTACTAGTGTGTTATTTCAGAGAGATGATTTGAACCCCAGGTATCCCTTGTTTCTAAACCCAGTTCACTATACCACACTGCCTCATCTTGAAGTAATATTTAAACTGAAAAAAAAAAAGGATGAGAAGTCTATATGTTTATTTGACATTGATTTCATATTCCCAGTGCCAAATATGCAATTCTCTTATAATTCTAATGCAGGAGATTTAATTTGGCTGGGACTGAAATATACAGGTCACAGCTTCTATTTGGTGCCCGCATCCCAATTACATGTCGCATCATTCTTGAGTTTAGTCATTTAAAAACAAATCCACTGGGGAGTTCATTGTCTTGATGTATTTCTTTAATGTGTACATTGAGTTTACTAGCATTGTTCTGACCTTGGAAATGTTGTGGTATTTTACAGTGTGCAGTGACATTTATGGGCCCATTTGGACTCCAATAAAGAGGTTGATTTCCATAGATTAAATGTCAAGTTCGAAACAGCACTGGGTAATTTAATACTCTGGTGTTGTCCAGTTGCATTCACAATTGGGGCAGTTGACTGGACAGTTCTCTCTATTACTAACTCACTATTGCAACTGAAATTGCTTAACATCAAAAGGTCAACATATGAGTCTAGGGGGAATCAGGACAATCAGTGTGGTGTAATTTGATACCTGAAGAAGCACTTTTTTTTTCTTTTTTAAACACAAGTGCATATGCTAGTCTGTGGGTGAACACATTATTGAATTATTGATAAAGATGGTATTAGGTAATTAAAAGTCTATATGGGAAAATACCCAAGCACAGTTTCCTGGGAATTTTAAACACTCTTGTTTAGTTGTGGTTCAAAAGACTTGACCTCATGCCTCAGGCCTATCCCAGCTTTTGTGGTAATGTCTCCTTGATGAGGGTAGACACAGCTAATGGCTTGACTGTTGGTCTAACAGATTTTTGTGTCTAGACCAACTGACAGTGTAGACTGACTACATTCAAATGTCAACTGTCAAAATAGAGCTGTCATGAAAACAATTTTTGATAAAAGCAAATTGGTTGTTTGACTTATAACTTGATTTTTTTACTTGACTGTCTTTTTTTTTGACTGACAACTAGGGAAATCAGTCAAAGCTCCAAAGTCAGTTGGAGTTAACTGTATGATATGACATATATTAAAAAAAACTAACAAAAAATCAGATTACATTAATAGAGGAGTGTCCAGGACAAGGGAACTGAGAGGCTTATGATACTCTGCCCACTCAGACTCCAGCTCAAGTGTTATATAGACTGTCCTTGGAGCCATATTTTATCAAGGAAACTGATAAACCGAAGAACATCCATCCAGAAGAGAGTGACTAGGATGGAGTAGAGACTGGAGACAGAGCTATAGGAGGGTCATCTAAAAGAACATTAGCCTAGAGAAGCGAAGACTCAAGGGCCTCTGCGGATACAATAACTGTTTCCAAGTACTTGAAAGGGCTACCAATAGTTTACTAATTGTCTACCAATTGATGAACTATAAGTTATTAAGTGCTTCCTATGTCCCATGCACTGTGCTAGGGATATAAATTTAATAAATCAAACAATCACTACTAAAAATAAAAGTAATCAAATAATAGGGACAGCAATAAATACAAAAACAGCAAATACAAATAAATACATTAGATTTATTTCATTTGGTGCCAGAGGGCAGAAGTAGAAGCAATGGGTGGAAATTGAAGAGAGGCAGATTTAGACTTGATTTAAGGAAAAGCCTTCAACTAAAGCAGTTCAAAGGTTTAATGGGTCACTTTGAGAGAGGTAGCAAGTTCCCCAGCACTAGAAGCTTTCAGCTGGAATCTGTACGACCATTTGTTGGGGATATTGTAGAGGGAGCAAGAGAGGAAGGAAGGAAAGAAGGAAGGAAGGAAGGAAAGAAGGAAGGAAGAAGAAAAAAAGGAAGGAAAGGAGGAAGAAAGAAAAGGAAGGAAGGAAGGAAAGGAGAAAGGGAGGAAGAAAGGAAAGGAAGGAAGAAGAAAGGAAGGAAGAAAGAAAGAAAGGAATGAAGGTGGAAGCAAGGGAAGGAAGGAAGGAGGAAAGAAGGAAAGAAGGAAAAGGTGGAGGGAAAGGAGAGGAAGAAAAGAAACATTTATTAAGCACCTACTATGTGCTAGTCACTATGCTAAGCACATTATAAATATATGTCATTTGATCCTCACAACAGCCCTAAGGAGTAGGTACTATTATCCTTATTTTACATTTAAGGAAAGTGAGACAAACAAGTTGTGACTTGCTCAACACACTAGCTGTATAATTTGTCCAGGGTCATAGAGTCAATAAATATCTAAAGCCAGATTCCAGGTCTGGCTCTCTATCTACTGAGCCACCTGGCTGCCTCTAGAGAAGATTCCTGTTCATGTTTGGTTTGTACCAGATGTTCTCTGAAATCCTTTCAACTCTGAGATCCTGTGACTCAATCAAAAGGTCAACTCGACATGTATATACGTATGCATGTGTATATGTATATACACATAGTTAAAGATAGAAACAGAATATATAATGTAACAATGTGAAATACAGTAGGATATAGACACATATAAATATGAGATAATACATATGTAGTTAAAGATTGAGCTTGGATTCATTTTGAAGTAGCAAGTACTACCATCAGAAGTGACACTTCAGCTGAGAGGTCCATTCCAAACCCCACTTGTGGAGTAACTCACATGTTGAAACCAGATTGAAATGAAATTCTTGTGGCAGAGAGATAAAGTATAATACAAAGGAAAGCCACAGCTCTAACTTAGCTGCCAAAAGTCATTGACAGGCTTTGAAAGCAATCTACAGTTTTTTTCTTTCTGTTCTGTTTTTCATGTGCCACATGCGACAAAATGCTAGAATGGGGGTGGGGGGACTGTTGACTTCAGTGCGTTTCTTTAAGAGGAGACTCACAGACTCTGGCTAAAATTTTCATTTGTAATCCTAATGTTTTGGTATCATGTAGACAATCATCCAGTTGTTTAGTCTACATTAATACTAAACATCTGGGCTGTCGGAAACATCTGGATGACTGACTGCATTTTTCTCATGGTCTGGATGTTTTGGTAGACACAGCCATCTCGCCATAGCAAAACATCACTCAGGTAAAATAGGTTATGTGTCAAAGAGAGAAGCAGATAAAGCTGCCCAGCATCTAAGGCCATTTCCTTTGTGCTCAGAAGGCAGAGTTTTCCTGTTTCATTTTCAGTAACCAGACTCCTTTGCCTTGGGGAAGCCCATCTACAAGCTTTGCATTTCCACCACTGTGATGACTTACACCTCTTGTGAGAAGCGGGAAGCCAAATGGGGAGCAGAAGTCCAGCCTACAGTAATGTTTGGGAGGGGTAAGGAGAATAGGAGCCCATTCTGAAGAAAAGCATGATTGGAAACTTACCCTTGACTCAGCTCTTGGCATTCTGCCTCAGCACTAGGTGGTACACATTTACCAAGACATACCCTAAATCTCCTAGGCACCCAGGCCCTTTCTGCTTGTGATTTCATTGTTCTAGGAAATGCCTGGGTGAGGAAACTCTCCCGATGCAGGTTCTCTGGAATTTATCATCTTAAAAGAATTGCCAGGATCACTCCCGTGTTAAAATGACTTGTCTAGGATCACACAGCCCAATGTGTGTCAGCAGTGGGTCCTGAACACAAGTTTTCCTAACATTGTTAGCTCTCTACCCATTAAGAGCATCTAGGTGGTGCAGTGGGTAGAGCATCAGGCCTAGAGTCAGGAAGATTAATTTTCCTGAGTTCAAATCTGGTCTCAGACACTTACTAGTGACCCTGGACAAGTCATTTAACCCTGCTTGCCTCAGTTTCCTCATCTATAAAATGGGCTGGAGAAGGAAATGACAAACCACTCCTACATCTTTGCCAAGAAAATCCCAAATAGGGTCATGGAGAGTTAGTACAACTGAACAACAATTTTGCTCTCTAATTTGGAACCTGAATTTCTCAATGTCAGAGGTTGCCCCCTCACACCTTCACCCCCAAGGTACCACCAGTATTTTCTGGTATGCACACCAAAGCTATCCCTCTCATATATAGCATGATCAACTCATATGCTTATCCTACCATCACCATCAGCAGATTATTGGGATTCCTCAGAACTCCTGCACAGAAACTGTGACTTAAAGGATCGACTTGTCTTCCCTCATTTTAAAGATGGCGAAACAGAGGGCAATTTGACACGAAGATTGAGGAAAGTAAGTTAGCCTCAAACTAGAAGTAACTGAGGTCTCTGATCCTCCCACACTCCCTATGAACCTCAGGATCACGACTTTCATGCCAACACTAAATCTGAGAGCTCCTAAGAGCCTGAAGTTTTTACTATTGTTTTGTATTTCCCATAAAAGTCCTTTAATGTCTTCCAAGAATATATCTTTCTAACACTAATATTCACCTGGTAATTCTATACAGCTGGGAATCATGGGATACAATTATTTCAGAGGAAGCATGGTTGGAGGTGACATAGAATGCAATGGAAAGATCCATGGAGGCAGGAAGTTACCATCAATGATTTCAAAGAGAAGTGGGTCTAAAGGACCTTATCAAGGACTAGTAGAACCGAAAAAGGTGATGCACCAGCCATAAAACAGAAACAATCAATCAATAAGCTCTTATTAAGTGTCTAGTATGAGCCAGACAAGGCCACTAGGTGGCACCACAGTGCTCAGAATACCAGGCCTGGAGACTTGTCGTCTTGAGTTCAAATCTGTTCTCAGATACTAGCTTTGTGACCCTGGCCAAGTCACTTAACCTTGTTTGTCTGTTTCCTCATCTCTAAAATGAGCTGGAGAAGAAAACTGCAAACCAGTCTAGTATCTTTGCCAAGAAAAGCCCAAATGGGGTCATGAAGCATCAGATGAGACTGAACAGCAATATATGTGTATATATATAAATGTATATCTATTATACCATATGTATGTATGTATATGTATACACACACACACACACACACATATATGTGCATTGCATACCTTTATTTGTACATGTTCTTTCCCTAGAACGTAAGCACCTTGAGGGCAGGGGCAGTTTCATATCTGTGTTTGTATCCCCAACATGTAGTATAGCACTTGGTACATAGTAGACACTTACTGTTTGTTGATTGATTGAAGGGTTGGTAGTTTTTGAAAGAGTCAAAGCACAGAAAGGTATTCTGGGGCACAAATAAGAAAAGTTATGTGTTACTGGGATTTGGGGGTGGGGTGGGAGAAGAATAAGATTTCCCAAGCCCTTTGGCCAGTGATTTGAGGATAAATTATTCTCAGAGGACCAAATGAGGGAGCTGTGTGAGAAAGGTTCTTGCATAGGCTTTCAAATCCTTTCCCATCTTGAGGGCTGAGGAGAAGCACATGCTGGAGGAGTGTGGGCTGTAGCCTAATCCAGAATGAACTAGAGAGGGCTTAGTATCAAGTCTTTGGACAAAGGATCCTTCACCTAGATTTCATGAATGTGGGTTTTTTTTTTTCTTTGCCTTTTTTTGGAGGGCAATTGGGGTTGAGTAACTTGCCCAAGGTTACATGGCTAGTTTTTTTGTGTGGGTGTTAAGTGTCTGAGGCCAGTACTGAACTCAGGTACTCCTGATTCGGGGGCCAGCGCTTTACTCACTGCGCCACTTAGCTGCCCCTATGAACATGGTTTTACAAAAATATTTTAATAAGTATAGTTTGATATAATCAGTTTCCTTTGTAATATTATGTATTTTATTTTATGTATCTAAAACAGTATTCTAAGAAGGGGTCCATAGGTCTGTAGGTTTCACCAGATTGCCAAAGGGGTCCATGACACTCACAAAAGACTAGGAATCTCATGTATGCATGCATGTATATCGATCTATCTATCTGTCTCTCTATCCATCTGTCTTTTCATCTATCTAACCATCTACTTATCTATCCACTGATCTATGTATCTTTCTGTTATCTGTTCATCCATCCATCCATCCATCTATCTATCTATCTATCTATCTATCTATCTATCTATCTATCTATCTATATCTGCTGACATAACTGATAATCCTGAGTACCAGGATTAAGTATAAGATTCCTTGTAAATATCCATATCTTATTGGGCTTCTCCCTCTCCTCATCATATATTTTGACTATATATATGTATATATATACATATATACATACATATATATATATATATACATATATATATATATATGTAAAACCCCTTTTAGTCACCCAAGGGAATGGAGTGCTATTATTGTGGAGCAAGGATAGAGGAAAGAGTAAATCCTGTGGTCTTCTTATGGGAGACCTAAAATTTGGGGAACCCAAGTAAGAAGTGATGGAAGCTAGAAAGATGAATGGGAGTACCAATGATCCAAAACCTGGGCTTGCTGTTAGGGGAAAAAATGTGGGATCAAGGGGATCCAGAGGCCCTTCTTGCACTGTGGCACCATAGCACCTTATCTGTAAAATGAGAGGGATGGACATGACATTGATAGTTCCCTTCTATTTCTCAAATTCCATTCTAGAGTGAGTCTGGGGGCAGGTTCTGGACTGTTGATGCTGAGGCATCTCTGAATGTTCATAATATCACTACCAAGATTTGATGACTCCAGGACGAGAGATCCCATATTCACAGTATTGTAGGTGATTTAATTGACTATGAGACTTTCTTGGCCGTTGTGAGATAAAGGTCAAAATACAAGCTGAAGTACAGAAGAGAGCAGATTCTTCACATCAATCATAACTGCTTCACAGAGCTATTACTAGGAAGAGGGGACCAGAGTTTTCCCACAGGGCACTAAAATCTCAAGGGTAATGACAGTACTTACACCCTTTTCACCCCAAAACAACTGAATTTAGCATCTAATTAGCAATGATTAGTTAAAATAGAAAGGTGAAAGATAGTGGACTTTCTTCTCCTGGTAGCTGTTTCTTAGAGGACCCAGCAGTAGACTCATGTTATCTAAGGTTTTTTGTGTGTTATGTCTGATGAAACCTACAGAAGACTTCTCAGAATAATATTTCAAATGCATAACATAAAATACTTAGGATTATGAAGGAAACCAAGTATATAGGAACAGATACACAAAGTCTATATTTTGATATGTTTCAATATGAATATATAATATGTATTTATATACAATTACACACACATATATAATTCTCTCTCTCTCTCTCTCTCTCTCTCTCTCTCTCTCTCTCTCTCTCTTTCTTTCTCTCTCTCTCTCATATCCCAGGTTAAAAATCTCTGACCTCTAGTGTATCAGTGTCCTGAGGACTCTGCCTCTTTCATCAAACAACTAAATCTAAATTTCCCTTATAAAGTTGATTTGAGGGGTGACTAGGTGACACAGTGAACAGAGCACTGGCCCTGGAGTCAGGAGGACCTCACTTCAAATCCGCCCTCAGACACTTAACACAAAACTAGTCGTGTGACCTTGGGCAAGTCACTTAACCTCGATTGCCCTACCTTCCCCCCTCCAAAAAAAAACTAAAGTTGATTTGAGAGCCATTAGGTTCTGTTTGCCTTGGGTGTGTTTTGTGAAACTTGCCCTATGGGTCAAAATTGCTACTCATAGCTCTGCTACAAGACAGACTTGGTGGGGATGGGGAGTGGGAACTCAATATGAAAATATACTGTAAGAATAATCCTGGCTGTTTATTGAATCCTGTACAATTCTTCAATTATTTGCTCTTGCTGTTACCAGGAAACTTGAAGCTTGAAATACTTTCCATAGCCTCTCTCTCAACTAGTCTTTCCTCTCTTTTGACTTGTTCCAGAACAAAATGGCCCAAGGACCCATGACACATAGCCCTTATGGTTTGTGTAAAGACCAATATTCCTTGGCAGGACCTATGAACAAGGTGTTACTAACAGGTGACTCCCTGTTCTTATCATAAAGGACAACATATTTGGCCAGTTTTTCTGATTTTTGTGCAGTCATGTTATTCCTTTACCTGGCAAGTTGCTGACCTCCAGAGAGAGGGCAAGGCTCAGAGATAATCTTGTTTGGGAAATCATATTTCTTCTGTACCCAACTCTTGGGTTGGCTTCTCCATGAGATAATTTCCATGTCAGCAGGTACTTTAGGAGGGGAGGTATATTCTCCTTTTGAGGAGATGGGAAGAAGTTTAATTGGAGATGGAGGTTTCTGTGTCATTTCTATTTCAGGAGTAGTGCATAACTTGGCTAAGTTTTTAGATTCATCACCACCCTCATCTTTATTACTATAGACAATATAATTATAATTATATAAAATAAATATGAGATATGACAATGTTATAATTATGCTACTGTTGTGTTGTCTTTTTATTATAGCAAGGTTGGGAGAGCACCCAAAGCAAGCCAGAAATCAAGGGGCTTACTTTTTGCCTGAGAATGGTCTGTGGACATGGGAGTTTTGCCTCAGTGACCCCTTAGGTATACTATCATTATGTCACAAAAATGCCCACTTCTGGACAATCTTTCTCAGTGGTGAGAGGTTAGATCCAATTGTGAAGATCAGAAGCATGACTCTGAAGCCAAAATTCCAGGCTAGAATGTTATTTTCAATTATCCTCTTGGATATCCTATGTGATCTGACTCTCCAACAGTATAGAAGCCCATCGTAAGACTCCTATGGGAAAACAGGAGGAAATGGGAAAAGATGACTGCTCTCTTTGGCTGTGCAGTAGACAAAGACACACCACACCACCAAGAAAGGAGGGAAAAAAACTGGACCACCACAATTGAGCTTCTGTGAGTTTCTAGGAGCCCTCTCTCTGGTCACTTTGTCTTTCTCTTGTATGCTATCAACTCATACAAAGGTTGGGCCAATCTGACCAGGGAACACCAGCATTGAAGCCAACTTAATCTGGCTTAAATACCTATTTCTTCCCTACAGGATATCTGAATGTGTATGTGCTTATACATGTAAGTGAGTGTAACCCCTGATAATCAGTCATCTCTAGAAGGGTCCAACTCCAACCCCAGCAGAGCACTCTATACACCCCCCCCCATTCTTGTTTGTAAATAGTACCCGTGTTTCCCTTATAATAAGACACTGTCTTATTATATTTTTTGGGCAGAAAAACACCAGAGGGCTTATTTTCAGGGGAGGGCTTATTTTAATGAACATTGACAGCAATTTTAATAAACAGGTAAATGTGAACAAAAAAATGTACCTTTATTCAATAAGCAAATCACTGGGGAAGAACAGGATGACGCACTCACTGCTGCAGCTCTGATTGGATGCAGCTCGCAGCACGGCGTGTGTTTCACGGGGGGGGGGGGGGACGGTGCATACAGAGAGTACCGTAATGTAGCGTGTAGTGCAGGGGATCACCTTCACTACAGTAGCAATCTCAATAGGGCTTATTTTCAGGGGAGGGTTTATTTTAGAGGAATGTTACACAGTAAGGGGAGGGCTTATTTTTGGGATAGGTCTTATTATTGGGGAAACACGGTATAGAGCAAGAAAAAGTTGACTCACTAATTCTAGAGGCAGGAAGACTTTAGTGTCTCATTTTTTCATTTAACAAGGAAAATGACTCCAGTTATCCCTTACATATTGTGACTTTTCCTGTTGCAGTTTTGCTGTATTATGGGTCAGCATAAAAAAATTAAATGGGAATTTTTTAGGAGTTTTGTGGAAGCTGCAGATGACATGTGAAGGCCAGTAGATGACACAGAAAAAGTTTAGAAGCTCAGAAATGCATAAAATATATGTATAATATTGTATAATATCAATATACTTTATATTTAAATACCACAACAATTCAGACTTCTGCTCTGGCATGAAGAGAGGGACAAAAAATTTTACATGGATTGTTGAAATTCCAGGGGCCTCTAGCCCCTGCGATGTGGAAGGGATAACTGTATTTGTAATTCTTATTAGTCAAATTTTTAATAAAAAGTTTGTTTCAAAGTCTTACAATACTCATATAATACCCACATTATAATATCCATAATATAATAACATAATGTTCATAAAAATACTTGAGTATCATAAAGAATACAGTCGAAAACACTTTGCATGTACAGGTATTGACCAGAAAGAATAAAACCAGGACACTTCTTTCAACAGACTAAATCTACCTGGCTTCTTCAAATGAATGTGACCTGTCTGAATTCCAAAAAGGTTACGGATTTTTTTTTTTTAGCCTATGCTAAGTGCCTCATCATCATGCTTTTTTTTTCTTTTTACAAACTCACATAGTTATTTTAACTTCTTGTCTTCTTGTTAGTCTTAAAATGATCAAGGTTCTCACGTTCTTTAAGGAGGCACAAGGCCTACTCTGAGTCCTACACTATACCCTTGGCTTCAGTAGATTCCCTGCTCAGGCCATTGAAGTTGTTTGGCATAGGCACCTTTACAGCTTAGAATCTTGTAGTTTTTCTCAAGTTCCAGACCAGGAACTGTGGATCTCCAACCAATAAAACCCTGAGTAGTTTGAGGAATTGGTGGTGAAGGGTAGACCTGAAATGGAAAAAGTCAAGACTTAAGTTATCTTTCTAACAAATGCATATTCAATTTAGCAAACGTTTATGGAGTGCCTACTATATACCTGCTCTACTGTGGATACAAAGAAAGCTATGTAATAAGCTGTATTTTCAAGGAGCATACAGTATACTATCAGTCTATTTATTAAGGGCTTATGGCATGGCAAGCACTCTGGTAATAGCTGGAGGGTACAAAGAAAATACTCTGTTGTCTCTCTGTGTCTTTCTCTGCCTCTCTTTCTCAGTCTTTCTGTGCATGTGTATACATATACACATACACACACTTATAATGTGTATATGATATATATGAGATATGTGATACATTTCTCTGTGTATATATACATATATGTGCATATACACACACACATAATGTATATATGATATATATGATACATCTCTCTCTCTATATGCATACATATGCATACACACATATATGTTCCCTGCCCTCAAGGAGGCCGTTCTAATAGGGGAGACTTTTTTATAAATAGATATGTACAGGGTACTGTTCAATATAGGTAGAAAAGAGCCTTAGAAGGGAAGTTCTCTAGCAGCTGGGAGGACTGGGGAAAACTTCCTGAAGAAGGGGCAAGCTCAAGCTTAGTCTTGAAGAAAGCCAGGAATTCTAAGAGATGGAGGTAAGTGGGGAGAGTGAGCCAAGTATGGGCAACAGCCCATGCCAAGGCACAAAGATGGAGGAACATAGGTTGGTGTGATTGCGCTGTCAATTGTGTGGAAGGGAGTAAAAGGCAAGGAGTAGGAAGGGTCCATGTTGTGAAGAGCTTTAAACAGCAAGTGAACGTTCTAAAGACTGGTATGTACGGAACTGAACTTAAAAAAAGTAACATACTAAAACTAGTCTTAAAGGAGCTGAGATTTGATTGGTTTGGTTATGCCCTCTGCTAGTACAGATCACAGCCCCTCCATGTAGCATTAGAGAATTTCTAATTCTAAATTATTGGCAGCTGGTGGTATAATGGATCTAGTGCTGGGCCTGGAGTCTAGAAGACCTGGGTTCAAATTCAGCCTCAGACAGTACTAGCTCTGTGACCCCGGGTAAATGATTTAACCTCAGTTTGCCTCAGTTTCCTCTTCCATAAAATGGAGATAATAATGGCAACTGTTTCCCAAGGCTGTTATAAAGATTAAATGAGATAATAATTGGAAAGTACCTAGTGCAGCTCCTGGCACAGAGTGAGTGTTATATAAATGTTGTTGTTGTGGCTGATTCTGTGGCCTGCACAAGAGAGGTGCTGACCCTTTCCTACTTTAGCTAGACTTGTCCTAGAACATGGAATATCAGAGCTGGTCCAACTGCCTCAATTTACATGTGAGGAAACTGAGACCCAAAGAAGGAAAATGAGTTGCCCAAGGTCACAATGGGACTAGAACCCAGGTCTCTTGCCTCCTGCAATATTCTTGTGGGGAAAGCAGAGTTATCCCTATTTTTAGATGAGGAAGCTGAGGCTCAGAAATTTAAGGCTCGGTAATGGTAGACACATAGAGGCCATCAGGGGAGCCAGCGCTCCCTGAATCCTTTTCAGCTTGGTAGGAAGGACCTGCTAGAGTTTGTGCCCCATTGCCGAAGCTTCAGAGACCCCAGAAACACTCCAGCACCACACTGACCCTTCAAGGGAGAATATCCACAGAGGATACAACAGTATGAACTTTAAAATGCATATTAAGATCAGAAGCATTCTGTTGCTCACATCATTCCTGGAAATCAATTAAACACTTTTTATGATATAATTACTAACGTCCCTAATATTTCTCTTCTAGTAAAATAACTTCATTAACAAAGAAGAATCTCATAAAAATGTTTGACATTTTTGTGTCCAAGCTGCCCTTTAAAAAATCTATTGCAATTGTGTCAGATGACATTCTGGCTGTGCAAAACCTTCCTATTTTGATTAAAAGGTTCTAGTGCGCACACAAACACAAACACACACACACACACACACACACACACACACCCTAACCCTCCCCAAAAAGTCCCTCACTGTCTAGAACACATGGAATAAAAGAAAACGGAATCTAATTAAAACAAAGAAAATAGCATCATATCTGGAACGAAAGAACACAGTTCAATTTGTCAATTCAATCAACAGATTTGAGCATTTTGGAAAATGATGGTAAATGTTTAGAAAGGTTTTTTTGTGATTGTAATTTTACATAATCATCTGTTCTGCTATTACAAGGTGATTTAGACAAAGACACAGACTAAGGATATTAGATCTAGCAGAATTAAGTGAGAGACAAGGGTGTTTAATATATTATGGATTACTGAACTCATCCTTATCTTCTTATTTTCCATCTCTGCTTGTAATAACCCCTTTAGCTGTCTAGGTTGGTTTAAACCGCTGCAGAGAGAAGAAAAATCTGCCCTTTAATAGATTTTCTCTATCAAGTACTAAAATTAATCTCTAAGAAAATCCACAGAAAGAAAAAGAAAGCAAAGAGATGCTCAAGGAGCTGGAGTTGCTATTGGGACAGCTTAGAAAGAGAAATTAGTTTTAAGGCCAAATAGTCTTAAAAAAAAAACGGGTCCTGGGAGATTCTTGTAACCAACACTTTAAGTTGGACCTTTTAATTCTGTGTTCAATGAGAAAGAAAGATGGCAAAGTAAAGGAATTGATCAATTTCATTGGATATATGTGTTTGTATACATATATATGTACATATGTGTGTATATATATAAAATCTTTCTGTCTGTATATGTATGTATATATGTATGTACCTATGGTTGTGTATGCATGTATCTCTGTAGCTCTGAGCCAAGCCGACTCAACCCTGCTCTCTGCTTGGGGCTGGGCTAGAATTTGGCTGGAATGCCTGGGCTGCAGGAAAACAGCTCTGCTCTATGGCTTTCACATCTGGGGACTTACTCAATAGAGAAACACACGGAGAGAAAACAATGTTTCAGTTTGTTCTCTTGCCAGGACTATTCTTCTTTGTTCTCCAGCCAAGGCTGGAAACTGTTTGTGATACTTAGGTGGAGCCCCTTCCTTTGAAAAGATAATTATGGCGGTCACAAGTGCCACCCACTGAGCAGCAGAATGGGGAAACCGATGCTCCTCCATGCCGAAGCCACCAGGAGCCAGACTCCAGAAAGGAATGAGTAGGAGGGGGGGATTAAATCTAATCCACCTCAGTGGAAAGGATACAGTCTGATGATCCATTGCTCACAGGAAAAGCAGACTGTCATTTTTATCCACAGATGTGAAGAGGATTAATAATCACTTTTCCCCCCTTTGGCATTTTTCTGGGAACCCAACACAGATCTCCTACAGAGTTCTAGCTGGGATGGTTCAGAACCTGGAAGCATAATCAAAGGCACACTAGAAAATATGATAGTGTCTTGGAAGACCAGACACTCATAGCAGTACAGAGGGGAGAGAAACTCTTTTATAGGAAAGGTTTGTGTGTGTGTGAGTGTGTGTGTGTGTGAGCGCACGCGTGTTGTCAGTCATGCATTTATTTTGAGTGCTGACTATGTACTAAGCACTGTGCAAAGTGCTTACACAAAGCAAAAACAGTTATTGCCCTCCTCTTCTTCCATCATCATCATCATCATCATTGTCATCATTAATCAATCTATAAATTTATTGAATACCTACTATATGCCAGGCTAAGTGCCAGATATAGAAAGACAAAATGTCTGCCCTCCAGGAGCTTTTGTTCTATCATCATATGGATAAGAGAAGCAGTGTATAGAGTTGAGCTTTGGGTCAAGTAGACCTGAGTTCAAATACCTTCTCAGACACTTAATAGGTGTGTGACTTTGGGCAAGTCACTTAGCCTAGATTTACTTCTGTTTCCTCAACTATAAAATGGGGATAATAATAACACCTACCTCCTGGGATTGTTGTGAGGATCAAATGAGATAATATTTGTAAAAAGTACTTAGTGCCTGACACATAGTAGGTACTACATAAATAGTAACTACTATTGTTTCATTATTACTGGCTTCAACAGTTTGCCTAGAGCCAGTACAAGAGAGTGGTAAGAATATTCCATTGAGGTTTCAGGAAACCTGGGTATGGCTTCTGGCTCTAGCAATGATTTGTTGAGTAATTTGGGGGAATCATTCTACCTTTCTGGTCCTCTAACTGATCACCTATAGAATGAGGAGGCTATACTCAATAATCTCCAAGGTTCCCTTCTACCTCTAATAATCTGTGATCATACAATTTATCATAAAAATCGTAATGATCATTCTCATCATTTGAATTTAGTCTGACATTCAAAACCTACAATCTGCTTCCAATCTACCTTTCTAGCTTTATCCCCCACCGATCCCATTCATACCCTTTATATTCTTGCCAAACCAGGCCTTTTCCTGAAATTCTCCCACTTCCATACCTTCATTCACTTATCTTTCATATCAGATTCCTCTGTTTCTGCCTGCTGAAATCTTACCAATTCTAAAAGAGTTATGGGCGGGTGGGGGGGGGGCGGGGGGAGGAGCTATCTCTTCTATGAAACTTCCCCAGTTTCTCCCCATATTTATCCTCTAGATGATGCCTCCCTCTTTCAATTTTTTTGTCTTACATTGTTTATATCTCTCCCATGCACTTAGCAAATTCTAACTGTCTTATAGTCATGTGCCTTACATTACCCCTCTCAGCTGTAAAAACTCCCTGGGATTAGGGACTGAGTCAGCCACCATCTTATCCAAAAGAAAGCACGATGCCTTTGCCCATAGGAAGTTAAATAAATAACCAGTGATTATGATGATTCATTTTAATGACCATAATATTGTAGATTTAGAAGTTAAAGGGATCCTAGAGGTCATTGAGGTCAACCTTTCTCTTCTCTCCATTTTACAGAGGAGGAAATTGAGGCCTGAAAGGATAGGTGATTGGACTAGGGTTACAAAACTAATAAATGTCTGAGGTGGGATTCAAATTCAGGTTTTCCTGTCCACCCATTTTTCTCCTATACCATGCTGCTTCCAATAAGAAACTAGTGTTTTTTGCTCTTTTTTTTTTTAAGTATAGGCAATTTACTCCAGACTCAGAATTAAAAGTTGTACTCACTATTCCTCCCAATTTTCCATTTCTTACCCCCCAGGGAACAACAATTGTGCTCTCTGAAGCTTTATATGGGGAAAATCTTCCATCTGTTGCCATTGTCTGGAGCTTTAGAAAACAATAGCTAATTCTAATCTTATTTTGTTTTTTATTTCTTAAAGCACTTTGAAAAAATTAAAGTACTATATAAATGTTAGCTATTACTATTATCATCATCTACAGGAAGCCTTTGCTAGCCTCTCTTAATTCTAGTGCCTTCCTTCTGTTAATTTTCTCCTGTTTATCCAATATAAAGCTTGTTTGTGCATTTTCATTTGCATGTTGTCTCCCCTGCCATTAGATTGTAAGCTCCTTGAGAGCATGAATGGCTGTCTCTTGACTCTTTTTGTAACCCCAGTGCTTAACACAGTGTCTGGTACATAGTAGGCACTTAATAAATTTTTACTGATTGATCATCTCATTATCAACATCATCATCATGCAGGTGGGACTTGAGTTGGGTCTTGAAAGATTGGTAGCACTTGGAGAGAGGAAGGAAAAGGGATGGATATTTCAGGTGAGAGAAGATATGGAAGAAGAAAGGGGCATGGAGTGATATGGGGAGGAGCCAGATTTAGGTGGAGATAAGAACTTGTTTGGTTATAGTGGAAAATGGGGTTAAACAAAGAGTGACATGAGGGAAATGTTTTAGTTTAATCACTTTTTTTAAAAAAAAATCTTAATTTTTCTATCCTTAAGTGATGTGGCATCATTCCTGAGAAAGAGCCACAGGAAAGCATGGATGTGTACTAGACACTATGCAGTGTCTACCAGGCAATTAGAAGAGCTGGGTTCTAGTTCTGGCTTTGCCATTAAGTAGCTAGGTGAGCTTGAGGAAAGAGCATAGATCTGTCAGATGAAAGGTTTGAACTTTTTTTGGGAGGTCAGGATTGTTAGTTTAGTAGATGAGGAGAATGCTATATAATTCAACTAGATTTTAGCAAATCTTTTGACAAACTGTGTTATTCTTATGGGTAGGAAAAGAGATGTGGTCTAGATGATATTATCTTCAGGAAGTTTTGGAATTGTTTGACTATTTGAACCCAGAGAATAGCAATTAATGATTTGCCTGTAACTTAAAAGGAGGTCTTTACTGGAACACTCCAGGGATCTGGTTTGACCCTATAGTATTTAGCCTTTTTTTCCCTCAAATGCTCAATGTTAATTTTCTATCATGACATGGCAAACGTCAGCAAACATAAATACTTCAGTATACAAAGATCAGCTAGATGATGCAATGAGTAGAGTGCTGAATTTAAAAGTCAGGAAGACCTGAGTTCAAATCCTGCCTCAAAACTCATGTAACTATGTGGTTCTGAGAAAATCACGTAGTCTCTCAGCCTCAGTTTCCTCATCTCTAAAATTAAGATAATCATATAACCTACATTACAGGGTTTGTTGTGAGTATTAAATGAAATAATATTTGTAAAGTGCTTTATAAATTTTATTTTTGGCAAGGCAATCTAGGTTAAGTGACTTGCCCAGGGTCATACAGCTAGTAAGTGTCAAGTGTCTCGGGTCACATTTGAACTCAGGTCCTACTGACTCCAGGGCAGTGATGTATCCATTGCATTACCTACCTACCCCTAAACTTTAAAGATCTACATAAATTATAGCTAGGTTATAATAGGAAAGAAGATTGTATATGAAACTATATATTTCTGCTATGTACAATTTGTTCTATTTAATATTTGTATTAGTGACTTGGATAAAGACATAGATGCCATTATTATTAAATTTGCAGATGACACAAAGATATGAAAGGACTGGAATCCAAAAAGACAGACTAGAAATCTGGGCTGAATCGAATAAGATCATAGTTAACAGAGATAAATAAATGTAAAGTGTTAGCACTTAGGATTCAAACACTCAATTCCACAGCTACAAGATGGTGGAGACATGTCTAGATAGCAGTTTGTCTATAAAAGATCTGGGGAGGTGAGGTCTTAATGTACTACAAACTCAACCTGTCAGCAATATGCCAGAGTAGCCAAGGAAAGCTAAAGCAATGTCAGGCTTCATTACAAGAGAAATTCTTTCTCTAGGACTAGGATGATGATAGTCTTACTCTACTCTGTTCTGATTAAATTGCATCTGGAGTATTATGTTTAATACTGTACTCATACTTTAGGATGGTCTAGAAAAGGGAGACCAGAATGGCAAAGAGCCCTGTGATCTTTCTGTATGAGGAATGATTGAAGCAATTGGATATATTTAGCTTGAAGTAGATTAACACTTGTAGGATTAAGGGAGGACACAATAACTATCTTCAAATTATATAATTTCCTGCCATTTGAAAGAGAGACTAGGCTTGTTCTCCTTGGCACCAAACAGCATGACTAGAAATGATGGGTAGAAATTACAAAGGGGCAAATTTAGGCTAGACATAAGCTGTCCCAAAGTGGAATGGGTTGTCTTAGGAGGTAATTGGTTGGTCTGCCACACCCTCCCCAACCCTCATTGAAGGTGTTCAAGGAAAGCCTGGATGATAGATTATCAGGTGTATTGTAGAGGGGATATTGTTCAGGTGTATGTTATATTAGTGGAGCAGCTAGATTGCTCACTGAATAGAGCACTGGGCCTTGAGTCAGGAGGGCTTGAGTTCAAATCTGATCTCAGATATTTACCAGCTGTATAACTTTGGGCAAGCTACCTAATCTCTATTTGCCTAGGAGGCTAAGCTAGATGGTTCAGTGGATAGAGAGCTGGGCCTAGAGCTAGGAAGACCTGATTTCAAATTCAGCCTCAGATACTTCCTAGCTGTGTGACCCTAGGCCAGTCACTTGATCCCTGTTTGCCTTAATTTGCTGTAGAAGGAAATGGCAAACCACTCCAGTATCTTTACCAAGAAAACCCCATGGACAGTATGGTACATGGTATCACAAAGAGTTGGACATGACTGAAGAACAAATGTTGTATTAGGTGACCTCTGAGGATACCTTCTCATTTAGCCAGCATTTATATGGTGCTTTAAGGTTTGCAAAGCACTTCAGAAATATTATCTCATTTGATCTTCACAACAATCTTGGGAGAAAAATATTGCTATTACCCTCATTTTGCAGATGAGGAAGCTGGAGCAGTCAGAGGTTGAGTGACTTCTCAGCTAGTTAAGTGTCTAAGGTCAGGTTTGAATTCGGATCCTCCTGACACCAAATGTAACATTCTATCCATTGTGCCACCAGCTGCCTCTTAAATTTTACATTTTTTGTATTTCTAAATTTTGTGATTCCATAGATTATGTTGGGCATCACATTATTCAGATGATTGCCTTTCCTTATAGCTAAGAGAAGTAGAGAGAAAAGAGAATTATATGCTTCTCCTATGTAGACACAGAAGGAACAGTACTTGACTAGAAACCAAAAGACTTGGAATCTAGTTCCTGCTTCATTATTAAATGTGTGTGATCTCAGGCAAGTTGCTTAACTTCTCATCTCTTACAAGAGGCTATACTAGATAATCTCTGAAATTCCTTCCAGATTTAATCTATGTTCTAAGACTCAGGTCTGATTACCCCCCTCTTCAATAGATTCCATTCACTCCCTATTTGTTTCCAGGATCAAATATCTAATTCTCTGAAGTTCAAAGCCCATCCTGCCTTGTCCCCACCTCCTCACTTTTTCCATCTTCCTACACGTTACAGCCCACAAGTACTCTTTGATCCAGTGACAATGGCCTTGAACAAGACATTCCAATCTCTTTATCGGGGTATTTTCCCTGGCTGTCCCTCATGCTCCTTCCTTATCTTTCCTTCCTGGATTCCCTCAAATTTCAGGTAAAATCCCATCTACAGGAAAAAAAAATCTTTCCCAGTTCTTCTTAGTTCCAATATCTTCTGAATAATCTTGATTGTTTCTAATGTATCCTGTATATAGTTTGTTTTTACATAGTTATTTATTATTTCTCCCCTGTTAGATTGTGAGATCCTTGAGAGCAGGGACTTTCCTTTACCTTTCTTTGTAAAGTGCTTAGCACAGCATTTGGCACGTATTCGGTGCTTAATTAATGTTTACTGACTGACTAAACCCTTTCTAGCCTAACATTCTATCTTGTATATTCAAAGGTCCCTTCCAGTGTTAATATCTTAAGTCCTATATTCTAAAGGTCCTTCTAGCTCTAATATTTGATGTATCTGATATACAACACAGCACATCCTTCAATGTCCTGAAAACTAGAAAGGGATATTTCTATAGTTCTAAATTAAGATTCAGTGCAGTGGTGTATCCTTCTAGCCTCTGAATTTTTATTTTTTTTGCATCCAGAATGAAGATGATTTCCATTGTGGTTCATTTTTTATTTATGAAAACAGTATTGAAAATTCCATTTTCTAACCTTAATATATTTTTCCACTGGTGTCACGGGCCGGATTCGTAAATGTCCTGGAAGTTCTATCTTGGGCTTCGGAGGCTTAGGTACTTCCCCTTCTCTCCTCAGTAACTAAAACAGAATGTCTAGGTCACCAAAGAATATTTGAATTCAGCATGATTATTTCCCCCAGAAAGCTGTCCAAAATGTTCCCAGCTTAATTCCCCAAACTAAACTTGGAGATAATGAATTCATACCTGAAAATCTGCCCAGTTTCTTAAGACTGAAGTTTAATGTTGGCATTACATATATATGTACTTTGCAAGGACAGAAGCAGAACATGCTCTGTTGTACCAAATCTCAAAAATTTGAAATCTATAGTTGTTATCACGTCAATACTCGTAGAACCTGGGAGTAATTGCCTAGTGTAGACCACTTCAAGTGATTTATAAATGGCAAGTGGGTCATGTTTTACCTTGTTAAATTCTTCTTTATAAAATGATCTTTGGATGCATTGTAACCTATCCCTGAATTTAGACTTCTAAACTCTGGAGTCAGTCATAACTGATACCGACTTCAATGGAACTTAAAATTGAGATTGTGTGTGTGTATGTGTGTGTCTGTGTGTGTGTGTGTGTGTGTGTGTGTGTGTGTAATCAAAGCCACTTTAAATCTTCTCCAACCCCTCCAGAGTTAATTGCAAATCTCCAATTACTGAAGAAAATGTTATCTTGAATTTTTTAACTTGCATTATCTCTATAGAAAGACTTTGTCGAAAGCATAGGAAATATAAACAAGATTTGTGGTAGGGGTAATGTTTATCCCAAAGAACACAAACTCACTATGATAACAATATTTGGTCTGTAGTGGAAAAGACAAGGACCAAGGGGTCATGAGTTTAAATGTTGTTTCCTCATTAGACTGTGAACTCCTTGAGAGCACGAACTGTCTTTTATACTTATTATGTGCCTGGCACATAGTAGGTGCTTAATAAATGTTTAATGACTGATTGACTCAAGATTGGTGTCTAGAATTCCTTAGTAGGGTAACTTTGGGTAACTCTCTACCCTATAGAATAGAATTGTTAAAGATTTACAGCTGGAAGAGTCTTTGAATGGCATGGATCTCCTCATTTTACAGGTGAGGAAAATGAAGCTCATAAAGGCTGAGAGATTTGCCTGCTAGAATCTCTTTAAACATCAATTTCCATATGTAAAATGGAGGTAATAACAATTCCTTGACTACTGCACAAGGGTTGTTTTGAAGAAAGCACTTTTCTTAAATAACAATAGAGATATAAACCACTACTGTTTCTGTTAAAGTTAAGGATCCCTCACTTTTATTAGTTAACATTTCCTTAGCCAAATTTGAGTTGCTGAAGGGAATGTTATAAACTGAGTTTCTTTTTAAAGGCAATTCAAACTTTTTTGTTAATTCAAAATGGCCTGTCCAATTTTATCTAAGATTGGTTAGGTTTTATTGAATTTCTAATTTGAATGAATGCATTGATATAGGCAGTAGTATGCTAATAAATACTTAATAAATACTTAATAACTTGCTCTCAAAAGCTATTCGACAATTTAAAATTCAATCTGCATCATTAACATTTTCTCCATCACTTTCTTAAGTCTAGACAATCAACAAAACAACAAATTAAGTCTTGATTTGGAATATGAAAATTTCTCAGGTATAAGCATTCACTCTCAGAAAGTTTAACAATTGGCTCTGGCTGGTAAGAACTGGCTCCAGCACACCCTTGGATATAGACTTCTTTTGAATATGGTTTTTAGGAAACAGAACCATAGAAAATGAGTCATCTTCACTAAGATGAAAATGACCATTTTAGCCTACCCAAATGTAGACTACTCCCCTCAAATGAAATATATTGGAAAGGAAAAAAATACATAGATTATATTGTAAACACAGAACACAACTGTGGTTTACTTTTAGGACAATTTTTGAGCAAAGTGTAACCTAAATTTGGACCAATAGAATAATGATTATATCTCACATTTATATAGTCATAGATTCAGTGTTAGAAGGAACCTTAGAGGTTTTCTAGTTCAACCTCTTCATTTTACAGATGAAACTGAGGCCCAGAGAGGAGAGATAATAGGATCATATGGGAAATAAGTGGCAGAAGAGGATTTGAACCCAACTTCTCTAATTCAAAATCCAATGTGCTTTCCATTACATTCTGCTGCTTCCCTAGCATAAAGCACTTCAGCATCAAGATCTAAGATTTAAAAGGAACCTTTGAAGTAATCAAATCCAACCCTCACATTTTAGAGATGGAGTCTGAAGCCCAGAGAGCTGGAAAGGACCTTAGAAGACATGTAGTAACTCATCATTGTTACTTACAGATGAGGAAACTGAGGGCAGGAGAGCTGAAATTAATTTTGCAAGGTCATAAGTAAAAAAGAAAACCTGGGTTTTGAACTCAGATCCTCTGACCCCAGTGGATTGTTATTAATTCATTGCTATTTCTATTAAATCATAGAAACCTTAAGTATTTCTAGCATTGTTACCCTTGCCTCATAGAACATATGTCCCAAATAAATAGAATGATGGGGGCTGGCTTATTTTCTGTGAAGAAAATTTTTCCTTATTGATTTCTGGAACATGAAGATAATAATAACCCTATGAAAGAATCAAGGAAAAGTTCTTCTGGTTTCTAAATATTTGTCTTTATAAAACCTCATTTTGTGTTCCCCTCTCCCCAAGAAATGATATTTTTCTTAGTTTTGTCTGACACTGGCTATTTTATTGGCAAAAAAAATAAAATTTGGAGGACTAACAGATTATAGTCATTTCAGTCATTATCTGATACATTGCAATTTCATTCTTGCACATTGTACATTTCATAGCCATGTGCCTCTTAAAATTAACTATTACCTCTTCCATAGAGATTGTTAAAAATCCCCAATTCTTAGGCCAATTATGCCGCGCATCTGACTCAGCTTGAAGGCGGTATTTCCTGAAATTAATAATCTCAGAGTTATGAAAGCAAATTTTCAGAGCTATATTAGCAAATAATCAAACCCATAAAGTTGTGCTCCATCATTGACTTACATTATTAATTTGTACTGTGTTATTAATTTCCCAAGTTAGACAGTTAAAGTGACCTAACAAACCTGGGCTAGAATTAGCAAGACAAAAGGAAGGAAACAAACATTCGTTAAATATACTCTATATGCCAGGCATTGTGCTAAATGCTTCACAAACCTTATCTCATTTAATCCTCATGACAACCCTGGGTGGTAAGTACAATTATAATCACCATTTTGTAGTCAAGGAAATTGAGGCAGACAGAAGTTAAGCGATTTGCCCAGGTTCACAGTTAGTAGGTATCTGAGGTTGGATTTGAACTCAGTTCTTCTTGACTCCAGGCATAGCACTCTATCCACCTCCCTACTTCCAATTATATGGTGATCATTAACAGAATGGCAGGATTTCAGAGTTAGCAGGGACCTCAGAGAGCAGCTGGTACAGCCTCTCCCTTCATTTATTCATTTATTTGAAAAACATTTAGAAAGTGCTTACTATGTGTTAGGCAGTGTGCTAAGCTCTGGAAATACAGACACTAAAATAAAACACTACCTGTCCTCAAGGAACTTGCATTCAGCTGGGAGAAACAATAGGAATAAATGGAAGTAAATACAAAATACATACACAAAAATCATTTGGGGGGGGGGGGCACTAACCTCTGGGAGAATTAAGAAAGGCCTCAAATGTGTGATAACATTTGAACCAAGCCTCAAAGGAACCCAGGGATTTTAAGACAGAATTCAGTAGAAAGGAAGTATGTTCCAAGTATGGAGAAGTTAGGAGACAGAATGTTGAATGTGAGGAACAGCAGACCAGTCAGTTTGCCTACAGAAGTGGCGAACCTTTTGGCCTTGACACCACATGTGGCCTTTTAGGTCCCTGGGTGCAGCCTTTTGACTGAATCCATGTTTTATAGAACAAATCCTTTTATTAAGGGGATTTGTTCTGTGAAGATGGGATTCACTCAAAGGGCTGCACTTGAGGACCTAGAGGGCCACATGTGACCTCAAGGCTGCAGGTTCCCCACTCCACCCTAGAACACAGTAAAAATAGAGTAACATATAATAAGCCTGGAAAGTCTAGAGCAGTTTTGTGAAGGGCTGTAGGGAGCCACTAGAACACTTTGGTCTGGAAAGTGACATAGTTACACCTCTGCCTTTAGGAATATTGCTTTGGCATCTGTGTGGAGGATAGATTGGAGAACAGGAGAGTTGGGAAGACCAATTAGAATATGATTGCCATAGTCTAGAAGAGAGGAGATTAGGGTCTAAGGTAGGGTAGTGGTTATGTGAATAGAGATGTTATGTGGGAAGAATCAACTTGGTAACTGAGTGAACATGTGGAGTGAGGGAAAATGAAAGGGTTAAAATGATTTTGAGGTTGTCAACCTGGATATCTGGAAGGATGGTGGTCCCCTCAACAGATTAATAAGAAATTAGCAAGAAGGTAGGTTTGAGGGAAAAGATAATGAACTCTGTTTGGACATATTGAGCCTATGGGACATCTAATGATTGTCCAATAGGCAGTTTGTGATTTGTGACTCTGGCTTAGAAGAGAGACATAGATCTGGGAGTCATCACAATCAAAATAATACTTTAACCTGGGAGAGTTGATAAGGTGACTGAGAAAGGGTATAAGCAGAATGAAGAGAAGAAATCTTAAGAGAAGAGAGCTCTAGGGGACACTCACAGTTAGGGAATGGGGCTTAGATGTTGAACTAGCAGAGGAGAACACCAAGGAGTGGCCAGACAGGTTGTGGGTCAACCAAGAGAGAAGAGTCATGGAACCCAGAGAGAAGAGAATATCTAAACCTGATATATCGATAATCACCTCAATAGCTACTTCAGCAAGTGGTTATTCAGGCTTGGCTAGAATAGAGATAAGAACTACTACCTCTTAAGGCATAGCATTACACTTTTGGACAGTGCTAATTGTTAGGAAATTCTTCCAGATGAGCCGAAACTTGTGTTACTGAAGCTTCCACCATCTTGGAGTAGTTCTTCAGAGCCAAGTTAAAAAAAAAAGTATCTTTATTAGGATTTTTCTTCAAATATCTGAAGAACATGATCATATATGCAGGCTTTTCTAGTATAAACCCCACCATTACTTCTTTGATCCTTGTATGAGATGCTTTCACTATTCTGGTTACTTACATCTGGACATGATTCATTTGTCAATGTTTTTCTGTCAAAGTTTGTTCAGAACTGAATTCAGTTTTCCAGATATGGACAGCTTATTAGGGCATGTGGTAGCAGGACTATAGATTTTCTCATTTTGAATACTTTCCTTTCATTATGGAAAATTTAGGTATAGTTTAGAATTGCTAAATCTAGAAAGTCTTAGTGATTGGGGTTAAAATTTAAATGCAAGTCAAATCCTCAATGTATGCTAATTGGGAAATAAAGCAAAGAGGTATATCTTATTTAAAAATCCTATCTCAAAGATTTCACAGACGTTCAGAGCTAGAAGGGACATCCATACATCTACCTCAGCAAAAATCCTTCTCCAGAATTCATGGAAAATGGAAAAAAACATCTGACTCTACTTTAACACCTTCAGTGATGGGAAACTCACTACATCCTGTGATAGCTCTTTTATATGATTTATAAAAGGATTAAGAAGGAAATGTTCTAGCTGGTATACAATTCTAGGAGTATGAACTGTCTGATGAGTGTTTCCTTTACCTTGCTGACATGGAGTTCTGTGGGATAATATAGCCCTTTGTAATAAAAAAATGACCAGCATTCATATAGTGCCTACTATGTACCAGGCTTTATGAATATCTCATTTTATCTTCATGACAACTCTGTGAGGTAGGTGTTATTATTATCCCCATATTACATCGAGAAAACTAAGGCTTATGTTACTAAACTAAGTTTAAGTGACTTGCCCATGGTCAGGTTGAACTTAGTTTTCCTGATGCCAGGTCCAGCTCTCCATCCATTATACTACCTAGCCACCTTTGTGCAGGGGAGCAGGATGTAAAAAGAGTCTAGTAATCAATTTTTGTGTGATTTATTTTGCCATTCTGTCCTAATTAAAGGCTTTATTATTTGATTTATTATTCTTGGTCTGTTGGCAGAGAGTGCCTTGGGGGAGTGTGTGGGTGGGCAGGGCTTGAGAGTAATATTTGTTTAACTGTGAATAGCTATTATTATCCATAATAATCCACACAGAACATGAAGTAGGGAAGGGTTCCTGAGTTGTCCGGGTCCTGTGCTATATTTACTCCATGTATCTCAAGCCCTCTTCTTTCAAACTACTTTGTATTTCACTACTTAGTATATATTTGTGTTAATTCACTTTTTATTTATCCTGTCTATAATCTTATTCATAGCATTAGACTGTAAACTCCTTGTGATTAGGGATTGTTTCATTTTTCTACTTATATTTTCAGCACCTGGTAGTGCCTTGGCACATAGTAGGTGCTTCATAAATACATATTAATTGATTGATCAATATAAGGCATGGCTTATCTTTTCAATAGAGAGAAAAATACAAAGCTAAGGTCTAGGTCATCAGTCTATGTCATGTCTCTGTAAATTCTTTGAAGTTACTTGCCTGTCTGTACTCCCTAGTCCCAACTCAACTATATTTCCTTTTATGCCACCTTGGCTTTATTTCTGCCTTTCCAACCACCCCTTTCCCCCCTATTCTTAGTCTCTTAGGTAGAAATATTAGCCCTGAAATGCCTGCTGAAAGCCTGGCTACTGGCTCTCAACTTTGGCTACTGCTCTCCTTTAATCCAGAATTAAGAGAATTCAGTCATTCTGAGATCAAGGTGAGATCTGTCAGCCAGGTAGCTAAGATCAGAAGGAGACCCAGGAAAATTTTAGTGTTGTTGTTCAGTTGAGTCCAACTCTTTGTGACCCTAATTGAGGTTTTCTAGGCAAAGATACTGGGGTGGTTTGCAATTTCCTTCTCCAGATCATTTTACAGATGAGGAAACTGAGGCAAACAGGGTTAAGTGATTTGTCCAGGGTCACATAGAAAGTAAGTATCTGAGGCCAGATTTTAAATCAGAAAGATGCCCTTCATATATGTTTTATATATCATGTATGTATGTATGTATCTTTCTACCTCACATATACATATAAATATGTATTTTATAAAATGTGTATAAATACATATTATATGAGATATATTTTTTCTGTATATGTACTTATATGAGTACATATCTTCTCTAATAGAATGTGAGCTCCTTGAGTGTAGGAACCCTTTTATTTTTGTCTTTGTATCCCCAGTGCTTGGCCCACAGTAGGCATTTAATAAACTATTTGTTGTTGAATTGATCCTGGTGGCCCTTTTTAAAATGTTCTTTAGCTTATCAATGCTACTTCTAAAATAGGATGTTTAGAACTCAACACAATACTCCAGATAGGGTCTGACTAGGGCAAAATATATTAGGATCCTCACTCCCCTAGTCCTGGACATAAGACTTCTTTTTTTAATACACTTTAAGATTGCATTTAATTTTGCTTTTGGCTGGCACATTACCCTATTGACTTATACTCAGTTGCATTCCATTAAATATCCCTGGTCTTTTTTTTTTCCAGAAGAATTGCAAATTAGACACACATCCTACTTTTTATAACGGCAAAAGTGATTAGAAAAAAAAGGAAACAAACGCGTTGAAGATTTTTCATTTGTCCTTAAAACATTTCATTTTTCTAGGTTTGGCTCAAGGTTTATCCATTCAAGATTGTTGTAAAGCTTTTGCCTTTGTCATCCAATGGATTAGCTATTTTTTTTTTCTAATTTTGTGTCATTTGCAAATTGGGTAAGAATATACTATCTCCTTTTTTGTCCATTTCAGTAATAACCTTGTCTAAAAAGGAAATGAGGCTCTTCTGTCATTACTGGTTCCTGATAAAATTGGGATAATTCTTTGTGATCACAGCTTCCTTTTC
Organism: Petaurus breviceps papuanus; assembly: GCF_028583685.1. Classification (NCBI taxonomy): domain Eukaryota; kingdom Metazoa; phylum Chordata; class Mammalia; order Diprotodontia; family Petauridae; genus Petaurus; species Petaurus breviceps. The sequence goes on along the minus strand of NW_027187360.1, from coordinate 14,109,785 downwards.
TTGCTATTCACTAACCATCCTTTATAATTTGTTCTAGAATCTCTCCAGGAACAAAAATCAAGTTCACTAGGCTATAGTTGAAAGTCTCTAAAGATAGAGACAATATTTACCTTTCTCTGATTTCTGTCCTATTCTCTATGATCTTTCAGAAATCTCTAACAAGGATTCTTATCTGCCAGAGCTTTCATAATTCTAGGCTGTTTTCCATTTGGGGCTGGTGACTTGGATTCATCAAGGATACCTTAATGCTCTTTTACTGTCTCCTTATTTATCTTGAGTATAAATGCCTTAGTAATAATTTTTGGTATGTTTCTTATCATCCTTCTCATGGGCATTCTCTCTGTTGACATTTATCATTGTCCTATCCACCCCCTTTGTCCTCACTGTAGCTTAAAACTCTTTTTTTTCCCCCTTAGCATTCCTTGCCAAACTCAGCTCATCTTCAGTATTAGTGCTTCTGACACTATTCTTGTAGGACTTGTACTCAGCTTTTATTACCTGCCCTCACTTCTATCTTCTGAGTTGTTTCTTTTCACATTCTAAGTTGGACAATACCTTCCTTGTGCATTTACAGCAATCTCTTTGGACAATCCCTTTTTAAACCTCAGTGGAATTATTTTTATGCCTTAAGAATCCCATTCTTGACAATTTCTCTTTCCACCATGGTTGACTTCCCCTGTAGAATTTTAGCCCATGAGATCCTACTTATACTTTCTCTGAATCCATTGAAACCTAGTCTTCCAAATTGCTACCATGCATGTCGTAGCAGGTCATAAGGAATGTTGCTTAAGCAAGAACCTCACTGCTTTTAGAATCATTTAGAACAAGACTAAAATAAAAATTACCCAAGAGATCAGAGAACCATTTGAAATTTGGAGCAAGGGATGTTTGGAATGTTTTAACAAAATCAAGCAAACAAACAGAGGTTTTGCTTAAAATGAAGTTCCATTTTCCTATCAACTTTTCTGTGTTACTTCTAGAGAAAATGCAACTATCTCATAGTTTTCATCACGTTTTTGGGAAGACTATCTTATGATTTTTAGTATAGACAAATTTCATGTTTCCTATTTGGTCATCTTTGCAGTCAGCAGAGTGTCTGGTTGAACTCTGATAAGTTCAACTGAAATGAAATTTAGAATGTGGAAGGTAATGGGTTATGCTGGTCTTTGGAGAACCACTCTAACCAAATGTGAAGTTATACAAGCAGAAAATTGGCTACTGGGTAATGTACTTTCCCCCCTTTTTCTCTCTTAGCAACTCTTATAACAGCCTACTAAGGAAGTTTTATCTTCATCAGTGGAGGGAGACACCACACTGATCAAATACATCATTGAAATATGAAAGCACCATCCCTTATAACCTCAAAATACTTCTTGTATTATTCAACTTGCATTAGCCTGTATTTTCTTTAATATTGAAGTGTGGAAAAACAGAAGGAGAAAATTGGTAGACAGGTAGAGATTTCTCAGTGGTGAAACATACGAGAAAAGAAGTCACAAAAAGATTCTGGATACTCAAACTTGTGACTACTGCCAATAAGCTGTAACAAGTTTCAATTTTTTTTTTACTTGAAAATGAATGTTGGGACTGTAAAACATCTGGAAACTTTAGCCTGTCAAGTTTAATTTATTAAAATTTATCAGAGAACTAAAAATAATGGTAACCCCCACATCTTTAATTGCTCAAAAAGAACATGGTTTTCAAATTAGGCAAAGTCCCAAACTACCGAATCCATTTTGATTACAAAAAAAAAAAAAACAATCAACCAAGGAAAAAACCTACCCTGGCACATTCCAGTACTAGAGGGTAATTTTTCATGAAGTTATGAGACAGTAAGAAGTAAAGTTATGAGGCAAAGCATTTTGGTGGAAGTTCAGAGGTTAGTCATATCACTCCTGGAATAATTCTCTGGGGACAGTTTTTCAACCAGATTCCTTATGCCTCACTTTTAGCTTCTTTACCTTTCCTAGTCAAGGCTAGAACCTAAAATAGATATTGAACTGAAATACCAGGATTTGGGAAATTGGAAATAAGGGTTTGAAGGATTAAAGAAAGGAGGTTTGGGGATTAGGGAATTCGGTTTTGGGTTTTCTAGAGTGAACACTTGGGATTTAGAGAAAGAAGGGTTAAGCAATGGGTTTTGGGGATTAGGGGATGGGGAATTGTGGATTAAGAGGTTTGGGGATTAATATGGAATGAAGGATTAGAGATTGGGGACTAGGGAATGGGGGAATAGAAGATTGGTGAGTGAATGGCTGGAAATTAGAGTCTGAAGGATTAAGGGGTTAGGATTAGGAAAGGAAGGGTTGAGAATTCTAGAATTAAGAATTCGGAGGTTGTGAAGAAAGGAATGGGGTACTGGGAAAAAGCAGATGGATGGGAGCAGGGCATTTTTAGTCAAAGAGCCACAGACAGGGTAGTATTGTTTCGGGGGAGTGGTCATGGGATCTCGGGCAGTTTTTCTGGGAACTTTGGGTCTCGGGCAGTGTATTTCGGAGCTGGGGAGCGGGTGTGAGAAGGAGAGAAGGGAAAGAAGGTGGAGGTGGAGCAGCGGGCTGGAGCAGGGGTCAGGGGCAGTCGGCAGATAGTTGCTGGGGCCCAGCGGCTCTGCAGTTACCAGATCTCATCCTGTGCAACGAAATTGAGTTTATCGGCGGCAGAGTTGGTGAGGGGCTTCTGGGCCATGGCTGGTTCTGGTCCGAGTCGGAGTGCAAATGGCATGGGTGACTTGGGCTTCTGCCTGGGTCATTGTGTCCTTACAGTTACCCTTGGCAACTGGGTGTTGCCGGGAGATGGTGAGTGGGAGGCGGAGGCCACCTGTGCAGGTCGCAGGCTTCCCTTCTGAAGCTGTTGGAGGCCCCGCCCCTTCCCTCTTCGCTTTTACTTAAGGTACCTTAAGCTCGAAATAAATTATTCTGTGTTCCCATCCACCTTCTCTCCTTTGTCCCTCAAGAAAGCCCCACTTTCCCTTCTTCAGAGGCAGTGGGGTAAGGTGGAAAGAATCCTGGTTTGGCAATCAAGGTGGGGTTGGGTTCCATTCCCTGAATTCCATCCCTCTCCTGCTATGCCACTTCACAGAATAGAATGCCAGAACCGCAAGGAACCTTAGATCCCAAACACTGGGACATTTGGAGTCAAGAGACCTGTATTCAAATCCCAGCCTGGCTGCTTACTGCCTAGGTTAAGTCATTAACCGCTCTGTTCACTAGATTCCTTATGTATAAAATGAGTTTGTTGGACTGGATGATGTGTAAGGTGTTTTCCAGCTCTGAATCTAGCATCCTCTGATTACTTAAAGATGTGTGTTTCCCAAAGTTCTATCCTTATGCCATTCTGAACTTTCATTCATAGAGGAGGAAACTGAGTCCCAGAGTGGTCAAATGATTTGTTTGTCCAGAATCACATGAAGTTGGCGAGTACTGGAACCCCTGTCTTGTGAATTCTTTGACTTCAAGGTCATTGACCCCCATCTCCTTCTGTATCTTTGAACTAGTTGACATCCATGCCTGGGATGTACTCCCTCTTTATTTTCACCTTTCAGCATTCCTAGTTTTCTTCAAGGTTCAGCCCAAGCACCTCCTCCTCCTCCTTCTCCTCTTCCTCCTCCTCTCCCTCCTTCTGTATGTGTATTTATTTATTTTCCCCCAATAACATATTAAAGCAATTAAAAAAATTTTGTTTTACTCTCCCTCCTTCCCCTCCTCCCTCCCTGAGATAGTAAGCAATCTGATATAATTTATACATGTACAGTCATGTAAAACATTTCCATATTAATCATTTTGTGCAAGAAGACTCGAATAGAAAAGAATGAAAAAAAGAATGAAAAATAGCATGCTTCAGTCTGTATTCAGACAGTATCATTTCTTTCTCTGGAGACAGATAGCTTGCTTGCTTCATCATAAGTCCTTTGGGATTGTCTCGGATCATTGTATTGCTGAGAATAGTTGTCATTCCCAGTTCTTCATTGTATTATATTGCTGTTACTCTGTACAAAGTTCTCCTGCTTCTAGTCACTTTATTTTGCATCAGTTCATGTAAGTCTTCCCAGGTTTTTTTGAAATCATCCTGCTTGTCATTTATTATAGCACAACAATATTCTACCATAATCATATACCACAGCTTGTTTTTCTGTCCCCCAATTTTGATGGTCATCTTCTCAATTTCCAGTTCTTAGCCACCATGAAAAAAGCTGTCAAGCACCATCTTCTAATTAACACCAAACATTTACTGATCCTTGAAGATGTCAGTGACACTCTACCTACCCTATCCTGTCCCTTTGTTTAATAATAAAAGCTAACATTTATGTAGCACTTTAAGGTTTGCAAAGAATTTTACAAATGTTATCTCAGTTGTTTCTTGTAACAACACTGTGAGGTAGGTGCTGTTATTATCCTCATTTCACAAATAAGGAAACTGAGGCTGAAAGATTTTGTTTTCCCCAAATCAAAGATTATAAATTTTCTCTAAAGTTTTCATGTTAGATAACTAAAAGTATCTGAGGTAGAATTTGAAACCAGGTCTTTTCTTTCCAGCCACAAGCCTAGAACTTTACTATGCCACATTGTATCTATTCTGTATCTATTTTACATATTTGTTCAACTGTTTCAATTGTGTCTGACTCTATGACCCCCCCCCTTTTTTTTTTGGCAAAGATACTGTAGTGGTTTGCCATCTCCTTTTGCAGCTCATTTTACAGATGAGGAAACTGAGGCAAACAGGGTAAAGTGATATGTCCAGGATCACAAGACTAGGAAGTGTCTGAGGCCAGATTTGAACTCAATATATATTTTGTACGTATGTACATATGTAATAAGTACATTTTGTCTTTGCCTGCAATATTGTAAACCCACTGAGGGTAGAGATTGTTTTTTCTTTTTCTTTTGCTATTGCTTAGCATAGTACTTGGCATTTTGTAGATGTTTAATAAATTGGTTGTTGATTAATTGATCATTGAATACTAAACTATTAAGGATAGAACCTTGGGCTTAACCAACCTTGGCTTCTGTTTCCTCATGAAGATATCATATTTACCTCACAGGGATTTTGCTATGATTAAATATTAAATACATTAAATATGAATATGGATATAACAATGCCTTACAAACACTAACCCCCAATAACCATGTATAAAGTGTTATTAACAAACTAAATAATAGTGGAATTTACCCTCCCTTTAAATCATCTCACTCCCTAACATTTTCTCTAATCCCTCTCCCACTTCTACTTTTCTCTGGTATTTTTTCATCTCCCCCATCCTTGTTTCAATTTAGATAATCAAAATTATCCCCCACTCTAAAGCTCTCCTGCCTTCCAGTGATGTTACCTAGCACCTCTACACTCCAGAAAACCCTTTCCTTTTTTTCTACCAGCTCCTAGTTGCTCAAAACCCTGGGCCTCATATCTCTCCCCTCCCCCAGCAAAGAAAATTTACTTACTGTAAGGAGACAGCTCTCCTTCTGACTTTCTTCATGTAATAAGCAATTCAGTGTTTACTAGACACTTGGGGGCTACAATGATGCACATGACAAAAAGCTGTGGACCATAAAGGAGCTGACAATCTATTTTAGGAAGCAGTACCTATACACATGCAAAGAAAACTAACTATATAAAGCCATAGATGCTTAATCCCTCATCTGAAAAATAAAGGGTTGGACTAAATGATCTCCTGAGTCCTTTCTGGCTTTGCCATTCTATAAATCTCACATTTGTGATACAGGTAGTAAAGGAAGCAGGGAGGAAGGGAAAGAGGGAAAAAAGGGAAGAGAAAGAGAGGAAGGGAGGGAGTGAGGAGGGAGAGAGAGATATTAAGAGAGGAAGGGGGAGACAGACACACAGAGAGAGGCAGAGACAGACAGACACAGAGAGGGGAGAGAGACAGAGAGACAGATTGAGGTACAGAGAGACAAAGAGAGAGGAGAGAGAGACACACACACACAGACAGAGACAAGCAGAGTGTCAGAAACAGAGAAAAAGACAGATAGACTGAGACAGAGACAGACAGACAGATGAGAGAACTGTTGGTGTGGCTGATGTGGTCAGGTAAGGCTTCCAGATAGGGCCTGAGCTGACATTCTAAAGAAGGTTCGGGCCCAGATTGGCAGATGGAGCTGGAAAGAACTCTGGATTTGGAATCAGAACTGGATTCAAACCCCAGTTTTGCTGAGGCCACCTTGTGACCTTGAGCAAGCTACATGGCCCCTATGGCTTTCAATTTCCTCATCCATAAGAAGTTGGACCAGGTGGCATTTAAGATCCTTTCTAATTCCAAAATTCTATGATGCCTGGAAAGGAAAGGATATAGATCTGTAAAATAGACATATGTGAGAAGAACAGAAAATTTAGTGAACTTTAGTGACACAGAAGCAAACTCTCTCTTGCTTATGTTTTCTCATGCTTGTCAAGCTCTAGAAATCTAAGGCAGTGAGTGAACTCCTTTTGTGTGATTGGGCTCTTTGCTGACTAACAGAATCCATGGCAGCTAATTAGCCAAGCATCTCCTCAGCAGCAGAGGAAGGCTGTTTTTCCCAGGTCTGATAGCACTTATTTGTTCTGTCACAATCCCAGGGGGTTGTTTGCCTCTCTCCCTTTCTCTGACCTCCCTTTATCAACAGATTTGTACTTTAACGGGGCGTTGGAAGGTTTCACAGCTGGTGTTTTTTCCTATTGTAACCAATTTCCCCAGACCCTAGCCGGGTGGTGTCTTCTTGGCTGCTAGAAACGCATGGCAAAGGCTCAAAATCAGGGTGGGTCACACATGCCCACTCAACCAAAATAGTTAAAAGAGGGAACAGGAATTGATTCTGGATTAATTAACATGTATTCACAATATGCCAGTGACTGAGCTTGGGGTTTACAGCAAACAGGAAGGCTATGAGATTTCTTTAGATTTCTTTGTGAGTCCAAGTTTTCCCTTTAAATAGGGAGATAAAACAATTATTCCATGCTGCAATGCATTAGGAGTCAGAAGACCAAGGTTCAAATTCTAGCTTTGCTGTTTTCCACCTTGGACAAGTCACTGAATCTCTCTGAGTCTTACTTTCCTCATTTAGATGTGCGTGAGGTAGTTGATCAGAGTAGTCCCTTATCAAAATAAGAAGTTGTTAAAAAAAATTTTTTTTTAAGCAATCCTGGTTAAGTAACTTGCTCAAGGTTACATGTTTTTGTGTGGGTGTTAAGTATCTGAACCAGGAACTGATCCCAGGTCTCCCGACTCTGGGGCTGGTACTCTTAAATTTTTTTTTCCCTCAACTGCATGTAAAACAATTTTTAACATTCATTTAATAAATTGTTTGAGTTCTGAATTCCCTTATTCCCTACCCTCACACTGAGAAGGCAAACACTTGGATATAGATTATACATGTGCAGTCATGCAAAATGTATTTCTATATTATCCATGCTGCAAAATAAATACATACCCCCCCCCCCCAATAAAAAAAAAACCAAGAAAAATGAAGAAAGTAAAGAAGTATGCTTTGATCTGTATTCAGATTCTATCAGTTCTTTCTTTGGAGGTGGATAGCATTTTTCATTATAAATCCTTCAGAATTATCATGGATCATTGTATTGTTGAGAATAGCTAAATCATTCACATGCCCACTAATATTTCTATTACTGTGTACAATGTTCTCCTGGGTCTGCTAATTTCATTTTGTATCAGTTCAAATGTCTTTCTGGGCTTTTTTGAAAGCATTCTGCCCATCATTTCTCATTGCACAATAGTATTCTATCATAATCATATATCACAACTTGTGTAGTCATTTCCTGTTGATAGGCATCTCCTCAATTTCCAATTTTTTGCCACCACAAAAAGAGCTACTATAAATATTTTGGTACATATACGTCCTTTTCCTTTTTCTTTGATCTCTTTGGAATATAGATCTAGTGTTGATATTGTTGGGTTAAAGGGTATGCGTGATTTTATAGTCTTTGGCCATAGTCCCAAATTGCTCTCCAGAATGGTTGGATAAGTTCACAATCCCACTAATAGTACATTAGAGTACATTAGTGTCCCAATTTTTCCACACCCCCTCCAACATTTATCATTTTCCCTTTGTTAGCCAATGTGATAGGTGTGAGGTAGTATCTCAGAGTTGTTTTAATTTGCATTTCCCTAATCAATAGTGATTTAGAACATTTTTTTTATCATATGACTAAAGATATCTGTGTTTTTTTCTCCTGAAAACTGCCTGCTCATATCCTTTGACCATTTATCAATTGGGGAATGGCTCATATTCTTATAAATTTATCTCAGTTCCCTCTATATTTCAGAAATGAGGTCTTTATCACAGAAAGTTCCTGCAATATTTTTCTCACTTTCCTGCTTTCCTTCTAATCTTGGCTACATTACTGCATTACTTTTATTTACATAAAACCTTTTAAAATTTAATTACCATTTTACATCTTATAATTCCCTATATCTCGTGTTTGGTAATAAAATTTTCCCCTTATCTATGGATATGATAGATAAAATATTCCATGTTCCCCTAATTTGTTTATGATATCACACTTTATGTCTAAATCACGTACCTATTTTGACTTTTTCTCAGTATATGGTGTAAGATGTTGCTCTATACCTAGTTTCTGCCAAACTGCTTTCCAATTTTCCCAGTAATTTTTATAAAATCGTGATCTATCTAGTAAAATAGTGATTCTTGTCCAAAAGGGTTAGATCTTTGTGTTTATCAAACACTAGATTACTATGATCATTTACTACTGGGTATTGTGTACCTGATCTATTCCTCTGATCTTCTACTCTATTTCTTAACCAGTACCAGATTATTTTGATAATTACCATTTTGTCATACAGTTTGAGATCTAGTACTGCCAAGTCATCTTCCTTCACATTTTTTTCATTGATTTTCTTGATCTTTTATTTTCCCAGATGAATTTAGTTATTTTTTCTAGTTCTATAAGATTTTTTGGGGGGGGGGTTGTTTGATCAGCATGTCACTAAATAAGTAAATTAACTTAGATAGAATTGTCATTTTTATTATATTGGCTTGTCCTACTATGAGCAAGTGATATTTTTCCAGTTGTCTGGATCTGACTTCATTTGTGTGAAAAGTGTTTTGTAATTGTGTTCATATAGTTTCTGGGCCATCAGACTCCCAAGTATTTTATATTATTTGGTGTCCTTTTAAATGGAATTTCTTTTTCTATCTCTCACTGCTGGATTTTATTGGTAATATATAGAAATGCTCATGATTTATGTTGGTTGATTTTATATTCTGCAACTTTGCTGAAGTTAATTATTTCAACTAGTTTTTTAGACCATTCTCTAGAATTCTCTAACTATACCATCATATCATCTGCAGTGATAGTTTGGTTCTTTACTACCTATTCAAATTCCTTTGTTTTCTTTTTCTTCTCTCATTGCTTTAGCTAGCACTTTTAGTACAATATTGAATAATAGTGGTGATAATGGACATCCTTCCCCCCATCTTTGTGGGAGATTTTCTAGCTTATCCCTATTATAGAGATAGATACTACTTATCATTTTAAGAAAAGCTACATTTATTCTTATGCTTTTTAGTATTTTTAGTAGGGTGAGTACTGTATTTCGTCAAAATATTTTTCTGTATATTTTGAGATAATCATATGATTTTTGTTGGTTTTTTTGACATTGATATGGTCAGTTATGCTGATATTTTCATAAAATTGAACTGGACCTGTGTTCTTGGTATAAATTCCATCTGGTCATAATGTATGATCTTTGTGAAATATAGTTATAATCCCCTTGCTAGTATTTTATTTATACTTATTTAGTGCTAGTATTTTATTATTAGATTTTTACAACAATATTAATTAGGAAAATTGATCTATAATTTTATTTGGTTTTTGTTCTTCCTGGCTTAGGTATCAGCATCATATTGGTGTAATAAAAGGAATTTGGTATCACTCCTTCATTACCTATTTTTAAAAATAGTTTATGTAGTATTTTAATTAATTTTTCTTTAAATGTCTGATAGAATTTGCTTGTGAATCCATCTGGTACTGGGGCTTAGGGACTTTGTTTATGGCTTGTTTAATTTCTTTTTCTAAGATAGGGTTATTTAAGTATTCTATTTCCTCTTCTATTAAGCTGGGCAATTTATATTCTTGTAAATTTTCATCCATTTTACTTAGATTATTAGATTTATTAGCATATAATTGGGCAAAATAGCTCCTAATAATTACTTTAATTTCTTCTTCATTAGTGGTGAATATACCTTTTCACTTTTGATGTTGGTAATTTAATTTTCTTCTTTCTTTAAAAAAAAATCAAATTAACCAATGGTTTATCTGTTTTATTGATTTTTTCCTCATAAACCAGCTCCTAGTTTTGTTTATTAGTTCAATTGTTTTCTTACTTTTAATTTTATTAATAACTGCTTTGATTTTCAGAATTTTCAGTTTGGTATTTAATTGGGGATTTTTAGTTTCTTCTTTTTCTAGTTTTTTTTTAATAGTTTCATATCCAATTCATTGATTTGATCTTTCTCTATTTTATTTTATTTTATTTTATTTTAACTTGCCCAAGGTTACATGGCTAATTTTTTTGTTGTAAGTGTCTGAGGCCTGATCCAAACTCAGGTCCTCCTGACTCCAGGGCCGGTGCTTTACTCACTGTGCCATCTAGCCACTCCTCTTTCTCTATTTTATTGTTATAAGCACTTAAAGATATAAATTTTCTCCTCAATACTGCTTTGGCTGCATCTCATAAATTTTGATATGTTGTCTCATTGCTATCATTCTCTTTAATGAAATTATTTATTCTCTTTATGATTTATTCTTTCACCCACTCATTCTTTAGGATTAGATTATTTAGTTTCCAATTAATTTTATCTATGTTTCCATGGCCCTTTATTGAATATAATTTTTATTGCATTATGATATGAAAAGGATGAATTTAACATTTCTACTTTCTGCATTTGGTTGTGAGGTTTTTATGCCCTAATAAATGGTTTGTTTTTGTGAAGGCACCATATATAGCCATATAGATAAAATTAAATTTTCTCCACAGCTCTGTCATATCTAACTTTTCTAATATTCTATTCATCTCTTTAACTTCTTTCTTGTTTACTTTTGGGCTAGATTTGTCTAGTTCTGAGAAAGAAAAGTTGAGGTTCTCCACTAGTATGGTTTTACTCTATTTCCTCCTTTTCACCAATTTAGCCTTTTTAAAGAGTTTAGATGCATTATATGGTACTTTGGGGTCTGTAAGTTTTTTGTTCTTCCAAGGAGCTGTGATCTAAGGAAAGGTGTGGCCACTGCTCTCCTGGTCTGTGCTCTGTTTTGTGAGTGATCGCAAGCTCTCTTCTCCACCTGGGACTGTGACCAGGGCCTCTTCTCTCCTGTGACTCAAGCACTAGTGTGCTAGTTCTCCTCTTCATCCTAAGACCGTGTGATAGTAATGGCAATTAAAGATTCCCCTGTATTGGCTTGGTTTTCAAATTGATTGTGTTAAAACCCAGAGTTTGTTAATCCCACCTGTGGGATGGGCTTGTTGATGTGAAAAGAAAGTCCTGAATTGGGAGGAGCTGGTGATGTAGATTTGGAGAGACACTAGAGAGAGGCGGAAGATCTTTTTTTTGGAAGCAGCACCTCGTGGAGAGAGGGAGACTGGGAGAGTTGCTGGTGGCCGCTTTGGATTGCCCTGGACTTTTGGGGCCTGCCCCCTGAGCTGCCAAGGACTGAGGAGACATGGCTGTTTTGCTGGTACTTTGTCTGTCTGTTTTGATGTTATTTTGCCAGATTTGTCCACTGGTGAAAGACTGTCCTTTTGTTGAAGAAGTCCTGGAACCTGGCTGTTCGCTAAGAAGGCCTGCGACTGTCCTGCAGACAGAGAGTGAATACTGTCCACTGGTGAGGGACAGTACTGTTGTTGCAG
>NW_027187360.1:14064067-14097906 GCF_028583685.1 Petaurus breviceps papuanus | reverse complement strand
GAGGGACAGTGCTGTTGTTGCAGGGGTCTGGGAGCCTTTCTGTTGGTGCAGAAGCCCTGAAGAAGGATTTTCTTGTTGTATGTTTACAGAAATCCTGGGAGAGGGCTTTGCTAATGTGTTTAGGGGTTCTAGGACTGTTCTACAGACAGAGGATAAATTCATGAAGGGACTGGCAATGTATCTTATGGCCTTGCTAAGCCTTGTCTCCCCAGGAACTAAGATTGCTGAGAACTTGCCTCGTGTCAAGATGAAGAAAAGACCTCCATTTGGGTATTAAGTGCTGTGTTTAAACTTGATGTAACTCTGGGGTAGATTCAATTGTGATCCAGGGGTGGGGAACTTTTGACCTTTTTGTGTTCTATGGTTGAGCAAATGAATGTATTTTACTTATGTTTGGAAACTAATCTCCATTTGAGAAGAGGGGCTTTGTGGTGGACTTAATTAAGGTATAGCCTAGGGGTGGAGAAGTATTTAGAACAGAGACTTTGTAATTGATTGAATGATTGGAAGGTCCTGGGGTGGGGTAGTACTTGGAGATTATTTAATCATACTTAGTAAATGCTGTATTTGGAATGATGTCATGTTTTGATCTTCTCTGTTCTTGGTTTGTCACTAAATAAAATAGAGAGCACCTATGCTGGTATTTTGAACCTGGGAAGTTGCCTTCTTTTGGCATTACATTACAGACCGTGACCCAGATCCTGTACCCAGTGCCAGCAAAAGGTCCTCCTGTAAGCCCCTTCTTACTATCTGTCTGAACCCTTTACAGTCTGGAGGCTAAGAGCTCCAAGAGCTGCCACTGCCACTGATGCAGCTGCCTCCTAGGCCTGCTGCTGACTTGCCAGGTCTTGAGGTCTAGCCGCTACCCTGGTGAGATAGACCTTTCCTGTCAACCTCCCAAGTTGTTTTGGGTGGGAAAATTGTTTTGCTCTGGCCTTTTATTGGTTCTGCCACTCGAGAATTTGATTTGAGGTGTTATTTTCAAGTTGTCTGGAGGAGAATTTGGGAGAATTGAGGTGAGTTCCTGCCTTTTCTCCACCATCTTAGCTCTCTCTCTAAATTAAGGAGTTCTTAAAATAATATTGTGAGATTGCAAGGAGCGCACCATTGTTTGAAGGCTGCTGACAGGACACGGGGAATGCCTAGTGTTTTTTGGACTCAAGATTGACAAACCACTGCAAATGTGGTGCAGGATTGAGTCCTGGGCTTAGAGTCAGGAAGACACATCTTCCAAAGTTCAAATCTCTAAGACACTGAATAGCGGTGTGACCCTGGGCAAGTCACTTAGCCCTGTTTGTCCAAGTTCGTTATCTATAAAATGTGTAATAGAAGGAAATGGCAAACCATGTCAGTATCTTTGCCAAGAAAATCCCAAATGATCTTGCTAAGAGTCAGATATGATTGAACAATAAAAATCTCTACTTATGGCTTATAAAAGTTTATTTAAAAAAAAACAGTTTATAAAAGTTGGTTCTATTTTATGAAGCTCTGGATTTTGAGAACTTGATCTTTAACTTTACCCTTAAGTCTTTTTCCTGATGTGCTGGGGTCAGGGGTGCAGTTAATTTCTCTCTTCTCTTTCCCTCTGATCTGGAGCAGCAAGGCTATTTACAGAGGAGTACCTGGAAGGAGGAGACATTTGCTTGAACAAATACTGAGAAGAGAGTTCAAGGATACTAATTCAGAACCCCAGCCTCCTTTGTATAGGAGAGGGATTTTGAATTCTTTTTATGGAATGATGCTGGAATTTAGCCTTTTAACATGGAAGAGAGACTTCCTATGTAGCACACTCTTTAAGAGTTGCCTTGTGGGTAACTCCAAGTGCAAGGGTTCCTGAGTTTAGGAGTTTGGATGCTCAACTTCTAGAGGGAGATTTCCTGATGCATCCTGCTACTTAAAGGAAGACATCAATCTCAATGGCTACTGCACATCCTGCTTGGAAAGTAAAGCCTGGACTAAGGAGCACAGGTCCAATGTGAATAATATTTGCTGTTCAGCAAGATCCAAAGGATGTTTGTTTTTTGTGGTGAGTCTAAACCACAGGGTGGTATGATGAGTCTTGGAATGCTGTAAAGAACTAAGGGAAAGAAGGACTCAGTGGAATGATAGAATATTGGCCCAACAGCAAATTCAAGTTCAGTACCCTTTGAGGGTGGGAAGTAGAGAAGACCGATGGACTGTTTAAATAAATTTGGTATTTGATCATGGACTCTGGTGACTGCTTGGAGTCCTATACATGTGTTAAAATAAAGACTGCCCTATGCTTAGAACCACATTTTTAGTTAGACACTTTGCAAAATTTGGAAATCTTGACATTTACATTTGAAACCCTCTAGATATGAGTTTTATATACCTGGCTTTAAAAAAAAATCATCTCATTGGATTTTTACTAGGGATAAGGAGGGGGAACTGGAGAGAGATGGACCCTTTGGTATCAGCCCCTCAGAATCAGATCCTATGTGATTCCAGAATCCTTGGGGAATCTTGGCTTATAGGTTTTACAAGTAAAATGAAGGTATTGGGCTAGATGTCTTCTGAGCTACCTTCCAAACACTAAATATGTGGGTATGATTCAGTTCATGAAGTGGGTTGAAGGTTTCTTTTGACATGGCAGTGAATTTTCATTTACATTCAGTCATTCATAATAGGGAATTGTACCTGGAATCAGGAAGACCTGAGTTTAAATCTGGCCTCAGACACTTAATAGCTGTGTGAGTAAGCAAATCACTTAATCTCTGATTGTTTCAGTCTCCTGGCACATAGTAAGTGGTTAATAAATGCTTGTTTCCTTCCTTTGTTCTACCAGGAAAAAAGAGCCTATTTGGACATCTTGCTGTCTGCCTTGCCACTGTTCCCCTTACCTCTACCTGTGACAGCCAAACTCCAGACCTGACCTTCAGAGACTATGTCTCCTTGTCCCATTGATCTACTCAGTTTTAGATCTCCAGCCTGGGACTGGATATTCTGATTGATGAGAAACCTAACCCCCTCTATTTAGTCAGATTTACATACTATGCAGTCATCCACCAGAAAACCAGGGCCTACTTTAGTATCTAACTATCCACCCTTCTTCATGTCAAGGCCCCTTACCCTTTTATGCCTCTTATTCTGGAAAAAGTAAACAAATCAATACTACCATTGCTGTTAGAAAGCGTGAAGCAAATGATTGCCCTATCACTTCATTAATCATTCCTGTGGTTCTCCAGACCAATACTCTTTCCCCTTTCCTGTCTCCCCTTCTTAGAATGCAATCACCTTGAGGCCAGGGCTTGTCACCTCATTTTTGCATAGCACAATACCTGGCATATTTTGGGTACATACTAGTTCTTTCTCATATATTCATCTGAGGAAAAAGTACTTAAGTTCTCATGTGAAATGACAACTTGTTTTAAATGTTGGAACAGATAGAAATGAAGAACAGTGATCAGCACATAATAGGTACCCAATAAATGCTTGTTGATGGATTGTAAGATGGTTGAGCCATGGTAGCATAAAAGAAAGACTAAATTCTTTCATTCCCCCAAAGTAGGAAGATGCAGAGAAACTGGATCCCAAGCATTTTCTTTTTTTAATATATCGTGGTCTCCTTTTTTTTTTTGTTCTGGGAAGTGGAACCTCAGCAGTCCCCCAAGCTTTTTTTGGTGTCTGGATTATGAAGTGACTTTTCCTCAGCAGGTATTTTGGAATTACATTGAATTTGGCTAATCCAATGTCTATAGCCATGGGCTTTTTACCCAGAAAACAAACACCCTTTGTCACAGATATTCATGCTTCTTTCTTGTTGATTTCCTTTCCATAACTTTCTGATAGCTGTTGCCCAAACCATCTTCTTTCTGGTATTTAGAAGAAGAAATTTGTGGCCCCTTGACAAAATACAATAACTTCACTGAGTGATATTTTTGTGTGTGTGTGTGTGTGTGTGTGGTGTGGTGTGTGTGTGTGTGTCTAAAATTTATTATTCAGAATAGATTTCAAACTGGAAGGATTTGAAAGAGAAAAGGACTGCTATACTTTATGATTCTATGTGGGGAACCAGGAAAATATTTACAGCTTGCAAAAAGTTCACTATGTTCCAGTATATTAATATTTTTGGCCCTCAATCAACTTTTCAGTACAATTTTTCTCCTTGCCGTTGCTATATAAAACATTTCAACAACAATGGAGCCAACTGGCTCTTTTTTCGTTTATAAGCTTAAACAGTTTTCTTTCTTTTTTTTTTTCTTATTTCACTATTATTATTTTTTTTGAACCAAAGAATGCTTTGTGCACTGAACTATTACCGTTAATGCGTCTTTTCCCACAGCATGGGATGATTATTATCTCTGAGACACAATGAACGCCATGAAGACTTGAGCTAAATGTGCCAATTTACAGGTACTGTTCTTGATAGCTTTCCGACATGTGTGTGTTTCAGCCCCGGAACCTGAAAGTTCTAGTCTTCGCCCCTTGATTTATTACAAAGCCTTTACTCAGAGCCAAACACTTCTTTCCTTCACAGACAAATCGTTTCCATGCCATACACCTACACTAACAATTAACATCACTCCTTGGGTCTGAAGGAAAAAAATCATTATCCTTCTATAACTACCATAGAAATTCTCATTTAGGTCTAATTATCAATTAGGTCACCAATTAGAGGACTCTGAGTCCATGGCTGAGGCTCTATGTGGTCCTGTTTATTTAGCTCCTGCTGGTTTTCCCTTGTTCGGCTCTTAGGCCACAGGGGCTCCCCTGAAAGTACTGCATGCAAGGAAAAGGAGACTAGTGAAAATCAATGTCATTTGAATGCAAGGGAAACAAGCTACTTTCATTTCAAAGTGTGAATAATGCTTAGTAATCTTGATAATTTAAGGTCTTAAGTGCATAGAAACCTTTCTTTCAGCTCCATTACCAATCCAAGCAGAGTTAGTAGATGGTTATGGGGAAGATTGTTCCAATTCAATTTGCAATTAAGTCTTAATGTATTGGGAATGACTCTTTATTCTAGTACTGCATATACTTAGAGAAAAACATTTTAAGGTATACTGTTTGGACTCTAAATTGTTTATAAGTCACTTTAAGTCAAAAATATTGAACTTGAATAGGAACTTTGTATTAATGTAATTCTCTGCTCCTCTTAAGCTAGATCAAGAAATGTCTGCTAATAAGATACCAGTACTCTGGCCCTCTCCTGAAATGCTCTTTTAATGTCCCTTGCTTTCTGGGATGGAAGTGACCCTGGGTTCTTGAAAATTATGCAGCAGAGCACAAGCTCTGATGGGTCCTCCCAAGGTAGAAAAGCTTTAGATAGAAGCCTGACATGTATGAGCATGTTGAGTAGGGATGAGTCAAGATACATGTGGAGAAGCTTATCAGTGGTTAATTTGGAAGGTATAGGGGTTGTGTGTGTGTTTGGGGGGGGAGGGTAAGCACAGCCATTCATATAACTGTTAGAAATAGAGAAAGTTTGCCCTCCATAGAAAGAAACATTTGGTAGCTATATGATTAGGAGAAGGGGCTGGGAAAGAAAGATTCAAGGTCCTGCCTTGGGAAAGAAGCAGTCAAGATCCTGCTTTAGCAGGAGACATGCTAAATCACAGGGTGAAGATAGGTCATAGTGTTTCCTTAACTGTGCTTTCTTAATAAACTCCATGCATATATCTGACACACCCCACATAGAATTAGAGCTTCATTTTCCAAACATGCATCCCATGAACAGCAAGAGGATCATATGAAGGAGTGATATAATGTGAATATACTAGGAACTATAACTGGGAAGGGTCAGAATAACTCCTGACCTGGAAGGGAGGGACATTGCTAAATTAACCCTATAAAGGCTTGCTCTGCTTCTGTATTGGCAGGCTCGTGCATTTCGGCATGGGGTGTCCACTTCTCATTAGAACTGTAATAAAAACTTTCCTTTACCCATTGCATTGTATAAGATTTTTTTTCGGCTTTGGGTGTTTGTAACATAGCCATTTATCTAGACCTGTTGGGACTGTGACCTGTGTCCATGGAGGGGCATCTACATTGATTCAAGGTTATTTAAAGTGCTAAATTAAGGGACTGGTAGTCTGAGAGAGGAAATGACTTTCTCTAGATTACATAGAAGAACTTGTACTGCAGTATAGGTTTTTGGCCCTAAGTCTAGTCCTTTTTTTTTTTTTTTTTTTTTTATTACTATAGCACACTTTATCTAAGGATTGGTTATTTCTTATTTTCTATCATGAGTTGCTTTAAGGGGTAGTTGAATACAGTGAGAGGTTGAATTCAGAGAGAGATTGCTAAAACCGACAATAAGTCAACAGACATTTATTAAATGCTTGCTGTGTTTCAGGTTTTGTGTTAAATTCTGGGAATACAAATGAAAGTAGGAAAAAAAGAGTCCCTGCTACCAAGAAGTTTATATTCTAATGGGAAGACAACACACAAAAGAGAGCTGAAAAGAAGGAAGAAAAGGAACTGGGGGCAGGGTAGAAAAAGTTCTGTGGAGATGAGAAAGATGAAGTGGCATTTTGTTCTGGAGAGGAATGAAGACATGGTCGGCCTGGGCCTTCTCAAACTGGGAATTCTGGGAGGAACCAGTCAATCAGAAGGAGAGGCTGTTGTGCTGGAGGGCACTTCCAATGTGAGAAATAGACCAAAGATGAAATGGACTTCCAGAGGGAAGAGCTTTCTATGGCATGGTAGACAAAAGTCCTTTGGAGTTGTCAGTAGCATAGCCTGGAGAGGAATAAAATAAATATAAAAAAAGGAGGAAGGAAGAGGAATGATGGAGAGAGCATGGGGCACAATACTTTCTATGATTTGTTGTTTTAATTTAGGATGACAGGCTCCCACCTAGTTTTCCATCCTTATATCATACTGTTCCCCTTTATGAATTCTACATTCCATCCAAACTGGACAACCAGCTGTTCTCAGGCTTGACAATCCATATTCTAACTCTGTGTATTAGGACAAGCTATGTGTCTTCCTTCAAGACTCATATGAAATCTTATCTACTCTGTGAAGCCTTCCCTGATTTCCTAATTCTCCATGTCTTCTCCCTCTTCATTTTTCCTCTTACTTTACTTTTTGTGCATATATCATATCATACCAGGAGGACATAAGTTCCTTGAGAGCAGTGACCTTTTAATTTTTTTTTTGTATTCTCAGGACCTAACACATCACTTTGCATATAGTTGGTACCCAATAATTATTAGTTGACTTGAGTTGAACTAGTTAGCAAAAAATTATTCAGCACCTTTATGTGTCCAGGACAATACTAAAACACTGGTAGATAGAAGGCTATGTAATATGTAATATTCTTATCTCAAACTATAGACCAGTGAAATTAATTTCAATTCTAGGCAAATTCTTAGAATACGTCACTAAGGGGATAGCTATAAACATTTAAAAAGGGAACAAAATGGCAAAGAGCCAGTGTGGGTTCATAAAGAATGAGTCATAGCAGATTAACTTTATTTCTCCTTTTGATAGATTTATCAGTGTGGTAGAATGAGAGAATGCCATTGACACAGTATGCTTAGATTTCAACAAAACATTTTATAAAAGCATCCTTTTGAAGCAGAGGTTCTTAAGCAAGGGTCCATAAACATGATTTTCAAAATATTTTGATAACTGTAGCTCATTATAGTTAGTTTCCTTTGTAATTCCATATATATTATTTTATGCATTTAAAAATATCATTCTAAGAAGGGGTCCATTGGCTTCATGAGACCACCAAAGGGGCCTATGACAAAAAAGGGTTAAGACTATTAAGTTAGAGGATTTCAGAACTGTTTGAATGACTGTATCCCTAACATGGTGATTAATGTGATTAACATGAAGGTAGATTCCTAATAGAGTGGTTCAAGTATCTGTCTGTGGCACTAACCTATTCAATACTTATCAATGATTAGGATCAAGATATATGATTTGCTTATAAAATGTTTACATGACACGAAGCTCTGAAGGTTGTAGGAATATCTGAAAGGCTGGGCTCTAGAAAGATTTCAATAGGCTGAAATGACAATAAATGTTGAAATATAAAGCGTTTTACTTCAACTTGCAAAAAATCCAACTCCAAGAATACAGGATGGAAAGAAGTAGCAGGATAAGAGTTTGCATGAAGAAGACCTGCAGTTTTTAGTGGACTCACAAGCTACATATGATCAAGCAGTCTGACATGGCAGACAAAAGACCTAATGTGGTTTTTAAGCTGCATGAATAGAAATGAAGAATGCTGGATGAGGGAAGGAGTGCTCCTACTTTACTCTGCCCTGATCAATCCACGTTTGGAGTGCGGTGTTTTGTTCCGAGGGACACATTTTAGGAAGGCTGTTGACAAGTTAAAGCACTTTGAGGAGCAAGGTGATCAGGTGATCAAAAAAAATAGAGAGACAACAATATTATATCAGTTGGAAATAAGCTGAAGAACTGTGGATATTTGTCTTGGAGAAGAGATTTAGTAGGAACGTTATACCTGTAATCAAGTATATGAAGGTCTCTTATGGGAAGGAAGGTTTCTATGTATTCTACTTCTCTCCAGGGGACGGAGCCAGAATTAATAAGTGGAAGGTACTTAGCTTGCTGTGAGGAATAACTTATTAACAATTAGAGACTAGAAATCAGTCAGTAAGCATTTGTTAAGCTCCTACTATGTACCAGGCACTGTGCTACATGCTGGTGATGCAGAGAGGTAAAAAAATAGTTCCTGCTCTCCAGGAGCTCAGTTTAATAAGAAAGACACAATGAAAACAACTGTGAATACGAAGCACGATCTATATAGGGTGAGGAATAAATTGGAGACAACGAAAGGATAAGTTGGCTATAATCAACAGAGGCAAGGCTCTATCATTAAGGAAGGAAGGAAATAAGCATTTATTAACCACCTATTATGTGCCAGGACCTGTACTAAGTGTTTGCAGTGCAAAGAAAGGCAAAAGACTTTTTTCCCTGCTCTCAAGGAGCTCACAGTCCAATGGGAGAAACAACATGAAAAAACAAGCAAGTATGTCCAGGATTAACTAGCGACAATGGCAGGATAAACTGGTGATAATCAATAGAGGGGAGCACTGTTATTCAGGGGAAAGAAGAAAACAAGCTTTTATTGAGCACCAACTGTGTGCCAGAGACACTACTAAATGAGATAAATATTATCTCACTTAATCCTGACAACTCTGGGAAGTGGGTACTGTTATTAACTTCATTTTACAGTTGGGGAAACTGATGGAGACAGCAGTTAAATGACTTGCCCAACATCACAGAGCTTGGAATTATCTGAGACCAAATTTGAACTCAAGTCTTCCTGACTCCAGGGCCAGTGCACTATCCACTGCACTCTCTAGCTGCCCCTGCTCAGGGAAGACTTAGTATAGAAGACAAGACTTTAGCTAGGACTTGAATGGATCCAGAGAAGGTAGGGATGAGGAGTATTCCAAGCATGGGAATAGCCCGTGATATAGACCAGAGTCTAGAGATGGCAGAGGTGGAACAGGTTAGATGATGAGGTAGCATCCTCCCATTCACTGGAGGTGCTCAAGCAGAGACTGAAAAGTTGCTTGTTAGGAGATGGTGCAGAGGGGATATCTGCCCAGGTGAGTGTAAGCCCACAGCTAGGTGGCATGGTAGATAGAGTGCTGGGCCTGGAATCAGGAAGAACTGAGTTTAAATACAGCCTCTGACACTTCCTAGCTGTGTGACCCTGGACAAGTCACTTAACTCTATTTATCTCAGTTTCCTCACCTGGAAAATGAACTGGAAAAGGAAATGGCAAACCACTCCAGTATCTTTGCCAAGAAAAGCCCAAATGGAATTATGAAGAGTCAGACATCACTGAAATGTCCAAACAACAAGGTTAAGCCTGGGTCATTTCTGAGATCATCTTCCAATCTTTATATTTTAGTGTGACTGTGAACTCTATGAGGATTGGTAATAACAATAGAAATAATGAGAGAACAAGTCAGTACCAAAATGTGTGGTGCTGCCATTCTTAGTGGCTTGATTGTTTTTTCATTAATCTTGCAGTGAAAATGAAGGTGTGACTGTGTTGGACTCCATGTATTTGAGTTGAGTCAGAATGTGTCTGGGGGTTGTTTTCCTTTAGTGTCTTGGGTCGAGGGTCCCGGGAAGCATTCCATTGTGGTTTCTCTTGTTCCTTTTTCAGGCAACCTGATATGACATGGATTTTAAATGAAAACTTTGGGGTATAATGAAAACCAGGTGGGAGAGTCACCATCTTTTAGGAAGCAGCATAGACAGAATAATGGATTTTGAGTCAGAGGACCTGGGTTTGAATCATGGCTCTTCCTCTTATTGGTTGGAAGACTATGACCAAATAAGTTTCCCTCTCTGAGCTTCAGTTTCTTCCTCAATAAGATGGGTTATAATATGTGTATTGCTTATTACCTTGCAAAGTTTTTGTGGGAGGAGTGCTTTTCAAGCTCTGAAACCCTATGTAAATGTAGGCTATTATTATTTAAGACATTTCAACTGGATCATCTTGTGGGTGAATTTCAGAGACTGTGCCATAGTAGTTCATATTTATGTAACTCTTTATAAAATGAGAAAAACAACTTCCAGTAGTCCCATGAGGAGTTAGTACAAATACTATTTTAATAATAATAGTTAGCTTGTCTATATAGTACCTTAAAGTCTATAAAAACACTTTGTAGACATCATCACAGTAACTCTATGAAGTAAGTGCTATTATTATCCCCATTTTACCCATGAGAAATCTTGACAGATAGGTGGTTAGGTGACTTGCCCAGGGTAACACAATTAGTAAGTGTCTGAGACCAGATTTGAACTCAGTTCTTCCTAACTCCAAGTTCAAAACATTATGTACTGGGTCACCTTTAAAAGGAAGAAACTGACGCTTAAAGAGTTAAGTGACTTACTGAATGTCACGAAGTTAGTGAGTGTCAGAATCACAATTCAAACCCTATTTTTATGAAATTCAGGTCCAGTACTCTTTCTATTACACCACACTGCCCCTCCAGGTATATATTGGGGCTTTATGCCAGGACTTTACCGAAGCAGACCATTTTGCCTCAAAATACACAAGAAGATGAATGTGCCCTCCACCCCAACCCAATCCCCATTGAAGGGTATATGAAAATCACACTTATTTTCTCAGACTGTGTTTTCCAGCTCAATTTCATTTTAGCGAGCCTAAGAAAATGTTCTAACATTGTTCAAGGTTTTAAAAAAGTGGCCCCAAATGGTCACTGATGTTCCTTTTGCCTTCCTCTATGCCACATCCGCCAGTGTTTGTGGGTCAAGTTTCTGTTGTATTCCTGCAACCTTCCCTTCGCTCTTTATGTAAATGCAACAAAAGTTCAAAAAAGGCATCGGAGTCAGAATGAAAACCAGAGTAAGGTCAACAGAAAACAACAATAACAACAACATGAATTGGTGGAGGGGGGAGGATGGGAATGCATAAGGGAGCATAAATAATTCAGGCCCACAACATGTCTCTAACACAGCCATGGTCACCATGGCATGCCTCATTGCACAGAACACTGAGTCACAGACGGTCATTTCAGCCACCAGGGGCTCTCAGGCAAGCAGAGAAAAGGTTTAGAAAAAAGGAGATGCTGGTTTCTTCTTCTTGCACTTTCCTTTGGAAGGGAATTTTTAATTATTTGCCTAGTGTCCAGTATTTATTGAATAACCACTTTGCGCAAGCATTATAGAGAGGATAAAAGAAGCTTGTCTTGAATGTGGGAAAACCTGGCTTCTAGTGCTGCCTCCCATACATCCTGGCTGTGTGACTGGGGGCATAACTTGCTGACTTGCTTTGGTAGAGGAAGTTTCTCAGTGGAAGCTTTGTCTTTCAGTGAAATAACAGGTCTCTGTCACTAACCATGATACTCAGTGGCAGGTATAGGAAAGCAATGGAGATGTATAAAATACCAACCCAACCCTTGGGAGGCTCCCAGTCTGGTCGGGAAATTAAGAGTATGGTGTAGCAGTAGAAGGGGTAGAGTTCTGGATTTGGAGATTGGAAGACCTGGCTTAGAATCCCATTGCAGATACTTAAAGCTGTGTGACTTAGATGTTTGCTAGCTATGTGACCCTAGAAAAGCAAAGGGCATGTGTGTGTGTGTGTATGTGAGTGTGTGTGTATGTGAGTGAGTATGTGTGAGTGTGTGTGTGTGTGAGTGTGTGTGAGTGTGTGTGTATGACCATTTATTTAGCAATGACTATGTGCCAAGCCCTGTATAATATGAGCTCTTCTGATCCTCACAACAATTCTGGGAGGTAGGTGCTATCATTATTCCCATTTTATAGTTGAAGAAACGGAGGCAAATGGAATCTCAGTGCCTTTCTCAGAGTCAGTACCTGAGGCAGGTCTTCCTTACTCTAGGCCTGTTGCTACATTCTCTGGGCTTCAGTTTCCTGGATCTAGCAAATGAAAGCCTTCTGAGGACCCTTCCAGCTCAAAATCCATGGTCCTATGATTCGAAGTCCAACATACATGAAATATAAAAACAAGCAATATGGTGCAAGGCAGCATGTGCCAAAGGCCAATGAGTAGTTGTATGAAATGTGCTACAGGACTTGAGGGGAGGGAGGGAACATCAAGGGACCACTAAAGGCTTGGGGGTGGGGGGAAGGGGGATCCCATGGAAGATATGTATCTTGAACATTTAGACACAGGATCTAGGACTGGCAGGGACCCTAAAGTTCATATAATCCACATCCTCATTTTACAGATAAGCAGAATGAGCCCAGAGTCACTCTTCCAAATTCATGTAAGCAGCCACAGGGCCAGGTTTCAAACCCACTTCATCTGACTCCCAATCTGGTATGTTTGCCACTATGTTTGGCTGTTGACAGTGGATTGAAGGGGCGGAGGGAGGATGTTTCATCATTAAGGGCTGGAGGACATCTCATGAACAAAGTGTCAGAAGCAGAAATATACATGTTATGCTTGGAGGACAACAAGACCAGCCCAAAAGGAGCAAATATTTGCCTTTGGAGAATAATGGGAATTAAGGCAAGAGAACTGACAATTTTAAATTTAAATTTCAGGTCATGTTGCTTGGACATTAATTGTGTAGGCAATGGGGAGATGTGAGGTAATAAAAGTGATGCTGTTAGGAAGATTTCTTTGGTAGCTGTCTGAGGATGGTTTGGAGGTGAAAGAGACCGGACACTAGAGATAGAGATCAGTTAAGAGGCCATAGGCCAGGTGAGAGATAATGAGGACTTGGGCTAGGGTAGGAATAGAAGGGCATATGCAAAGGACATCACCTGATTGTGTTTTAAAATAGAGGAAACCATGGAGTATTAACAGGATGATAGGACCATAAAAGTATCTTAAAGACCATTTAGTACAAGCCTGTATTTTTTACAGATGAAGAAGCTGAGATCCAGGGAGGTTAGCGTTATTTATTCAAGGACCCACAAGAAGGAGGGTCAGAATAAGAGCTCAAGCCCAATGACTCCAACTTCAGCCTCCTTTCCACCATACTGCTTGATTTTTCACTTGGGAATACCACCCAAAGACAGACAATGTAGTAAAGAGGAAAGGATTTGATCCTAGGTGTGAATTCCTAGCTGTTCAGTTCCTTGCTACTTCCTACAAGAGGCAGTGTGATTCAGTAGACTGAACGTTTAGAGTGGGCTTAGAAAGAGGAGGTGTGTGTTTAAATCCTGACTAATATATTAGTAGCTAGCTATGTGATCTCAAGCAAGTTATGTAACTTCTCAGAGCTCAAATTTCCTCTTCTGTACAATGGGATTGATCGTTTTACTTGCTACTTGCCCCTTTGGGTGGTTGTGAAAAAATGCTATGTAGATTTAAAACACAATATAAACATGAGCTTTCATCATGGCTACTTGATTGACCTTGACTAAATCACCTTTATTTTGTGGCCTCGCTTTCCTCATCAGTAAAAAGCAGGTATTATACTAGGTGATCTCCAGTGGCATCCATATGATCTTGATGTTTCAGGTGCGATGGATTTTGTCCAATTGAACTGAGGTCCCCAGACTCTTCTTCTTCTTTTTTTTATTATAGTTGGATTCTCTGTGGAAAGAATTGTGACTTCCAGTGGGGTCAAAGATATTCAGTGGCTAATGAGCATATTGCATTCCTTGAAATGTGGAATGAGCTTTCTTGGGGGAGGTGGTGGTGTGGAAGTCTTCAATTGTTGATCACTTGTTGGAGATGCAAGTGATACACGAGTCATTCCCCCATAGGCTACAAGTCTTTTGGTTTTGACTTTGTGCTCTTGGTCCCTAGCATGGTCTTGCAACAATAGGTGTTTAATAAATGCTTATCTGATTTAATTAAATTAGACAGTGTTCTAAAGGCAATTTTTTAACACTTGTGTATTGAAGTAGATATAGATAGTCTTTGAACTTCCTTCACTCTATAAGATTCTTTGGACAAGTAGAGAAGACAGTGAAGGGAAATTATATTTTTAAAAAAATTTGATACTTTTTGCTTCTACACAGAAACACTTCCCAACAAAAATCTAGAAAACTTCTCCCACAAAGTACATCCCCCTAAAACAATTAAGCAAAACCTCTGAATACTAAGCCTTCAACTTCTCATACATATCACTTTCTACTTTTGTAGTTTACTAGATGTTAGTACATAGGAAGAGAGGCAGCATGATAGTGTAGTAGACAAAGGGCTAGTTTCAGACTCTGGAAGAATTGGGCTCAAGCCTGACCCGGACACATGCTGGGTGTGTGACCCAAGGCAAGTCATTCAACCTCTCACTATCTCAGGCAACTACAGAGGTAGAGTGCATTACCTCAATGGGAATTAACTATGCCAACGAAATCATCTGTCTGGGGGAGATTCTCTCTCTCTCTCTCTCTCTCTCTCTCTCTCTCTCTCTCTCTCTCTTTCTCTCTCTCTTTCTCTCTCTCTGTCTCTGTCTCTGACTGTCTCTGTCTCTGTCTGTCTGTCTCTCTCTGTCTCTGTCTCTCTTTCTCTCTCTCTCTGTGTCTCTCTCTCTGTCTCTCTCTCTGTGTCTCTGTCCGTCTCTGTCTCTGTCCGTCTGTCTCTGTCTGTCTGTTTCTCTCCTCTCTCCCCCCTCTCTATTTCTATCTCCATCTCTATAGCTACAGCTGTAACATCTATCTCTAGCTATAGATCTACCTATATCCATATCTAAAGATACCTGTGTTTTTATCTATCTATAGATAGCTGTATCTATGTATTTCTATAGATCTGTATCTATAAGTCTATGTGTATCTATTTCTATCTATAGATCTATCTGTATCTACATTTAGCTATAGACCCAGCTCTATAGATCTCTATATGCATATGTGTACATGTTTCTCTGTGTATAGATATACATATCCACATACATAAAATGTATACAGACGTCTATATATGACAGATGTAGGTGCTGTCACTGATTGTGTGACACAACTCTATCCTTTGTAACTGACTTGAGTTCTGTTTTCTGTGGGTGCTGTTTACATTTACATTGCTGTCATTTTCTAGACTGCTCTTATGGCTCTACTTTCCTTGCTCTGCATCACTTTGTACAAGACAGTTGAGCAGAGAATCTCCTAAGAGAGATTGATTTATGTCAGGCTGATGTGGCCACTTCCCTCACTTAGTTCAGCTCATTTAACTTTCAATCAACAAATCTCTTAAGTACCCAGTCCTGTGCCAAACTCTACTGGGAATGCTAGGTTGACAGAGTGGGATAGTAGAGAAGCACTGAATTTGAAGTTAAGGACTTGGATTCAAATCCTGGATCTGCTACTCACGCCCTTTGTGATATGGGCTCGTCACTATCTCTCGAGCTGTCTCTTTTGAAAAATGTTGGGGATGAACTGGGGATGACCTCTGAGGGCACCTTCCAATTCTAAAACTATAATCTTGCATTTTTATATGGTCTCTGACCTCTGGGAAGGAGAACATAAGCTACTTAGGGAGACACAACTAATGTATATAAAAGAAATGAAGAACAATTAAATGACTTGCTCTGATAAGGTAAATATTGCAGGACTTTTTATAGCTGCTTCCTCTTTTCCTCCCATGGTACCCACTATTTTTTCTCCCATCTCCAATAGTCAAGTGTGCAGAGTTTTAAGTTATCTCTTCCCATGGTAGCAAAACCTATTATTAGAACTGGACTTAATCCTAATTCTTCTGATCCCTAGTCCAGTGCTTTTTTTTTTTTTTACTAGGCTAGGCTGTTTCACTTACTAAAGACCCTAACTGTGTGACTAATAAAACAAAGGCCTCACTTTAGTGCAGGCTCTGAGATCCTTTCATCACAGGCCATATAGTCCATTCAAATAGAATAGGTGAGAGAACATCTGGGGCTCATAAGAACACCTTTAGTGGTGCATGGCTTGTATTATAGGCCTGGTATTGATCTGACCTTCAATCTCTCATTCTATCTCTTTTTCACATTATATCTCATATAGAATCTCATTGTCCAGCAACATCCTTGTGTCTTAATCAGGGGAGAACAAGGTAGTCTTATACTTTCTCCTTTCCTTCACCTTACACAGTCAATTAATCACACTTAAAGCAACAAAGATCTCTGTTTCATGGGAGAGATATACTTTATATGGTCTCTTCTACAAAGAAAATTTTTCTTTTCCTTTTCTTTTTCTTATACACAATTATGTTGTACTAGGATAATTTCTATGGCCAGAAACTGGAGAGTTCTGTTTGGAAGTCTCAGTTAGACTACATCTTCATCTAACTCAATTACATTAATTGCAAGACCAGTCTCTTTACCATTCCTCCTCCCCCTTAGTGCTAAGGACACTTCCAGGAGATCTCTAAGGTCCTTCTAGGCTGAAGAATCTTTGAAATATGATTTCTTTTGTACCCTCAGTGGGGAATACCTCAAATTCCTAGTTATCTTCGAGTTAGCTGCAAAATCTTAATTTTGGTAAACCTAAAGCACTGACTTATTTTTTAATATAAAAAATCTGACATCTCTTTTCCCTCTACCTCCAGCTAAGAAGGAAAAATAAAGCCCCTATTATGAACATTCATAGGCAAGCAAAACAAATCACCTCACTGCCATGTTCAAAAAAGTACATCTCAGTTTGCACTCTGAAACTATTATCTCTCTATCAGGAAGTACATAGTATGTTTCATCATGATTACTCTGGAGTCATGGTGGGTCACTCCACTGATCAGAATTCTTAAGTCTTTCAGAGGTTTTTGTCTTTCTAATAGTGTTGTCATTCTATAAACCATTCTCCTGTCTCCTGGTTCTCCTGACCTCACTCAGTTATCAGTTCATACATGCCTTCCCAGGTTTCTCTGAAATCAGCTAGTATTTATTCTGAAACCATCCTCTTCATTATTTCTTATGGCAAAGTAGTATTCCATCACATTTATATGTTATGACTTGATCATCCATTTTCCATTTGATTGGCATCTTTTTTCTTTCCAATTTTTTCCACTGAAGAAAGAGCTGCTTTTTATGTTTCTCTTGACTGCTGAGTTTGTACTTTGAAGTTCCTCTATGCAACTCTGATTTTTTCATCAGGGGTTCTTAAAAGGTCTCTATTTCATTAAAGATCCATTTTTCTCTCTGTGTATTATAGGTAGTTTTTCTGGGTAAGTTATTCTTGGTTGTCAGCTTAAATCTTTTGGTTTCTAGAACATTGTACTCCAGGCTCTCTGTTCCTGTAGAGTGGTTGCAGCTAAATCATGTGTGACCCTAATTGTTGTTCTTTGGTACTTGGATTAATTCTTTATGGCTGCTTGCAGTATCTTTTCTTTGACCTGAATTTGTAGGTCATATATGCATATGACCTATGAATAATATCCCTGGTAGTTTACATTTTGGGGTGTCTTCCAGGAGGTGACTGGAAAATTATTTTTATTTATACTTTGGCCTCTGATTTCAAGCGATCTGGGCAGTTTTCTTTCATGATTTCTTGAAATATGATGTCTAGACTCTCTCTCTCTCTCTCTCTCTCTCTCTCTCTCTCTCTCTCTCTCTGTCTTTCTCTTTCTTTCTCTCTCCTCTCTCTTTTCAGGAAGTTCAATGATTATTAAATCACATCTCCTCAATTTTTCCCACATCAATTGCTTTTACTATGAGGTACCTTATATTTTATTCTATTTTCCCTAGTCTTTTGACTTTATTTTAACTTTCTTTCTGTCTCATGGAGTCATTGGTTTTCATTTTGGTCCATTCTAATTTTTAAGGAGTTTGTTGCTTAGGTAGGGTTTTGTATCTCTTGGGTCAAAAGTTGTTAACTTCCTTTCTTATACTTCCTTCAATAGGTCTCATTTCTTTTCTTTTCCAGCTTTTTCCTCTAGCACTCTCATTTCTTTGGTAAAAAAATTTTTTTTTAAATTCTTTTAAAAACTTCTTGCTTTATCTCTTTTGTGAATGATGAACTTGTGCCCAAGCTATGTTTTTCTTTGAGTTTCTACATGTAGATGTTTTGAAGTAATTTCCTTCTAGGTTTCTCTCTTGAATGTCCCTGCCACCATAAAAGCTTTTGGTTTTAGGATTTTTTTTGGTTGCTCATTCTTCCATCCTACTTTCTGACTTCAGACTTTATGATAAGGCTTGACTCCTGGAGCCAAGGGTATTTCTGGGCTTGTTTTGCTACTGCCTTCTTAAAGAATTGCGTATTAAATTATTCCAGGATCTCAGAAAAAGAAGGCTGGGTCCCTGCAAATTGTCAGTGGTCCCAAAGTGGTCTGATCCATGGCAATGTCTAACTTCTTTCTTTCTGATCTGAATTCTGCCACTTTCTGACCTGGGTTTACATACTTGTGGGTTTGCCCCATTTGGAGTTCTAGTCGACTACTGTTGGATCCATCCATTATCAGCCAGCTAGAAAAATCTACTGGTTCACCATGATAAAATTGCAGATCCCTCTTTGGTCTGGGTTTCCTGCCATAGTTATTCCACTCAGGCTTCAGACTCTGCTAGAGGCTAGAAGTGTGATCCTACTTTGCTCCTGGGCTTGTAACCACATAACTTCTGCTTGCTTCTGAACTTGCTCCTTTCTTCATAGCTTAGGGCCTGTGAATACTTTCTACTTGAAAATGACTCCTAGGTAGAGGTCCCCTCTTTAGGGATCCCTGGATCTGTGACCCAGAGCTGGGTAATCAGCAATAGATCTGCCAATTAGTGTTTATTCCTATACTCTGAACAATGTTGGGCCCCTCTTTGCTGGATTTGGAACCTTTTATTTTCTTGGTTCACAGTCTCTCCCTGTTCCAGAATGTTCCATTTGGCCATTCCTGGCAAGACCCCTCTTCCCCAACCCCAGTGTCTTCAGACCTCTGTCTTCCTAAATCCATCTGGTCTAGAAAAGGGATTCATTATGATCTTTTCTTGGATTTCCTGCATGAAACTTGGTGTGATGAGTTTTCTAGATCTGTTTGGAGGTATTATCATGGGTGCAAACTCAGCTGTACTTCTTGTTGCTGCTCTGCCATCTTGGCTTTACCAGTAATTGGTTTCTGAAGTGGATTTAGTAGTTTCCATCTGAAAATTTCTAAACATCTTATCATTAAGGACAAAATTTCTATTTGCATTTTGACAATGGACAAGCTGAGATCCTAACTTAAAATATCTCAGTTCAACAAGAATTTATTTTGTACTTGATAGGTTCAGCATACAAAATTTTTAGTGGTTCTTATTGATTTCATTATATTTTTAAAAGTTTTATTGTTGTATTTTTTTTTTAACAAATTCTGTAACTTTGTGTATCAGAGGTGGGCCAATATGGCACTATGGAAAGAACACTGGTTCTGGAGCCAGAGGGCTGGAGTTCAAATTCTGTCTCTAGTGTTTACTATGATATGATCATGAGCAAGTCACTGAACTTCCCTAAGTCTCAGTTTATTTATTTGTAAAATGAGAGGTTTAGATTAGATGGCCACTGAACTCCCTTCAAGCTCTATGCCCAAGAGCCATTCACAGTCTGGCTTTTTACATACCTTACATACAAATACTACACTCAAGACAAACAACTATCAGGCATTTCCTGATGTAATTTTTAGGGAGTGTGTTGCTTGGGTGGGGTTTTGTACCTCTTGGGTCTGTTCATTTCTTCTTCATCTGCCTACTGAAATCCTTTCTATCTTTTAGACCCAGCTCAGATGCCACCTGATTATCCATGAGGTGATGCTCTTCTCCTCTCCAACCTCCATGATTTCTCTCTCCTCAAATTTTCCTAGAGTGTTTTGTCTTATTCTCCCCTTTACCCCTTCACATTCTACCTAATATGTATGCCATATCCCTGCTATTAGATTGTAAGCACCTAGAGGTCAAGTACTGTATTCTATCATCTATTTTGTATCCTTCTTAGTCACTGAGCTTTCCAACATAGTAGGCAAATAATAAATGTATGTTAAAATGAGTTGAATCAAATTAAAATGTGCTAGGTATAAAGGATGTAAAATTAAATATGACACATCACTGCTTTCAAGCTTATGACTAAATTGGAAACACACACACAGACATATACAAACACACACACACACATACATTTGCACGTGCGAGTGCAACTACAATACAGAAGAGAATGAGAAGAGTTCAAGGGGAAGATCCAGGTAAAGTCTATGAGAAATTTGAAGAGGAAGCCATCCCTTTCAGCTGAGGATGCTGGGCGGGTGGTTAGGGCAGAATTTTTGGAAGAATTGTCACCTATGTTGAACCTTGAAAGAATGGAGGGAAATTGGTTTGCAGAGACAGGTTGGGATATTGGAGTGTCTTTACCAGACAGAGTGTCTTTACCATTGTTTGGATGGTATAGTAAAAGCAAATCTATCTACTAAATAAAACAAAATCCTTAGCTCTCAATTCTAACCAACCACTCATAATATTGAGAGATTAGATTTTGCTCATTGGAAGTATATTTTTGGAATCCTTGCCTGTATGCAACTCACAAAAAGGGATTTAATTTTCCCTCTCATTGTGGTAGCTGGTGTTTTGTCCCATGTGTCCCAAAGGCCTTAGCTAACAGGACAGTAGAAAACAATAGATGAGAGGCTCTTCTACCACAGAGGGTTGGAAGGTTGTTACAATAATGCACGCATGAGAAATATGGTGACAGCAGATGATCTGGGAATTGGAACTTTGCTCGTTGTGTGTTCTTTTAGTGGAGTTCAATGTCTGTCAGTGGTTAGACAAACTTGGCTATCTTCTTGAATCTTGCTTTGAACAAGTTCATTTAATTATTTAATAAGGAAAGAGTCCAAACCTCACGTTTTATTCCTTAGCACCAACTCATATTATGGCACCTCCAGCAGGGATAGGGTTCCACATTCAGTATTCCAGGCCTTCACTGTAGCTCCCTGGGTGGCTCATTCTGAAGCAAGGAGCTTCTGGGAATAAATGTCTCTCAGAAAACCTAAACACATTTGCCCAGAGATGAGCATGATAATAAATGTGAACCATTCTCTGAGCTCATAAGAGGATACCTAATTGCATATTTATTGAATATAAGGTATTGTTTGGATGACAAAATAGTAGCAATGACAATGGTGGACCTTTGGTCCATCATTATTTCCTTCTTTGGGTATTTTCTTGATCTCAAGACTGAATGTTATCAGATGTAGGGAGGGTGCAAAATGGAAACAGAATTCCCTAACAGAATCCCCAGGGAGGCCCCCAGGACTTGATTAGGTCTTTGGTTGGAAACAATCTTCAGTCTAGCAACATCCATTAAGGCAGAAGTGGGAAGACTTAACTTTGAATTTCCTGGCTTTTGAGGGGTTTAAGTCAAGCTCTTAATGTTATTTCAAAGTCATTTTTTAGGGTATGTTTTATACAGTGCATGTTTCAAATCAAGGAAAGAGCTTTTTTTTCCCCCCATGAAAGGCAGGGGGTCTAAGACATTTTAATAGCTTTCATATTCCTTGCTCCAAATATATTATTTCAGCACAATAGTTTCTTTGCAGGAGAATTGCTTAAATGATTCAAAATGGATTTAAAAATATATTTCAAGTTTTAATTTTATGCGCAGAACATTAATGAACAGCACCCCTTAGAGACATTCTGCCAGTTTAACATATTCACAATATTCTCAACACAGATGTTATTCCATCTAAATCCTCTTAGTGGGAAGAAACCAGTAATTTTTTCTTGGAGGATGTCAGAAAATATATTCTTCTGGAAATCATATTTTGATCCCAGAATACTGTGTAAAAGTAGCATTGTTAGGAAGTGTATGCACTTGTCAAGTTCTTTGGACATAGATCCCTTTCCTTTTGACTTTGAAAAAGTTCTCTGATTGTTATTTTCTTCATGTCATTGTCTCCCTTTGAAATTTCTTCATGCCATCGTCTCCCTTTGAAATTGCTACTTGGTGGCAAAAAGGGACATTCTGATATTTCAATTTAATTAATTCCTGTTACAGGGGCCACCACTATTTTGACTCTTGCATATAAGGAAAGAAAAATTTGAGTTTACCTTGTATGAACAAAAAGCTTGGTTCTTTTTTATTTTTACATGTTTTTCAAGATGTGGTCTTCATTTTGTTAAATGTTACTCAAGATTGTAAACTTCATCTTATCAAAGTGTTTCACTTTAATGCTTTTTCTCATCTCAGAGGTTACCCTCACTTCTTGAATAATATTCCAGTGTAATGCAAGCTCTGCCAATCTAACAGGGCTGGGGGCATGAGCTTGACAATGGATTGTATGACTATCATTGGACTACTAAGTGTGCAATGAAAGACTCAAATCAGAAGGTTGTCCACAAGGGAATTATTATTATAACTGTTATTATTACTGTCAGCAGTAGTAGTAACCAACAGAAGAGTGCAGTGGAAAAGGTACTTTAATTAAAGTGAAAACTCTCAGTTCAAATTCCAGTTCTGATAGGATTAGATACTACCTGTGTGGTCTTGGGCAAATCATTTAACCTTTCTGGGTCTCAATTCCCTATCTACAAAAAAATATGAAAGAGTTAGTCTAGATGGCTTCTAAGGTCCCTTCTATCCTTAGAGTTGTGGTTTGATGATCTATAAACATTGATTTTACTTCTATGAAATTGTTCATGTTTAAAGTTTAATACAAAAGAGTTTAATTCAACTCTTTGCTAACATACATTGTCTTCTTCCTTCCTTCCTTCCTTCCTTCCTTCCTTCCTTCCTTCCTTCCTTCCTTCCTTCCTTCCTTCCTTCCTTCCTTCCTTTCCTTCCTTCCTTTCTCCCTTCTTTCCTTCCTTTTTTCCTTCTTTCATTCCTTCCTTCCTTTCTGGAGGGGTGTAATAAGAATGTAAATTTTGAAGATCTCCCCTGCCCCTAGGCTAATGTGCACCTGAAGCCTGGGGTGGGAGGCCTGGTTTTCAGTAGATACAATGTAATAAGAATGTAAATTTTAAAGATCTTCCCTGCCCCTAGGCTAATGTGCACCTGAAGCCTGGGGTGTGAGGCTTGTTTTTCAGTAGATACTTCTTGATTGGCCAGTGAGTCAATAAGGTTGTTACATTCTCTGAGCCAGGAGAAGGCTATATAAGCCCTGATGTGTAGCTTTGTTTTGGGACTCACTTTGAGAAGTATTCTGTGATTTGATCTGAATTCTGGGAAGCCGTTGTTGAGAGTCCCCCGGCTTTGAAAAACCCAGAATGTGGAAACCCAGATGTTGACTGGGTATGGATGTAATGGTTGGACAGTTTGGAAATCTGTCTACTTGATGTTTCTGTCTTGATAATTATGCCTGTATACTTTGAGGTTCAGGGTGCTGACCTTTTCTCCTGAACAAGGTAAACGATATATGTCTGACTGATTAAAGTAAGCTTGTTAACCCATTTTGAGTTGCTTTCCTTTAACAAAGCAGATCCAAGAACCTGTATTGGCGGCAAACCCTGAGGACCCCCGGGGTGCTTGCTGCTACAAGGGGGAAAGCCAGGGCAATCGGGGTTAAGTGATTTGCCCAATGTCACATGGCTAGTTAAGTGGTAAGTGTCTGAGGCTGGATTTGAACTCAGTTCCTCCTGACTCCAGGGCCAGCGCTCTATTCACTGCGACACCTAGCCCCCCCCAAACATACATTATCAATAGGAAAGCCATGTTAATATTAAAAAAAAGGCATTTTCTCTTAGGACAGATTCATTTTAGGTGACCTTGTTTCATTCTGTTATTTGTCGTCTTAGAACCACTTTCTTCATGAAGTATCCCTTGAGTTAACCCTATCCTATAATCATCTTTCCCTAACTTTCCTCCTTTTCTCAAAATATTCTCCTCCATGTACTCTATGCTTCAGTCATGGTGGGCTATTTTTTATTCCTTATACATTCCTGAGCTCTTCTCACCTCTTTGTTCTGTGCTCTTACTGTTCTCTATGCCCAGAATGTTCACTTCTACATTCCTCACCATTCAGATTTCTACCCCTCCATTAAATGCCTAATGTAACCTATTCAAGAAAGCCTTCCACAGTTCCCAGTCAGTAATGCCCTTTTCCCTTTGGTTCTGCCACCATAATTTGTTCGTTCTTTTTTCATTACCTATCATTTAATATGAGTTGATCCATTCAGTTTTGGAACTCCCCCCTGGAGATGAACTGTCCTGATTGGTGTGTGAGTATAAGCTCAGCTAACTTGATATATCTGGCTGTCTCCTAACTATGCCTTCTACTATCTATCCCAGGCATCTTGCCTTTTGGGAATAGTAATCAAATAACTATCATTGCTTCTAGAACAGGTGTCTTCCATTCAATCATTCATTCAGTTCATTCATTCATTCTATTCTAGTTACTTCTGTGTATGTCATATCCTCCTTATAGACTCTAAATTCCATGAAGGAAGGGACTGTATCTTACCTAAACTTTGTTATTCCCTACAGTATATAGCATGGTGCTCTCCAGGAAACAAGAGCTTCATAAACATTTGCTGAATTGAATGTCTTTTGGCATTTAAACCCCTTCCTAGTCTGACTCCAACCCGTCTTTCCAGGATTATTACACATGGTTACTTTTCATGCACTCTCAAATCCAGTCAAATTGGCTGACCTGTTCTTCAAATCCAACATTTTGTCTCCAATCTCTTTGTGTTTGCACAGGTTGTCCCTCATATCTAGAATGTTCTCTCTTTCCCCCCTTAGCTTCAAGGCTCAATTGATGCATCATCTCTAATGGGAAACCTTTCTTGATCCCCTGGCTTCTTAATACTCTCCTTTTCTTCCTCAAATGATTATGTAGAGACTTTATTTGTTCTTCCCTTCTTCTGTGGAATATAAGCTCCTTGAGGTCAGGGGCTGTTTTTCATTTTGTCTTTGTCTTTCCAAACACCCAGCTCATTGGACTAGATTCTATTAGATTGGGTTTTTCTATAGTACTCTTAAAATTTAATGGTGCTTTAACATTTACAAAAAACTTTCACATCCATCATCTCATTTGATCCTTACAACAACTGTGTGAAGCAGGAAGGGAAAATGTTAGTATTTCCTTTGCACAGATCTAACACTTATAACTACTGCTGAGCCCAAACGTTTGGGGCATTGCACCTTCTTCCTCTCCACGAAGAGGTCCCTCTATTTCTGGATCAATGGTCATAGTAACCAGGTTTAGTCCTTGGGAAATCAGGGTCTAATGAAAGAAGTTAAGCTTCTTTTATCACACTCTTTCACTTTCTATGCCCCCAATTTAGTGCCCCAGGGAAAATTACTTGAAGTTTGTTTTGGCTCATGTCTAGAGTCTCCCAAAATGAGGGAGTAGAAAGGTATTTAGTGTACATTGCTGATCAGATTAGGGCAGCTATTTATTTCCTCTACACAAAATAAATGCTTAGCATACATAAGACTCACAAGTGCTAATTGACAGCAAACCTAACAAGCAGCAGTGATAACATAACTACTGCTTTACTCTCCTGGAAGTTTGATGGTGTAGTTTGTGAGCCTTCTAAAGAAAAGTATTTTATATTTTATGTTGGCTCTGAACTGTCCAAAGAATTTCCTTCAAGTCTGTACAGAGAATAGAGACCCAGCAAGGGTCAATCCTTTCTAAAGACTCACTGACTCATCCATTTTTCCTGCTTATGAGCCAAGAAGAGTTTTGCTTCATCATTAGAAAGTGCCCCAGTCCTTCAGGGTTTGCTGTTTCCCTAGAACTGTCCAAGATACAGGCTTAATATTCTGGGGATGTGTCCTCCATTCCAATTTCCACTGCAGCTCAGAGAAAGTTAAGTGACTTGTCTAAGGTATGTCTCTTAAAGCCCCTTTATACCTGGTCTCAACCTGTCTTTCCATTCTTATCAAACAATAGTCCTCTGCCCACCCTCTACAGACCAGTCAAATTGGCTTTCTTCTTATCCTTCCCATAACACATTCAATCTCCTACCGCCATGCCATTGCATGGGCAGTCCCCCACAGGTGGAATGCCATTCCTCCTTACTGTTACCTCTTCAAATTCCTTGTTTCCTTTGAAACTCTGCTAAAGTGTCACTCTTTCTAAATGAAGCCTTTCCTAATCCACCCCAACTGTAGTGTCTTCCCCTCCCAATCTTCCTTGGATTCATCTTATACATATTCTTTTTGTCTCTGATAGAATGTAAGCTCTATGAGAACAGGGATTGTCTTTGCATTTCCAGAGCCTTGCACAATGGTTGGCAAGGAGTGGATGCTTCGTAAATGTGTGTGGATTGATCGATTGATTGCTTCTGCCAGCATATTTCCCACTCAAATGTACCATGTCCAAATCCTGTAATTCTTCTTTCTCTTGATAAGATAGTTCCACCTCAGTGGCTCTGCAAACGAGAATTGATTTGTATTATGGGTAGCATGGTTGCCAAGCTGTTCTGACAGAAAAAACTGTGATAGAATGGTTCGTATACTAGCCAGGAAAGTGGGAAGAGAATGCCCACTTGTATCCCTTTCTCTCCTTTTCATCCTCACAAACATGCCGTGATGACTTGCCTGACCAGCAGCTGAGTGTGGCCAGGATCTGAGTTCTTAGGTGATAGCTCCTGAAGTTTTTATCACTGCTCCAGGGTGAAAAAAGGAGCCATTAGGTTCAGAAGAGCCCAGCAGAGGAACATGGCTACCATCTGGTGATGTCCTCCACACTGTCAGAGCTGAGAGAGATTGTAGGGAGCATCAAGTCTACTTCTTCTTCCCCCCACTTTATAAATAAGAAAACTGAGGACCAGAGAGGGGAAGTGACTTATTTTAACTTACCCAGCTATGAAGTAGGCCACTTTCTTCTACCCTGGCTCATTTATCTTATTTTTGGTTGGGTAATAAGAGTGTCCCACAGATCTGCAATTTAAGACTTAAAAAAAAAAAGCAATCTTTTAGGCTTAGATAAAGAAGATCACATGTGATTGTAGTATGTTTGATTTTGTGGGAAGGTGATTGCCCCATTGTCTTGTATTAAAACACACACACACACAATCTTACATATCATCTAGCCCAGCTCTCTTATTATACACATGTGGAAACCAAGTCCTAGAGGAATTAATTTGCCAAATCACTGAGCAAGTTAGGAGCAAAGCCAGAACACCAGCTCAATGCTTCTTCTTGTTTCACTAATACCCTACTGAATTGGGAATCACATTTCTACAACTCTTTACAAAATACTTTCCTTTACAAAAATTACTTTTCTTCACAAAATACAATCCTGGGTTGTAGGTAGTACAAATATGATTATACCCATTTTTAAGATGACTAAACGGAGACTCAGAAAGGTGATTTGCCTGTTGTCACACAGCTACTGAGTGTCAGAGGCAAGATTCAAATTCTAGTCCAAGACCAGTGGTTCTTCCATTGTGCCACATGGTCTTCCTCATTTCCCCTTCCTGCTGTATAAACAGGAAAGACAGAAAGAAGAGCTGATTTTTATTTCAATTTAGTGAAAGAGGGCTAAAACAGAAGAACCGCATGTTAGTCCTAGAAACATCCATACGCTCTGAGGTTGGCAGGGCTTCCAGTACAGTCTTAGAATAGCTCCCACAGAACATAATTTATCTTTAAAATGAAGAGAATGCCTTTGAGTATGACTCAAATTTAAAGAAAACTTGCATAATCCCACCACTAAATTTTTCAAAATGTCCGATAAATTTTTTATTATTTGAACTTGTAAATGTAGTATTTTGACATGCACTGAAATATTTAGAGAAATTTGGCTGTAGACACTGACAATAAAATACTACTGCATTTTTTAAGAGAGAAGGGAGTAATAATTTTATGGAGTCCTTGTAAGTAGTTACTAATCACCCCTAGGTACACATCATTAGCTTCCTCTGCATTTGGAAAAGTAGAATATGAGAGCTTGGCCGGAGTTGGCCGTGAATTTGGGTCTTTTGTGCCTAGGAATTTTCCTGCCTGATAATGAAAGATTGGTTATTCTGAAAGTTGGATTAATATAGAGGATATATCTGTGACCCAAGGAGATGCTGGGATTTTCTTTTTTAAATCAGAGTTATTCTGCCAGTGGATTGGGGGTGGAGCTTCATATTGTTTCTTAGAAATAATTTTGAGAACATGCTACCCTTCTTGCTTTGAGACAATGCTGTGATCAACAGAAAACTGAGGGAGGGAGAACAAGGCATTATTCTAGGAATGAACAGTAATTTTTGGACCCACATTGAATATGGTAAAGGATGCATTTAAATTTGAAAGAATATTTTAAAAGTTTTTGACTAAAGTCCTCTGATATCACACTGTGGCATGGCAGGATTGTATACACATATAGGTGTACATACATACATATAGGCATATATATATATACACACACAGACAGGGAGAGAGAGAAATGGGGTCTTAGAAATAATTTAGAACATTCCCACCATTATTCAACAGTTGAGGAAACTGAGGCTCAGGGAAGGTAAGGGTGACTCAAGATTTGAATAGATAGTAAGCTACAGAGCCAAGATTTAAATACTGGTCCTTTTGATTCTAAAACAGTTCTCCTCTCTTTTTGCCATACTGTCTCCCTAAGTCCTCAAAGACTGTGATGCCAAAGAAACACAATCTGGTCCTACCACATTGAAAAGTATCATAGGATCATACAGATGTTCAGAATACTCATAGGATCACAGACTGAGAGGTAGAAGGGATTTCAAAAGCCATTGAGTCCATCCTCTCTTTACAGTTGAAATATGTGAGGCTCAAGGAGATTAAGTAACTTGCTTGAACTCACACAGGTTTTATGCATTAGGGACAGGATTTGAACCCAGGACCTCTGACTCCAAAGCCAATGCTCTTTCTATTGTACCACACTGCCTCCATGTTTTAGTCTCTATTGTCTAAGGATGCAAAGCCTTCCCAGTAGAAGGTTGACCACCAGGTGAATTTTTATTTTTGGACATAGCACCTCATGAGACACAGAGGGATTGCCATCTCCATCATTTAAGGAGTGCTGACACTAATAAACATCACAGCTCTTTTGATGTAATAATACTAAACACTAATATTTCTGAAATAGTAATACTACATAAGATCACAGGATTCATATGTTGAAAGTCTAATAAATAATTCCAACCTTCTTCTTTTACATATGACAAACAGAGACCCCCTAAAGCCAAGCACCTTTCCTCTGGTCACACCTCAACAAATCACGTTCCTATAAGGTCATAGATTTAGAACTGGTCAGGACCATTGGGTTTATCTAATCTACTGCCTCATCTTACAATAGAGGAAACTGAGACTCAGAGAGGTTAAATGATTTGCCTAATGTTACACAGGTACAGGCCCAGGATTGTAACACAGATCCTTCTACTCCAAATATTTTTCTACTACACCAAGGCTTAACCTTCACTGAACTCATGACAAAGTCTGAGGCAGGTAATGTAAATATTATTGACTCCATTTTACTAATGAGGAAGCAGACATTCAGACAAAGATTTGCCCAGACTCACGCAGTATGAGAGCTAGCAATTGAACCCAGGTTCTGACTTTAAGTGTTTAAAATTTTTAAAGCATTATTTTATCTTGTTTTGAGAACATGTATTTCTAGGTGATACTTTTCCTCCCCTAAGTCCTCAAAAAAGAAAGCACCATTCCAAATGCATTGTGTCTATTTGCTCCAAGCATAAATGTGGCATATTTGACGTTTTCCTGGCCTCCTGAGGAGTTCTCACTATCTAAAAATCTTCCAGCATTGTTAAAAACAAGTTCTTCTAATTAAGTTCATTCAACTAAGGGAAAAGGGGAAAGACAAAGATGGCTGTAGTATGCTACAAAGGAATAGTGAAGATGAAAATAAGAAAAGAATTCACCAGAGGTACAAAACTGCAAACCAATTTGAATGGCGTTCTCATTTTCTATCACAAGCTTTCCCCCTGAGAAACCAAGTTCAAAACCATCAGCCAAACATGATTACCCAGCCCCTAATAGGAATACAGATGAACAGAAGCAAACTGGATATGAGAGGAAGCGAACAGACAAACACAATGGAGGAGGTTTGTGTGTGTGGCTGGTGTACATGACCCAAAGGCAGTCTGTTAGAAAGGCATTCAAAAGTTTATCAACTTCACACTGAGGATGAAGATGAAAACACTTGCACCTTTGTTCTCCTGTCTGAACATGGCTGGAACACAGAGACACAACAGCCGCACCCGTGTGGAGAACCAGCCCTAAGTCAGTATCCTTAGTCATTCTTGTCGGTCGACTGGTATCAGCAAAGACCAAGTGCTACTTACTGTCCATGAGCTGACTCAGGCTGGCATCGAGGGCATATGGAGAGCGAAAAGAGAGGGGCATGAGCAACGGCAGATAATAGTATTTATTCTTTAGTTATCTGCTCTAAATGCCTTTTTTTATTCTAGTCTCCCAAGCAACAATAGTTCTTCTTTTTGTAAGCTGTAGCATTTACAAAACATTTTCCTCCTAGTAACATGTCACAGTGGAAAGTATGCTGAATTGGTTGTCAAAGAATCCACATTTGAATTCTGCCTGTCATCCACAACGTTGGATTCATAGGGATTATTTGTGCCTGACCTGTGGGAGAAACTTCCTAGCTTGTACTAATTTGATCAGCCACAGTCAGACCCACTGTACCTTGACCCCAACATGGGGATGTGATTTTGGTCCTCTTTGAGAATGAAGGTCAACAGCCAACTTTGGGAAAGGCATTCCATCTTCCTATGCCTCAGTTTCTCCATCCGTAAAATGAGGAAGTTGGACTCTTGTTGTTGAGTCATGTCTGGCTCTTTGTAACCCTACTTGGGGTTTTCTTGGCAGAGATTCTGGAGGGGTTTGTCATTCCCTTTTCTAGCTCATCTTATAGATGAAGAAAACGAGGGGAACTGGTTTAAAAGACTTGCCCAGAGTCACACAGATAGGAAGTGAGGCCAGATTTGAATTTAGAAAGATAATTCTTCCTGACTCCAGGCCCAGCACTCTATCCACTGTACAACCTAGACTGCCGGGAAGTTGAATTACCTCCTTCCTAAAGTCACTTTGAGCTCTAAATCCTAGAGAGGTAGGTAGTCCAGATGTTACTGTACCTAGTTTCATAACTTAATGGATGCTGCATTACTAGGGTTTTGTCCCTTGTCTCTGAAGGTTGAGAGAAGGGTGAGTCCTCATAGCTCCTGTTATCCCTGTATCTTGTCTTCTGGTCATTTGACAGCTTATATGGGTGTATAGCACAACTCTTCCCAGGCTGCTGCTCCCTGCTATCCCTTTCTGGGAGCTTATCTTCAATTCCTCAGGGGCGAGGGTCAGACTCTCAGGGGACAGGCATGCCAGGCCCCAAAGTCAGACTATCTTTCATCCCATTACATACTTCCTCCACTTCTTCCTTTCCCCCCTTTGAACTATACTTTGTGTCACCGCCTCCTTCCTGTTCCCTACCCCCAAACTAATTTTGACTCAAGTGAACACCTTCCTAATAATGGATTTCTCCATTTTACTGATGAAGAAAAGGAGATTTAGAGGGGAAGTGACTTGTCCACCATTACATGGATTCATAAACATAAAAATGGAATTTGAACTCAAATCTTTGATTGCAAATCCATCGCTCTTTCCTCTATGTCAATATTGCCTTTCACTCATGAAAAAAATTAAGGACCTACTGTGTGCCCAGAATGGTGCCAGAGGTTGTGGAAGATATAAAGGAAAAAGAAGATAGCCTATCTTTGCCTGAGAAGATAAGGCCTAGGCACATAAAACAATGAGAGACTAAGACAGGACAAATGTGAGGCTGAAAGTTACAGATGAGGAGAGTTGTAGGTGTTGAGGGAAAGGGGAAAACCATTCTGGGATAGGTATAACTAAGGCAGGCTTCCTGGTAGAGGGGAAGTCCTGAGCTGTGCAGCAGTAGGAATGCTGAGGCTAAAGTAAACAGATCGGTTCACTCTTTAGGCTGGGTGGCACAGTGATGTGTCTTCAAGGAGTTCTCTTAAGAATTTTTCATGTTTTCATGTTAAGCAGGCCCACGTCTACCACTTCCAACAAAACATGTAGCTTTGTTAAAGGGCTCATCAATGCAACTGAAAAGCTTTTGAATCAACAAGATCTCTCTTTCTTGACAGCTGAAGGTCAAGATGTGAATTTTGGATTGGGTTGGAAAGAAAGGTTGAATTTTTAAATGTATATATGCCAAGCATAGAATCTCTTCCCATGCTTGAAATTTAGGGGCAGACAGGGATAATTTTAAACCAAAAATTCTAGGGGTGAATGTTACTTCATTCAAGTCATACACAGATCATGCTATAACTCAGGAGAAAAACATTTTGGACAAACAGTATTGATGATCTGGTATTATTTGGTTGAAAAGCACATTTCCCTTCCAATTAAATGAGAAATGGAAATTTTGAGAAAGCTCCAACCCTCAGCTTAATGCAGCTGCTACATATAGGCAACAGAACACAAAGTATTTGGAATCAGGACTTAACACTAAACAAAATTCAGGGCACTCACTTCAATGTTCCAATTTACAAAAAAACAAAAGTTACACATACCAAGAGGTTCAT
Source organism: Petaurus breviceps papuanus (assembly GCF_028583685.1). Taxonomy (NCBI): domain Eukaryota; kingdom Metazoa; phylum Chordata; class Mammalia; order Diprotodontia; family Petauridae; genus Petaurus; species Petaurus breviceps. The sequence continues at coordinate 14,065,105 of NW_027187360.1, read as the reverse complement.
ATGGTCTTTAATCACAGCATCACACTTCTAGAGTAGTTTGGAATCCTGCCTAATATTGGCAGGTCTAGCTGTCTGCTGATATTGCATGTGTACACTGTGGTGGGAGGACTCTCTGTATATAACTTGTGGTCAAAAGAATCAGTGTAACCTTTCTCTACTATGACCCTTCTGGAGTGTTCAATATTCTTGGCTTTTGCCTGATGACAGGACCATGTGAATGGCTTGTGGTTGATTGATCCTGCCAATAGAGCTGGCCTTGCACACCCTCAGTGCTATGATAAGAGGGGGGTCTGGGAGATCCCCTTGTTCAAACAGATTTCTGCAACCATTTAGCAGTAGCGCCGGCAATTTCACCATTTCTGTCACTTCTTGGATTAAGGCTTAATCTCCGGAAGTCCTCCATAGAAATGCAAGTATGTTCCCAGGGAGAAGTGACTCATTTTCATCATATTATTAGCAGGCCCTAGGGAGGTGGACAGGCAGCTAAGAGTCCTGGATTTTAATGTCATCTCCATATGATCCTTTTCTGGATCCTTTCCTTATTTGTATGTAAGGTGAGGGCATGGGACTGACCGCTAAGACCTCTTCCAGTATGAATTCAGAGAGGCAGCATGGTGTGGTTTAAAGGTCCCTGGGTCTGGGGTCTAAGGAAGTGAAGCACAATTCTAGTCATGCTGCTTATAAGCTGTATGTCTTTAAATAATCTGTTAACCTCTCTGGGCCTCATAATAAAATAAAGTAAAGTAAAGTAAAATAAAATAAAATAAAATAAAACAAAAATGAGTGTGAGCCAAATGGTACCTAAGCTCTCTTCCCATTCTAAATTCCATACTCCTGTGATCTAGAGCCCTGAAAGAATGGAAGGTTAAGTGAATTTTTCTATGGATGCAGGGCAAAACCACATCCAGGATGTATATGCCACCTGGCTTAGGTGGGCAGCCAAAGAGCAGACACTTTTAAATAGTAGGGATGATAGGAGGAGAGAATCTGTCAGAGGGGGAGGAAGCAAGGACTAGTAGTCCTATGCACTTTATCTCT
>NW_027187360.1:14008017-14064057 GCF_028583685.1 Petaurus breviceps papuanus | reverse complement strand
AGAGAGCTAAGGCTTCTGAATGGGTTGAGGTTGGCAGTTTTGAGCTTCAGTGGATTAAGCCAATTGGGCTTCTATGCTAAATTTCACACCCAATAGCTGCTAGGTTGGTCAAGGAAGGGGTAAACCAGCCCAGGCTGGAAAGAGAGCAAGTCAAAGATCCTGTAGCAATAAGAGCAGGATTGGTCTCATAAATGGCTCCTGCACTTCCAACCTGGAGCAGATAGGAAGACCAGCTATGCGTATATATGTGTAAGTGGCTATACACACATGCATGTGTGTATACACATGCATGATGCAATGCATATGCAGTGTTGTGTAATGCATACATGCATACATGCATACATACATGCATGTGTGTGTATATATATATAGTTGATGGAAGACTACAGTGTGATTCCCCCAGAATCACAGAATGTTCAATCAGGAGAGATCTTCTCTAGTTCTACCCACAGTGAAGTGGGAATCCTTTCTCTGACATCTCTGCAAATAGCCATTTAGCTGCCACTTGATGAACTCCAGAGATAAGGAGCTCACTATTTACTGTGACTGCCACTCCACTTTAGGACAGCATTGATTGGGAAATTTTCCATATACCAATTCAAAACTTTCCCCTCTGTAACTTCCTCCATTATTCCTTCCTTTGCCTTATGTGGCAAAATAGGGCAAATCTATTTCCCCTTCTATGTGTGACAGCCCTTCAAGTACATGAAGATAGCTGTCATGATATACAACCACCCCCCCCCCACTCCTCTCAAACCTTTTCTTCTTCCTTCTCAACCTCTCTCTCCTTAGATGCTGGATTCAGGGGGAGGGGGAGTGCAATAAGTGAGACATGCAATCTCAGTCAAGCTGAATCCACCTTCAGGAAAGGTCCTCTGAGCCATAAAAACATGAAGGCTCCCATTACTGGAGTGACAGTGATGAGCGGGAGGATCAGACCTATTTAAGGAAATGAATAGACAAAAATTTCCTGTCACTGTTTTAAAAATAACAGTAATAATAATGATCTTGACATAGAGACAGAGACATAACATTTAAGAACTTAGAAGGGACTTTTAAAGTCACCTAAACCAACCCTTTTATTTTTACAGATAAGGAAACTGAGACTAGGAGAGGTGATGGGACTTGACTAAAGTCATATTGTCAGTCTATTTTTTCTTACATTTGTACAGCATATGATACCTGAGTTATGAAAGCTATTCCAAGTGGATCCAAGCCCTGGCAGGTTCTACCATGCTGGAAAGACTAATTGCTTTTCCAGAACTGAACTACTTAAGTATGGAGAAGTCCATTACTGGTAGGGTGCCCATGGCAACCCATGAAACAAAGAAAAACACAAACTGCCTTCTGAACTGTATGGCTCTCTTGTGATACGGCAGTGATGGTTGCAGAGTAGTGGGAGACGGGACAGAGAGTATTAGGAACTGCACAAGTTTTACCTTGTCTACAAATATTTATTTATCTATTAGCAATCTCAATGTGATTTTTTTGTCCAGTGACCTATGAGTGGGCATACTACCAGAGAAACAAAATCATATCAATATTGACATTCCTAACATAAATAAAAGCAGAAGATGAAAGGGAGTTGCAGCTAAACGGAAAGGTGGACCACATATTCTCCTTTGAGAGGCAAATAAAAGAGTGGGAAGAACTGGTTTTTAATCATGTGTTGAAACACAAGATACATAATTTAATTGGGCATTTGGTCATTTTGTATCACTGTGACCATGACAAATATTTGAAAAATGGCCACCATGAGAAATAATTGAAATTTATGTGCCAACATCTGTTGTAGAATTCATCCTTTGAGTGAGAGGAATTCAACAAAGAAGTTTATAGAAACCTTCAAATTAATTCAACATATGCTTTGATAATCAATGATTTTGATGAAAAATGGGCAAAGGCTAAGATGATGAAAAATACTTTGAAAAAGGTCGTGGACTAGTATAAAGAACAAGAAATACATTCTTTAAATTCAATTTTATTTTCTTTTTCAGTTTGGAATTCTCTCCCTCTCACTATCCTTTCTTCTTCCCACTGAGAAAGTAAGAAAACCAAAACCCATTACACACATACACACACAGGAATAGGGTGTGTATATATATTCATACAAAACAAATTATCAATTAAAGTGAGCTGGTCCAGATAAGGCTGAAGTGCTACATGTTTCTGGTTTAAGTCCTTTAGGTTTCTACTTATGTTTATTGCAATATCTTTCATTTCTAGATCCTTCAAGCTAGTCATTTTGTTCATATTTTCCAGAAGTTTATCATCTTTGCTGGGGGCTGTCAGCTTGCCCATCAGGTATGTGGTCATTTTGGAGAACATGTTCTGGCACAGCCTGGTGATGTCTGGGCTCTGTGGCCTCCTCGGCTGACTCCACCATGGCATCATCTAGGCTGAGGAAGGGAGGAAGGAGAAAGGATGGAGGGTAAAGATAGGGATGGAGGAGAAGGAAGAGGCAGAGGGAAGGCGACAAGGAAGGGGAGAAAAGGGGAAGGGTGAGGAGTCAGAGGGGGAGATAAGGGCTGTATGATTTCTTGTGTTATTGTTTTCAGAATATTTGACTTGTGTTTTTCTAGATCTATAATCTTTAAGTTGTCTCTAGTCTCTCTGTATACTGTTTTTAAGAGTATTAATTTTGCTCATATAAACAGCATGATTTCTTTTAAGTTATTGCTTTTTGTTTCTCTCAGACTGCTCCTCACTTTTTTGCATTTGCCTTCCCAATCAATTATTCTACCTTTTGTTTTTACACTGAGATTTGTCACTGTGGATTCAAGTTTTTCTAGTCTCCCTAAATATTTCTATTGTGTAGGCCATAGATTCTACTGCCATAATTCTTATTTTTCATTTAAACCATTCTGAAAGAGTAGACTGTAGTTCCATGTTCTCCTCAAAATGCACAGGGTCCTCTACCTCATCAGGTGTTGAATAATTAAATATTTTTGCAGTATTTATTTATCTATGTTTGAACTTTTTTTTACTAGATCTGGAAGTCATATTTCCTTCTACTATTACTCTCTTCCCTGTTGATTTATCTGCTTATTCTCAAGTTCTTTTAGGTTTCTTTCTCCTAAAATCTTTGGCAATTTCAATCTTTCCCCTTATTTTCCCCTATTACTCACTTTCTGAATCTCTCCCCTCTGATGTCAGTTTCTTTAGGGACCGGATCTCAAAAGCGTCTCAGGTTCATCCCATGCTGGGTGTGGTTAACCAACCTAGGTGTCTGCCCCAAGTGACTTATGAGAGGACAGAACTGGTCCCAAATTAATTCTGGGCTCTTTCCCTCAGGCTTAGCTGACTGCCACAAAGCCCTCCCATCCTCAGATGTCCTGCCCCAGTTCCTTCTGTTCCTCAGTTCTCTGGCCCAGTGGCACAGAGCATTGCCACTGCTATTACAGCTTGAGCAAATTCCTATCATATTGGAGTTTAGATCTCTATGGTACTATTCTAGGAAGAAAAATTCAGAGTGTAGAGCTGAACTCTATTATAAGCCCAGACACATGTCTTTCTCTCTGGCCAAGGTCTGTTTCAGCACAGAACATTGCCACTAGGCTATTATGGCACGAGCAAATTTCTACAGTTTGGAATTTGGATCTCTGAGGAAGAAGCAGGGTGGTGCCAGGGTGTAGTGTTGAATTATCTTGCAAGCCCATGGGTTGACCTGGGCAGTCTTGTTACCAGTGGCATGTTGGGTATTGGGGGAGGAGATGATAAATAAATTATTCTTAAGGGTTGGGGAATATTGACTTTTACTGCTGTTCATTGAGTTTTTACCTCATTCAAGTTATTGGTATCCTAGGCAGTGCAGGAAATTGAAATTTTTTTTTATTTCTGGTGCATAATTTATATTTTGGAGAGTTTTGAGAGGTTGTGAGAATCAGAGAAAAGGTTTACCCTCCATCTTATTTGTCATGTGACCAATAGATCTATTTTTCCATATAGACAATTTTTTTCTTGGAATAATAAATGCATGTATTGAAAACATCCTTAATGAGAGTCTTAGATGTGAAAAGGCAGGCTTTCACAGCATTGCATAGATTTTCTACTGTAATACAGCCAAATTGGCCTTGTCTCTGTTCCTCACACATGGTACCTCATCTCTTTTCTCTGTTTTTCTATGGACTGTTTTTTTCATGGACTGTCCTCAATGTCTAGAATGTATACCTTTCTCATCCCCTACCATATAGAGTTCCTTCCTTCTTTAAGATGTATCTCACACACCATCTTCTATCAGAAACCTTTCCTGATCCCCTCAGCAGCTGGTGCATTCCCTTTAGATTACTTTTTATTAAACTACTTAGCACTTATTTTCTTTATATTCATTATATATTTACATATTTATATAATACATATAAAACATAAATCAAGGGAAACATTTAAGCATGAAAACCAAGGAGCTATAGGGGGAAGTCATTGGGTTGAGGGAGAAAAAGGAATAGATTTTTCAAGTTAGAGATTGGAAAGTTGTTCTCCAACCTCCATACAGAGTTGGGGGCCTGGAGTCCAAGGCTCACAGAGTGAGCTTGCAGTGATAAAGCTGTTTGTGGATCTTTCAGTGACATTTGGGCATGTCCAGGTGTGTGAAGCTGAAGGGCTAAGACAGGGCCAGGTACTTGCAATACTGCAATATAAAGGCAACAAAGTCATTGTCATTATTTTGTCTGGCCACACTCACCTTTAAGTAACCCTTCCATCCCTGGTGGAAATCTATACTTATATCTTATGCTTATAAATATTCATTACATATTATATTCTTACAAATGCACTTATTGTCTCTCCTACTAGAATATAAGCTCTTCCAAGTATAGACTGTATTGTTTCATTCATTGTATTTGTATCTCCAGCATCAAGAATCATTCCTGACACATAGTAGAATGCATATTTGTGATTGATTTTAAATAATATTTTATTTTTTCTAATTACATGTAAAGATAATTTTTAACATTCTTTTTGGTGACAACCAGTGTTAAATGACTTGCCTGGGGTCACACAGCTAGTAAGTGCATGAGGCTGAATTTGAATTCAGGTCCTCCATTCTATCCACTGCAACATCTAGCTGCCCCTTTAACATTCATTTTAAAAAGTTTTTGAGTTCCAAATGGTCTCTTTCCCTCCCTCACCACCCCCTCCCTAAGATAAGCACAAAAAATAAAGGAAGTGAAAACAGTATGCTTTGATTTGCATTCAGACTCCATCAGGTCTTTCCCTGGACGCAGATAGCATTTTCTGTCGTGAGTCTTTTGGAATTGTCTTGGATCATTGTATTGCTGAGAAAAGGTAAGTTATTCATAGTTGATCCTTGTACAATGTTGTTGTTACTGTGTACAATGTTCTCCTGGTTCTGCTCCCTTCACTCAGCATCAGTTCATGTAAGCCTTTCCAAGTTTTTCTGAAATCTGCCTGCTCATCATTTTTTACAGCACAATAGTATTGCATTACATTCATATACCACAAGTTATTCAGCCATACACAGATACTATACTTATTGATCAACTGATCAGGCCACAACTTTGCCATCACACAAGTGACTGAACAGTGTGGAAAATAAGAGATCTCTCTATGATTATTGCTTATTGATAATACAGAGCATTGTTCAGTGTCTGATTACTAATAGTCAACAAGGCATAAAATGGGAGGTGTATGCTTGACAAAGGTGTTTGATACCATTGTGGATGAGATTAATACAGAGTCCAAGTAGAGGATGGTTTTCCTATGGATGTTGAGGCCCTCCAGATGTTCTTGTTTGCAGATACATGGTGCTGATTGCATCAAATCTGAGAACATTACCAACCCTCATAAAGGAGATTCATCATCACTCAAGAGTTTGGTCTAAGTTGGTTGCCTGTTGTCCTTCACACTTGGAGAGGACCAAAATGACATCCCTATGTAAGTGTCAATGTATAGTGTGTCCAACTGTGGCTGATCAGACTGATACAAGCTTAGAAGGCTCTACCACAGGTTGGGCACAAGTGGTCTGTTAGAACATTTGGAATGGAGATGTTTCTAAATTTGCACATCTCATGTTTCTTATGAGCCTCTGCAATTCTTCTTTGCTCATACAACACAGTACCTTCTTTAATGTGGGCACACCATGCTGGGCAGTCCTGTGCTAGTGTCTACCATGTCTCACAATTGATTCTAAAGTTCTTCAGAGAGACCTTGAGAATGTCCTTGTATTGCTTCTTCTGGCCTTTCTGTGAGTGTTTGCCTTGTGTGAGCTCTCCATAAAAATAGTCTTTTAGGCAAACATAAGCTTGGCATTTGAACAACGTGGCCAGCCCACTGGAGTTGCACTCTCTGCAGTAGAGTTTGAATGCTTGGCAGTTCCGTTTGAGAAGGGACCTCAGTGTCTAATACCTTGTATTTCTTGGTGATCTTCAGAGTCTTCCTAGAAATTAAAATAGAAGTGATTCAGTTTCCTGGCATGGCATTGGTATAGTGTCCAGGTTTCATAGGCATACAACAACGAGGCCAGTACAACAGCTCTGCAGACCTTCAGTTTGGTAGGCATCCTAATATGTCTTCTCTCCTACACTTTCCTTCAGAGACTCCCAAACACTGAACTAGCTTTGGCCATGCATGTGTCGACTTCATCATCTGTATGTACATCCTTGGAAAGTATACTTATCCACAGCATTCAGAATTTCTCCATTTGCTGTAACCAGTGGCTCCATGTATGAATGGTGTGATCTTGACTGGTAGAGAACCTTTCATTCCTGGTGTTAATTGTCAAGTCACAATTAGCACAACTGGCAGAGAATTGATCTACACTCTGTTGTATCTCAACCTCAGAGGCTACATTGAAAGCAGAATCATCTGGAAACAAAAAGCCATGCACCAACTCTCCTTCCATTTTGTTCTTGGTTTGTAATCTTGTCAAGTTAAATAATTTACCCTCAGTAGTAATTGACCTTGATGCTATTTTCGTCTTCATTGAAAGCATCCAACAACATTGCTGAAAACATCATGCTAAAAAGCGTGACAGCAAACACACAACCTTGCTTCTTTCTCTTGGAAAAGCATGAGAGCACCATCCATTACCCAGAACTTGTACAAGGATGACTGTCATACAATACTGATAAACTTCTCTGGGCCACCAGATTTTGCCATGATTTTCCAACAGCCTTCATGATTGATTGTATCAAAGGCCTTGGTCAGATAGATGAGCACTGTATACAGACCTCTGCTCTGCTCCTGGCATTTCTCCTGTAGTTTTTGGGCAAAAAAATCCCTTATCAACTGTTCCTCAGAGTTTTCTGAAGCCACATTGATTTTCAGGTAGATGACCATTTTCCAGTTGAAGGATCATTCAATTAAGGAGGACTCTGGCAAGAATTTTGTTGGCAATAACTAAGAGAGATGGACAATGGAGGCATCCTTGAACTCCTAGGGGATACCCTCCTCGTCCACACAGGAAAACCCAAGTATATGCAGTATGCCTGTTGCACGGTATATAAAATAGAAGTTGATGACAATCTAAAGAGATCATCTCTCTCTGTTTCTGTCTCTCCATATATGTGTGTAAATATAGATACAGTTCTATATCTAGATAACTATATTGATATCTGTCATCTATCTTTATTAACATCATTATCATCTATCTTCTATTTATATCTTGGGAAGACACTGCAAATGTACCCTTAGCTTGGTCTAGAATTGTAAAAGAAGAGGTGAATAGGCAGGATTTCCTTTGGGAAATTGCAAAGTTCTTTTAGTGACACCAGGATTTTCTCAGAAACAAAGGTCCATTACAAATGCCAATATTCTTCTGGTGATGTATGGCTGCAAGTCATAGAATGTAATAGTCATGAAAGAACTAAATTTGGAGGTCATATGAAGAGCAATGGAGGGGTGCATGGTGAACCAGTTTTAGCATGTTATAAATAAGAAATTATGTAGAAGTATAAAGTATGTCATTAATGAAATATATAATTGAAAGAGAGAATGGGTTGTCATATGGTAAGAATGAGGACAACTGATAAATAATTTGGATGTTTCACAGTTATTTGTGATGTCATGAAAACTAGAGCAGCTCCTAGTGTGTTGGGTGGATCTTGTGTGGTAAACTCGTGGGAGGTTATGGACAAGAATCACACATATCAGGCAAGCATGGATAGGTTATGATCTGGAGAAGAGGTAAGTACAGTAGTACCATCTGCTGGAAGAAAACCAACAGAGTGGAATATCAGAGCAGAGGAGAGGGTAGCCCCATTAGTGAGAAGGCTCCATAACACTTTCTAGGAGCAGAGACAACACTATTAGTAGGACAGTTGCAAAGGAGTAATAAAGCATCACTGGAAGGAGAGCTACTGGCAACAGAACAATGATGTGCAGAACATTGGTATGTAGGAATGAAACCTGGAATTACTCTTTCCTTGGGCCTCAGCCAAAGAAGTACTATAAATCTCAGGGACTAAACAAGTGCCTTGAGGGAAAAGAGTAGTCCATAGTGTGTAAATTAAGTCTTTATAGGATCGGATGTGAATTCTTTACTTCGTAAATAAAACCATTCTTAGTTGAACCCTTGGTGCTTGACTGCTTATAAGAGGATTTTGTGGCTATGCTTGGGGGGATGCCAGACACTGAATTTCCCAAGTTCCATCTGGGTGGGGACAATTAACCAGAAAAGTGAAGGGTTCTCAATGAGTACCTGGACCCATTGTGTCAGGAGGGAGTCTCTGACTTAATGGTCTTATAATAATGACCAAGCAGTTGTTTCAATTTTACATCTCTGGAGGCCAGTAACCAGGAGGGTAGAACTCTGATTGCTATTGTTTCTGTACAAGAGTGTGTATATGCAATATTGCTCTCCTGAGGGGTCATATTTTAATTTTTGTTATGCTAAATTCAAAAAGTAAATAAAACAATGTGGTACAAATAAGATTTATTTGTAAAAGAACAACTCTTGATATTGCTTAATTTTATTTCCTGCTGCTAAGAAATGAAAGAGAGGATGTAAGTTGGGGATGGGGCTGGTAATAAAGCTGGGATCTTTCTCCTGTCCTGACTTCTCTCACACAAATGCTACAGATTAAATCCAGGGACTCAGAGTGATATAGTGACAAGATCCCTAGATTTGGAGCCAGAAGATCTGATTGAATCTTTGCTCTGTCACTCATTGACTCTGTGTCCTTGCATGAAGTCGTTGCTCTGCTTTGAGCTTTGGTTTTCTCATTTATAAAATGAGAGGGTTGGACTTGATGACTTGTAAAGTCCTTTCTCTGAATCCGGTCACCCAATGGACTCTACTGCTCCCTTTGCAGGAAATGTAATGGCCTGAGATCAGGGTGAGGGGTGGTGAATTCTCTCCTCCCCTTTCATTTAGCACTAAAGCTCTGAACATTGTGTATAAATTTTAATAGCTCTCAGTAATCTGCAAACATTAATTAAGAACAATTGACACTGATTTAAAGTTTTCAGATTTACAAAGTCCTTGTATATATTATTTCATTTGATCTGCATTACATCCCTGTGAGGGAGGTATGTTTATCCCTTTTTTACAGATCAGAGAGCTAAAGTGACTTGTCCCTGGTCACACAGCCAGGAAGTAGAAGAAGTAGGAAATCAAGTTGAATTTAACAAACATCATCATCATCATCATCATTTTGCTTCTTGGAGGGGCAATTGGGGTTAAGTGACTTGCCCAAGGTCACGCGGCTAGTTTTTTTGTGTGTATTAAGTGTCTGAGGCCGGGTTTGAAATCAAGTTCTCCTGACTCCAGGACCAGTGTTCTATTCACTGCACCACCTAGCCACCCAACAAACATTATTAAATGAAACTTAAATGCAGGCTATTTTGCTAGGAGTGGATCTACAAAGATAAAAAGAAATAGTGCCTCTCCTCTAAGAGCTCACATTCTACTGGGGAGAGAATAAACACACAGGAAGCAAAAAGGAAGCATATGCTACGTAATACAAAGTAAATTTAAAAGGGAGATGGTGTTACTACCTGGGAGAGTCAAGGAATACCAGAAGTAGATGGTGAGTCAGATTTGTACTTTCAAGGAAGCCAGAAATTCCAAAATCAGACATCTAAGGAGAGAATATATTCCAGAAGCACCTAGAGGGATGACTTTTGCAAAAGTTTAGGGGTAGGGGATGGAATGTTATACCCAGTGAACACCAAGAAGATAAATTTTTTTAAATTGTATTTTTTTTGGGTGGGGGGCAGAGCCAAGATGGCAGCATAGAAGCAGGAAAACTCACTCTGCTCCCCCTATAACCACCTCAAATACCTATAAAAATAACTAAACAAACTTTAGGATCACAGGACCCACAAAGAGACAGAGAGAAACAAATCTCCTGCTGAAGACAGCCTGTCAGGCAGACAGAAAGAGTTCAATGCAGTGCTCTGGGAGCAGAGCCCAGCCCCACCTGAGCCCATGGGTTTTAGCCTCAGCACGGCCCAATCAGCCCACTGCTAGAGGGATGTCGGGAGAGTACATTACCAGCAGCTGTGGCAGTTTCCAGAATTATCAACCCATAAATGCCAAAGACAAAGTGAGAGGTCAGTATAGACTTTGGGAAAAGGGAGTCTTGGAGTGCAGTCTGGCCTCTGACCCCTGGAGGGAGAAGCATCTGAGGTGCAATGGCTGCAGCCATGTAGCTACTTCAGAGCTCCTGGACTGCAGAGTGTAGGGGGATGTAAGGGTTATGGGATTTAAAGATCTCCCATGCCCCATGGAAGTGCTGACATAGCAGAGCAAGAGAAAGTGAAAAGCCGAGCTAACGGTCCTGCAGTTGGCAGTTGGTGGCGGTTGCCCTTTTTTTTTTTTTTGAGTTAGGACTCCGGCTGAGCACTGCCAGGGGCCGGAGCTGCTGGGAGCACTCTTCCAGGACGCTAGGTGGTTGCTGTGAGTGGGGAGAGGAGGACCTTTGCCTGAGGTAGCCTGTTCTGTTTTAAAGGCTTGAAAATGTGGGTGCTTTCTACTTTATCTACCTGTGCCAATGTCATAACTACTCTGATGGCTTTCACTTTCTGGTTTTGGGACTCAGTCTTTTGGTATCTTAATAAATTTTCTAGTTTATTTCCCCAAATGGTAAACCTGATGTATTTTGTGATGGATAATTATATCAGCATATTTGTAATCTCTATAGGCATTGTGAATATGGCATTGCTGATACAGGGGACCAAGCAACCATTCTGAGGGGTAATTGCTCTTGCTTTAACCTGCTTGAATCTGGATTGCTTTCTAAGGTGGAGGTCCTGGGGTGTGTGACCAGTGAGCCAGAGCATGTGAGGCTTCAGAGAGGGCACCCAAGTAATAGCTCTGACAGCTGCAAAACCCCCAGCAATTTGGGACAAAGCTCTCCTCTCTAGAAACAGAGTTCTACTGTGGCAAAAAGCTCAAAAGTCAAGTAATTGAGTGGCAACATGAGCAAGCAAAGGAAGCAAAGCAAGCACAGCAATACAAATTTGGATTCCTTTTTTGGGCTCAAAAAGGATAAAAGCATGGAACAGGAAGAAGACAGTGAAGTCAGAACTCCTGCACCAAAAGCTTCCAAAAAAAATATGGACTGGTTACAGATCATAGAGGAGTTAAGAAGGATTTTGAAAACCAAATAAGAGAAGTGGATGAAAAATTGGGAAGAGAAATGAGAATGATGCAAGGAAATCATGAAAAGAGAGTCAACAACCTGATTGAAGAAAATAACACCTTAAAAAATAGACTAACTCAAATGACAAAAGAGACTCAAAAAGCCAATGAGGAGAAGAATGCCTTAAAAAGCCAAATTTGCTTGATGGAAAAAGAATCTCAAAAGCTCAATGAAAAGAATAATTCCTTCAGAATTAGACTGGAGCAAATGGAAGCTAGTGACTTTATGAGAAATCAAGATACTATTAAACAGATCCAAACAAATGAAAAAATAGAAAGCAATGTGAAATATCTCATTGGGAAAACCACTGACCTGCAAAATAGATCCAGGAGAGATAATTTAAAAATTATTGGACTACCTGAAAGCCATGATCAAAAAAAGAACCTAGAAAACATCCTTCAAGAAACTCTCAAGGAAAATTGCACTGATGTTTTAGAACCAGAGGGCAAAATAGAGGTTGAAAGAATCCACCAACCACCTCCTGAAAAAGATCCCAAAAAGAAAACTCCTAGGAATATTATAGCCATGTTCCGGAGTTCCCAGATCAAGGAAAAAATACAAGCAGCCAAGAAGAAACAATTTGAACATTGTGGAAACACAATCAGGATAACACCTGGCAGCTTCTACAATGAGGAATTGAAGGGTTTGAAATATGATATTCTGGAGGGCAAAGGATCTGGGATTAAAACCAAGAATCACCTACCCAGCAAAACTGAGTATCATGTTTCAGGAGAAAATAATGGTCATTCAATAAAATAGAGGACTTTTAAGCATTCTTGATGAAAAAACCAGAGTTGAATAGAAAATTTGACATTCAGATATAAGAAGCAAGAGAAGCATGAGAAGGTAAACAGGGAAAAGAAATCATAAGGAACTTACCAAAGTTGAATTACTTATATTCCTACATGGAACAATGATAATTGTAACTTATGAAACTTTTCTCAGTATGAGAATAGTTGAAGGGAATATAAATGTATATATCTATATCTATGAGAAATAAGATATACAGGCACTGGGGTATAGAGATCCATCTTGCACTGTAAAGTCCAAGGGGATATGGGGGAGGATATGGGAGAGAGCAGATTGGGGGAGGGGGATATACAGTCTGATCACTGTTTTGGAGTGTTGGGTTGGGGAAAGATGGGGAGAAAATTTGTAACAAAAAATCTTGTGGAAATGAATGATGTAAACTAAAAATAAACAGAATTTAATTTAATTTAAAAATTGTATTTTTTTTTCAGTTAGAAAACATATGAATTCTCACTGCCCCCTCCACCTTGAGAATGAAAGAAAAATAAACTGTTATAAACATGTATAGTCAATTGAAACAAAATTCTACATGGACCATGTCATAAAAAATTATCTCATCTGCAATCTCATTCCTTTGCCTCTCTGTCAGGAGGTGTTTAGCTTGTTTCATCATTGGTCCTCTGGAGTCCTGGTTGGTCATTACACTGATAAGAGTTCCTAATTCTTTCAGAGTTGTATACCTTTACCATATTGCTGTCATTGTATAAATTGTTTTCCTGTTCTTTTTGCTTCATTCTTCATCGGTTTATATTAGTCTTCCAAGATTTCTCATAAGCCATTTTGTCATAATTTCTTATAGCAAAATAGTATTCCATAACATTTATTTCCATAAAAGTTTGTCCATTCTGAAATTTATGGACACCTCAGATTCCCATTGTTTGCCATCTTAAAAACTTACAAATAAACTAGTACATCCTTAGAGTTTGTTTTTCTTTGAGACTCTTCACTCCTTAATCTACACTCTAAGTTCCTTTTCTGACTTTTCCCTTTCCATCTTATTTTCCTATTGAATGAAATATACTTCTGTATGCAGTGTGTGTGTATGCATTCTTCCCTCCTTTAAACAGTTAAGATGAGAGTGAGTTTGAAGAATAAACTGTTCCCCCTACCCACTCCCTCTTGTTTGTATGTGTGTCTACCTGTACACCCAAATTATGTGACATAATTTTCCCTAACTTTCCTTTCCTTTCTATTTTCTTCTCCTCCTACCACCCCCAAAGTATTCCTTTCCCCCTTTCTTTGCATTTTTCTCTTAAGGTCATACAGACCTAACAGAACCACTCCTGGCCTTGTCTCATTGAACTCCCTTTATGAACCCTGATGATGACAGGACTCAGAGGACACACATATATTATATGTGTTATTATATATAGGTTAGAATGTAAACAGTTTATCCTGGGTACGTCAGTTAACAATGTTAGTTGACATTCATATTTACTTTTTTATGTTTGTCTTAACTCTTTTGTTTGAACTTCATAATTTCTCCACAACTCTGGTCTTTTCATCAGGAATGCTCGAAAATCCTCTATTTCATTAAAGACCTACTTTCCCCCTACTGTAAGCATTATACTCAGTTTTGTGGGTAGGTTACTCTTGGCTACAAATTCATGTCTTTTGCCTTCTTAATATTATATTCTAAGTTCTCTGCTCCTTTATAATTAGTAGTGGCTTCTAAATCTGGGTGATCCTGACTGTGGTTCCTTGGAACTTGAATTCTTTCTTTCTGTCTGCTTGCATTATGTTTTTCTTTGACATTGAACCTTTGGCTATGATTTTCCTGGGTTTGATCATTTTGGGGCTCCTTCAGGAGGTGACCAGTGAATTCTCTCAATTTCCACTTTGCCCTCTGGTTATAAGAAATATGGGCAGTTTTCTTTTAAGTTTTCTCAAAATATAATATATGGACTTTATTTTTTGTCATGGCAGTCAAATAATTTAATGATTCTTAAATATTTTTGTCCTTTATTTGTTTTCTAGGTCAGTTGATTTTTGTTATGAGATATCTTATATTTTCTTTTACATGTTTCAACCTTTTGACTTTGTTTTGATATCATTTGTCTCATGGAGTCATTCTATTTGGTTCATTCTAATTTTCAAAGAATTTGTTGCTTGGGCAAAGTTTTTTCTTTTACCTCATGTCAAACTATTAATTTTCTTTTCAATTCTTTCTTCTATGCTCTAATTTATTTTCCATTTTTCTGTAAGCACTCTGATTTCATTTATAAAAACATTTTAAATTATTGCTTCATTTCTTCTAAGAATTCTTGTTAAGTTAATACACAGTCTGTGTTTTTCTCCAAGCCTTTATTTGTAGATGTTTTAGAGTCATTCTCTTCATCTGCATTTATATCTTGAGCATCCCTGCTACCATAACAGGTCATTACAGTACAGTTCTTTTCTTCTTTGCCCATTCTTCCAGTCTTCTTCCTGACTGAATTTGGTGTCAAGGCTAGGCTTTACTTCACTTCTAAAGGAAAGGTCTGAGCTTGTCTTATTGCTATTTTCTTGTGTGTGTGTGTATTGAGTGTTATGTTATTCCTGAATCTCAATAACAAGCTGGGGACTTTCAAGCTTTCAGTGTTCCCAAAGTGGTATAATCCAGGACAAAGTCTCATTGATGCTCCCCTAGTCTGAGCTCTACAAGTTTCTGGCCTGGGTTTCAGTCAGAGCAATAATAGAATGCTGCTGGACTCAGTCCCTATCAGTCAGCTAGTTCTACTAGTTCAGAGTGACAGAACTGGAGACTTTCCCTTGTTGATTCCTCTGCAGGCTGGATTAGACCCTGGAACTGAGATCCTCCTTTGCTCCTACAGTTTGCTGGCTTCTGAAATTCCTCCTTTTTTAAATACACTGAGCAGAACCTTCCATCTCAGGAAGACTATCCCTGTGCACAGATCCTTCCTTGGATCTGTGACTCAGAACTGGGCAGTGGGCAACAAAGCTACTAGTTGGCAGTTGCTGTATCACAGTGTCCTGGTGCAAGTGTGAGATGCCCTCCTATGTCCTCCTGTTCTGGTGCACGGTCTCTTCTTGGGCACTGGAGTATTCCATGAACTGTGTGCTCTTGCCCCAACTTAGTCCCCAGTGTCTGAAGACTTCTTTGTCTCCCTGTGCCAACCTGGGTCACACTTTGACTTTTTCCTGGATTTCCCCATCAGGATTCTATCTGGTGCATTTTTTAGTTCTATTCAGAAGAGTTTTGTCAATGATTGTTCAGCTACATTGCTTCTTTTGATTTCACCATCTTGGCTTAGCTGCTTCTAAACAGATCACTTTGAATAAATTTAGAATGTATGAAGGGGGATGAAGATAAAATGAGACATCTAGGTTAAAGAGACTTTGTTGATGTTGTAGTTGTTCTAGAGGCAAAAGGGAGCCCCTGGAGCTTCTTAGGGGGTGGTTGACATAGATGTGCTTTAGATATAGCAGATTGGGACTTAAGTAGACTGTAGAGAATGAATTTGAGAAGGGAGAGATAAGAGGTAGGGAGACCAATTTGGAGGCAATCACAACAAAGCAGGTGAGAGATGATGGGGACCTGAACTAGGGGAGGAGCTATGTGTGGAGAGAGAAGGCAAAGAACTTGGGAGGTGTGGAAATTGGATCACAAGAAAGAATTTGGGAATTAAGGGAGAGAGATGAGCCAAGGATGATTCCCAGATTGAGAACACAAGTTTCTCCAGACTTTCCATAATATCACATTTTCTCTTCATTAAACAAAATTGTTTCTCTATTAAAGCATGCGCAAAACACTAAGATATAGGCTATGGGAAATGTTAACATAAATGAAATGTATCTTATGTTGAAGGGTCTTACAGTTTAGTAGGCAAACAAATTAAATTCACTATCATTCTTCTCATTTTGGACACTATGCTTCTAATGACCCAGCCTAAAATTTCTTTCTTTCTTTCTTTTGCTAATGTCACATCATTGACTCATATTGACTTCTTAGTTCATGAACACCCTCAGATATTTTTCACAAAAATTCTCATTGGTCTAACCATACCTCCTCCATTCTTTATTTGCTTTTAAATTTGTTTCTTTTCAATTGAGTAAAGTCTATTTTTCCTACCTCCTACTTTTACCCTCAGTTGAAAAACAAAATCAATACAAAGCCCTTGGATCAAATATTCAAAGTCAAAGAAAACAAATTTCCACATTGGCCGTGTCCAAAATAGTATGTCTTATGCTGTATCCTGAGTTTGTTACCCCTCCATCAGATGATGACTAGCATGCTTCATTTCTGGTCCTCTAGCATCATTACTGATCACTGCATTGATCAGAATTCTTAAGTCTTTCACAGTTGTTTGTTGTTATAATGTTCTTATTATTGTGTAAATTATTCCACTGATTCTGTTCATAATCAATTTGCATCAAGTCCATACTAGTATGTCTAGTTTTCCCTGAAATGGCCCCTTTTATAAGCACACTAGTATTCCATTACATTCATATAGTCACCATAATTATTGGGCCATTCCTACTTGAAGAGAACCTCTTTAGTTTCCAGTTCTTTGTCAGTATAAAAAAAGAACTGTTATAATGTTTTTTTGTTATCTATGGGCCCATTTCTACTTTTTTTGATTGCTTTAGGGAACAGAACTAATAGTTGTGACAGTGGGTCACAAAAAGATATGCAGAGTTTAGTAATTTTGGGGGGGGGCATAGTATTGATCTGCTTTCCAGAAAGACTGGACCAATTCAAAGCTTCCCGCAGTGGTGCATTAATACGTCTATTTGCCCTCAAACTACTCCAATATTGGCAAATTTCTTTCTTTTTTAGGGTCGGTTTTACCAAACTGATGGATATGAGGTGAAACTTCAGAATTGCTTTAATTTGCATTTCATTTATTTGAAATATTTTTTCATATGGCTAGTATTAGCTTGGATTTCTTCCTTTGAAAATTTCCTATTTGCAACTTTTGACCATTTTTTAATTGGGAAGTGGCTCTTATTCTTATAAATTTGAATCAGTTCCTTAGAAATGAAATCTTTATGAAATCTGCAAAGACTGCTTCCCAGTTAACCATTTCTCTTCTAATTTTAACTATGCTGTTTTCATTTGTGCAAAAACCATTAATTTTATGCAGTCAAAATTGTGTGATCAGTTCTATACTTTCTTTCATCATGAGCTATTCCCTTCTCTATAGATCTGAAAGGTAATTTCTTCTCTCATGTGTTTATGATGTTATCCTTTGTGTCTAAGTCATGTATCTATTTGAAGCTTGTCTTGGTATACGGTGTGAATTGTTGGTCCATATCTAATTTCTGCCAAACTGCTTTCCAGTTTACCCGGCAAGTTTTGTTGAATAAGGAATTCTTGCTCCAGTATCTGGTATCTTTGGGTTTGTTGAACACTAGACTATTATGTTGGTTTGCTTCTGCATATTGTATACTTAATCTGTTCTACTGATTGACCTCTCTATTATTCAATACCAAATCATTTTAACAATAGCTGTATAGTTTGAGTATAATGTAAAATTTGATACTACCAGGACTCCTTCCTTTCTACATTTTTTTTCATTATTTTCCTTGAGGTTCTTGTCTTTTTGTTCTTCTGGGTAAATTACATTATTATTTTTTTTAGTTCTAGAAAACAATCCTTTGGTAGCTTGATTGGTATTGTACTAATCAATTACTTGAGGTAGCTTAATTATTATTATTATTTTTTACCATATTGTCTTAGCCTATCCATGAGCAATTCATATTTCTCTAATTATTTAGGTCTACCTTTATTTCCATAAAAAGCAGTATGTAGGTGTTCCCATGGATGACTTGGAAGACAGAACATCAAGTGTTTTATACATTCTATTGTTATTTTAAATGGAATTTTTCTTTCTCTCTCTTTGTGCTGGGTTTTCTTGGGAATATACAGAAATGTTGATGATGTATATGAATGTATTTAATATACTGCAAATTAGCTGAATTTATTATTTCAATTAATTTTTAAATGGACTCTCAAGGGTCCTCTAAGTAAACCATCATATCATTTACAAAAGCAGTAATTTTGTTTCTTCTAGTCTTTGCTTATGCTTATTCCCTCAGTTTCTCTTGGCTTATTGTTATAGTTAGCATTTTGGGCACCATAAAAGGTAGTAGGGACGGAAATGAACATTCTTGTTTTATTACTGTAGTCATTGTTTTCCTGGTTCTGTTTATTTCATTTTGCATTAGTTTATACAAACTTTCTTATGTTTCTCTGAATTTTTTAATATTCATCATTTTTCACAATAACATTCCATTGCATTCATACACCACAGTTTTCTCTGTCATTCTTTCAATCAAAGGACACTGACTTTGTCTTCACTTTTTCACTAACAAAGAAAGTTTTGTTATAAGTATTTTGGCATATATTGAACCTTTTTTTTTTTTTGCTATCATCTCTCTTGGAGTACATACCTAACACTGGGATCTCTAAATCAAAGGATAGGAACAATATAATTAGTGACTCTTCTTAGGTAGTTGCGAATTGTTTTCCAGAAGGGTAGGATCATTTCATAGCCCCACCATCATAGCAATGTTCCTGTCTTCCCACAGTCCCTGAAACATTGACCATTTCTGTTATATATCATCTTGACCAACTTTATGGGTGTTAGATGAAATATTAGAGTTATTTTTAAATGCATTTCTTTTATTTTTACTGACTGGGAGCAGTTTTTCAAATGACTTGGTGAGTTTGCAGTTCTTTTGAGGATCGTGTGTTCCTATCTTTTGACCACTTACACATCGACATTTTCTTTGTCTCCCAAAGCTTTCCTTTACAGAGGGTAGCATTTGGACAATCCAGCTCCCCCCATGTTTTTTTTTCTTTTTGGAAGGGGGAATGCAAGGCAATTGAGGTTAAGTGACTTGCCCAAGGTCACAGGGCTAGTAAGTGTTAACTGTTTGAAGCCGGATTTGAACTCAGGTCCTCCTGACTCCAGGGCCAGCACTCTATTCACTATGCCACCTATCCTCCCCCTCCCTCCACTTTCTATCTGGGGCTCTACTTGGTTCCAATTCCACAAAACAAGATGTTCCTCCCAGGATAAGCTTCTCACTTCATATCTCATCACCAGGGAGACAACTCAGCTTTAGATATTCAACCCCTTCCTACCTTCCTCAGCTCCTTTCCCCTCTGATTGGAAGATTAGAAGATGGAGCACCAAATTCCTCCCAGGGGCTTCTTCTATAGACGGCAGGAGCTAAACTTTCCAACTAACTCTCCCCTTTCTATCTGTAGCTTCTACTCAGTTACAACTCAATGAAACAAGATACTCCCATGCTGGGGTCTTCCCCCCTACCTTTCCAGTTTCCTTTAGTATTTTGTCTTCCTCTATTAGATTATAAGCATCTTGAGGGCAGGGCCTATCTTTCTTTTTCTTATTTATATGTGTTCCAAGCACAGTGCTTGGTACATATCACATATTTAATAAGTGTTAATTGAATGGAATCTTTTCTAAATTCTAGAGGCAGTTAGGTTTGTGCAGTGGACAGAGTGCTAGAACTAAAGGTAGGAAGATCTGAGTTCAAATCCTGCTTCAGACACTTGCTAACTGTGTAACCCTAGGAAAGTCATTTAACCTCTGTGACTTCACTTTCCTCACCTATAAAATGTGAATAATAATAGTACCTACCTCTCAGGATTGTTGTGAGGATAAAATTAAATCATATTTTTGAAGTACTTAGCAAACCTTACGGCAGTATATAAATGCTAGTTGTTGTTATTATTATTTATTGGCGAGAATCTCTCACATTCTTAGTTATTTTATCATGTGAATAATCATATAATCCCAGCTAGAACATGAGTTTCTTTTAAAAATTAATATTTTTCCAATTTACATGTAAAAACAATTTTAACATTTAAAAAAAGTTTGAGTGCCAAATTCTCTCCCTCTTCCCCCCCCAATGATATGGCAAGCAATTTGACATAGGTTATACATGTGTAGTCATGCAAAATACATTTCCATGTAAGTCATACTATGAAAGAAAACACAGGCAAAAAACCCAAGAAATATAAAGAAAAAGAAAAAATATCTTCAATCTGCACAGAATGTGAGCTTCTTGAGGGAAAGGACCACATCTTCTACTTTTTTATTTTTTACATCTCATAAGTGTAAGCACAGAGCAGGCACATTATTTTGTCTATTGGCTATTGATTGATTGTCACAAATGTCTGTGTCATTGGAATCCCCCTGCCACAAATTACTTCAGTTTCATTTGATTGCTTATCATTTTGTTTCAAATATGAATCATGTAACTTGTTAGAGTTTAAGTCGAAAAAAGCTAAGGTTTTCCAAAAGAGAATAGAGGAGAAAAATAGGGGCTCTTTAAAAATGGAAAAATTTTACATTTTGCACATCCCTGTTACCCGGAGCTGTCACTCTGTTACAATTACAGTTACAATTACAATTACACATGGGTAACATGCCTGAAAATATTTGTTAGAAGCTGAAAAAGAAATCTGTGGCGTGTGCCATTGAAATGTTATTTCTATGACTCCAATGTGCTTGCAGCTCAAGGGTATCATCAAACTGACTGGCAGGCTCTTCTCTGAGTCTCTGAGAAGTGGAATCACAGTATGCTAGACCTAAAAAGAACTTTAGTGGTCATTTAGAGACAGTAACAATAATGTTCCTGACATACACACTGTTGGAATTGAAGGAGCCTTTAGATTGTAAAATAGGGAATAGACACCTTAAAGTTAGAATCCTGGAACATCTGACTTGGAGCATCCCCTGGCATCTGGCACGGGCATTCCTAAGGGAGGAGGGAAGGACTCAGAAGTTGTTGTCAAGGATACGCTTCACTGGTCTTACAGCATCAGACAATTATTGCCCAAGCTCTGAAGTGTATGATGTACCTTAATACTTTTAGAAATTTGTAATATAGCTTACTGCCCAAGACACTCTCCAGGGCACACATGACCTAGGAGAAGACAAGAGAAGCCACCTCACCATCCAGACTCCCCAAAGCTACACTGCTTTGTTATACAAAAATGCTCATTCTACTATACCACGCTGCACCTGCAAATAACACAGGGTAGACATTTACCTGCTATGCCCTATAGACCAGAATGATCATTCATAAGAGGGTACAGTCAACCTGACAGAGAATCAAAGTTTCATAGGGTGGGCTCCTGCATTCCTGGCAGTCAGTTACTTTGTACTGCTTTTAGAAAGGCTGTTGCTTATGAGTGATTTCTAGTGCACATAAAATTGTCTTCCTATCTTTCTGTTTAATGAGTAGATGAAATTGCAAATCGTAATCATGTTCCTTTTACAATTTATTTTTATTTATTTTTTTTTGCCTTAGTATAAGAATTATAGCTATACATAAATGTTGCCTCATGAGGTTGTGAGTTCCACATTGGTGGTGATCTTTAAGCAGACAGACTGGCTTAGAGGACCACTTGTTGGTAATGTTTTCAAGGAGATTCTTGCTCAAGTTGGTGTTGGAGTATTTGACCAGTGAGATTCCTTGCAACTCCAAGATTCTGAAAATAGCATATTACCCAGATAAAAGAGCTAGTTCAGAGGTTTTCAGTAGTTGCCTTGTGTAGGTGGGGTCCTGACAGGAAGAAATCCCAGGATAGGATTATTTGCAAGGTAGACATGTAATTTATGGGAAGATGGAGATATTGAGCTTAAAGGGGATCCTTGGCTTTTTTCGCCTCAGCAGAGTACTACGGTAAGAACATGCTCTCTGATGTCTTTGTCCCAAATTCATTCTATAGAGGATCCTAATTTGTTTTCAGCACATTCTTGGGTTAAGTCAACAGTTCCTCCAATAGAAGAGAACATAAAAGAATGGCCACCCCCTTGGCCTAATGAATGAGAGACTCTGGTAGCATTGATGAGCTAAGGAAGTAGGAGCATCACCTGCATCAGGAAAAGTACCAGGGACAGCAAATAGAGTTTGTATCCTCTTCTGCGGAGAGAGGGCTCATTACTGGGGCACTTGTAGAACTGTGAATGTGTGAGTCTGGCAATATGGGGATCTTGATGGAGAACATGTTGTGATGGAAAAAAATAATGAGTATTTCACATGACACTTTGCAAGAAGAAAAAAACAGAAAGGTCACACCCAAATAGATGGAAATGCTATCAAAATAACTGTTTCAATGCTCCTGTGGATGTCACCCAACTTGGGGCTCGCAGCCCATTCTTCCTGATGGATTATAAAAGACAATTATTGCTTTAACAAAGCTCTTTAGTATTGCCTCAGGGGATCTCCTGTCCTTGGTTACTGAAGGCACTGCTGAGGTGAAAATGTATACTCAAGGAGAAGCTGATTTTTCCTATATTAGAGGCAGGGCCAGAGAATCAAGAATGTTTGCACTTCTAGGCTGACACAGTCTAATGGTTCAAATGTAGCCTGTTCTATTAGGCTGAACAGATTGAGTTAACATAGGGCACAGTATGTTGCTTTGGAGAGAAATTATTTTTGTGAGCGTTCTGTGTGTGTGTATGTGTTCTAATCAGTTTGTACATGTGAAAAGATACTAATTGAATGGACTACAGACAGAAAATCTTTGTTCCATACCCAAGGACAACATGTTTTTTTCCTCCATGATGCCATATCCCTGGGGGTAACCAGCAGGGGCCATCTTGGGAGAAAGGCATTATTAAGTGTTTCACATCAGCTGGACCAGAAGCTAAGCCTGTCTCTTGTTGGTTAAACGCTCTGCAATTTATTTAAAACTTATTCCTCATAACTCTCCTGTGGGTTCATGACTTGGGACTATTCAAACTAAACTGATTTTCTTAAGTAGAATAGAGAGGTACAAAAATTAAAAGCAACAACAGCAATAATTGACTACCAGGAGCTTATTACATTCTATGGGAGAATGCAACACATATCAAAGTAAAGAAATTTTCCATGGATCATTTGTCCCTAATGCCACACAGTAATCAGAGGAAAATTTACCTGCCTTCACATATGTTGAATTTCCCCACAAAATGTAGTCTCCTTGTGGACAAGGATTATTTCTCCCCCCCCCTTTGTCCTTGGCCTTATCACAGGGCTTTGCACAAAGTAGGTGGTGGTGAAATTGAATTAAACCAAGAACTTCAACCTGATCTTCATGATCATAAAAGAGTAGTTGACCTTAAAGAATTACTGTTTTAATTTTTGAAGAGACTCTATGACACAAGCATCATGGTTTCGTGGGAAGAGCACTGAGTTTAGAGACATAAAGCTGGGTTCAAATCCTGGAAAAGCTACCTTCTGCCTGTATGACACTGGGAGAGTTACCTCCTATCTCTGGGTCTTTGTTACCTAACTTATTCTTTTTTTTTTTTTTTTGCTTTTTGGAGAGAAAAAGGAAGGGCAATTAGGGTTAAGTGACTTACCCAAGGTCACAGAGCTAGTTTTGTGTTAAGTGTCTGAGGTCAAATTTGAACTCAGGTCCTCCTGACTCCAGGGTCGGTGCTCTAGTCACTGTGCCACCTAGCCGCCCCTACCTCATTTATTCTTTTAAAGGATTATATTCAATTTTTCTGGATAGGTTATTCTTCATTGTAATCCTAGCTCTTTTACCTTCTATATCAGCAAATTCCAAGCCCTCTGTTGCTAAATTTTGTGTGATTCTGACTGTTACGCTATAGTATTTGAATGGTTTCTTTCTGAATGCTTGAAGATTTTCTTTTTGACCTGGGAGTTTTGGTATTTGGTTATACTAATTCTAGAAGTTTTCATTTTGGGATATATTTTAGGTGGTGATTGGTGGATTCTTTCAATTACTATTTTACCCTCTGTTTAGAGGATATCTGGGCAGTTTTCCTTGACAATTTCTTGAACTAAGATGTCTAGGCTCCTTTCTTTGGTCATAACAATCAGTTAATCCAATAATTTCTAAATTATCTATCCTGGATCTATTTTCCAAGTCATTTTTTCCCTATGAAATATTTCATCTTTTCTTTAATTTTTTGACTGTCTTATTGTTTCTTGATGTCTCATGGAGTCATTAGTTTCCAGTTGCCCAATTTTAATATTTAAGGAAATATTTTTTGCAGCGAGCTTTTGTATGTCTTTTTCCATTTGGACAATTCTGCTTTTTAAGGTGTTATTTTCTTCAGTATTTTTTGTGCCTCTTTTACAAAGTTGGTGTCTTTTCATAAGTCTCTTCTTTTGGTTTCATTTCTTTGCCCACTTTTTCTTCTACCATTCTTATTTGATTTTGAAAAGCTTTCTTTTTAGCTCTGCCAGGAATTTTTTTTGGGTTAGTGTCCAAGTCACATTTTTCTTTGAGTCTTTGTTTGTAGCTGTCTTGACCTCATTGTCTTCTTCTGAGTTGGTGCTGTGAAGTTCATTTTATGATTAGACTTTTTAAAAATTTGCTCATTTTTCCACTCTATTTCTTGATTTGGAACTTTATGCCAATATTGGGCTCCATTCCCAATATGGGGAGGGGGTAAGAGGGTCGCTGTTTCAATCTTCTTACTTTTTTCCTTTGCTATTTTCAGAGCTAGTTCAGGGGGTTTGGGAGTTTTTGATGCTTCCAAGATGGTATGTACTAGAAGAGCCATGGTTACTTCTTTCCTGTATGCACTCTGGTCCTTACCCAGGAAGGGTCCCTGATCTCTTAGAATTTCATTCAATATTGCTCCTCAGGGCTGATTCCTGGGGACTGGAAGTGATACTGCCTTTTAGGATTTCCACTCCCCCTTGATTGAAAGTGCTCTTTTCTGCCCTTGAACTATGACTCAGAAGTGGGTATAAGCCACGGAACTGCCAAACAGAGTCTGGTTAGGGATACAGTGCAAGCACAGGGATCTCTTATAGTCTCTTTCTGATCGGTTGGCAGGTCCCCTTCCTGGCTCTAACTTGGGAGCTCTGAAAGTTGCTGCTGCCTCTGTTGCCGCAATCTATTCCCACCACTAGTGTTTTGTCCATGTGGGCACTGGATCAGTCTCTTCCCCCATGTCACAGATCTCTCTGAACTGAAAAAGTTCAGAGAAGTTTGGGCTGGAAAAATGTCTCACTTTGACCTTTTGTTGGCTCTGTCACTTAGAATTAGATTTGAGGCATTGTTTTATTTTATGCAATTAAAATATTTTAAATATAGTATTTATCCCCCCCAATTATACATTAAAACAATTTTTAAACATAAAAAAAGTTTTGAGCTTCAAATTCTTTTCTTCCCTTTTCCCCTCTCTGTGATATTAAGCAATCTGGAGGCATAATTTTAAAGTTGTTTGGAGGGGAATGTTGGGAAGGCTCAGCTGAGTACTTTCTCTTGGTTCCATCCCCAGTCATCTTGGCTCCATCTCCAGAAGTCATGCCTCGACTTTTCTATCTCATTTATTCCCAAAATGAAATGACTGAACAAGATGACCCCTAAGGTCTCCTCTAACTATAACTTGTTTATCTGTCTATTTTATTAGTGTGGATACTCACTCCACCAGTGTAGATTACCACTCATCTAGAGAGTTCATGGAGTTTCCAAAAATGTTTTCTGAGCTGGGATGTTCAGGCTCAATCTGATTTTTCACCTCTGGATTTAACTCATTTACTCTTCTGTTATTCCAAGCCTTTTCTCTAAAATGTGGTTTAAGATTAGGAAAAAAAAAATTGACCTCTCTTGCTCCTGAACCCTCCACCCACCATTCTTGGAGAGTGTCCTGGAATCAGATAGGATTGGTAAGGGTGTTGGTTGCCATCCTCATTTCAGTGTTCCACCCCCCCCCTCCCCGCCCAACTCTCTATCCTCTTTCCCAATCTATTGGGTTGTGAAATCACAGGTTTTAGAGTTGGAATGGATCATAGAGAAGGAACACTATTTTTGAAGTCAGAATACCTGGTTTCTAACCCATGGTCTGCCACTGCATGGATGTGGCCAAGTCATTTTTGGTCTCCACTCTGAAATGAGAAAACTGAACTAGATAATTTCTAAAGTACCTTCCACATACAAATTAAGAATTAGGAAGATCACCTAGTTCATGGGCTCTTAACCTAGGGATCTGTTAACTTGTTTTTTAAAAGAAATATTTCAATGCAACCCAGGACTCACTGGGCATGCCTAGTTCTAAGGAGATGACTTTGAGGGGCTTTTTGAGCATGCCCAATTTGCCTAATATGGAGCCCACTTCATCCCTTACCATATGGGTAGGAATTTCTTTGATTGAGTGCCTGTATCGTTTTTGGGGGGGGCTTTTTGGAGGGCAATTGGGGGTAAGTGACTTGCCCCAAAGTCACATGGCTAGTGTGTCAAGTGTCTGAGGCCAGATTTGAACTCAGGTTCTCCTGACTCCAGGGCCGGTGCTCTATTCACTGTGCCACCTAGCCACCCCCAATTGCCTGTATCTTTAAAACTGGCTAAACTAACCACTGAATCTCTTTTTAGCTGTGCTCTTTGCATGACAGGGTGAAGATGCTAGTTCACCCACAGCAAGGATGCCATGAACTGAGCTAACACAGGGGGAAGGATGTTCCTTTCCCCTCACCTTCTTTTACCCCATTTCTGTGAAATGAAATGGAGGTGTTAGTTTCTGTTCTGTGTCGTTTATCCTCAGTTTTAGGTGCCCCCAAAGGAGTTCATGATGCTACCAAAAAAATTAGTAACCCTTGATCTAGTTCAACTCCTCTCAATTTACAGATGAGGAAACCAAGGCCCAGAGAATGGTCATGACCAGCACCCCTACACATTGGCCAGGCTTTCTCTGAACATGGGTGCCAACCCCCATTACTCAATGATGAATGTTAGAAGGAAGCAAATTGTGAAGCCCCTTAATGGAGTTACAAGCTTCACCATAATATATCTTATTATAGTTAAATGGCTGTTAAGCCACTGGAGTTATAGAACATATAATTTAACATAGAATATAATTTAATGAAAGCCCCCATCTCTTCTCGGCAGCATGTTAAACGCTTCCTGCTTGGGTATGAGTAGCTTTGCACATTAAAGTAATTGAAAAAGACCTATAAGAACTGAAGGAAAGTTTACTCTTTCTCTTTATAGTGAAAACAAATGGCTTTTTTCTACAGAATCTGCCAAGCCCCGGGTTTTAATGATTTAACAGATGGAGCCGGCACATGTGAACCTGGGAGATGCAGCTGTCTGATTTTTCCAGTCTGAGGTTTTTTTTTTTAACTGCGCTAATGGTGCAGACAACAATAAAGTATCACCTCCTTGAGTGAATCTGAGCCCCTAGCTCATGATGGCTTTGAAGAAAAAAAGGGGGGGGGAAGGCAAGAGACTAGATTGAAGGAAAAGACCAAGAAATGACAATTTAAAAAGTTTAATTGTTGTCTGTCTTTGATGCATAAGAATTGCAAACCCATTTCTTCCAAGATCATCTCTCTTGTCTGGAAGAGAGTGATGGGGAGGGATGGAGGTGGGGACAGGTGCTTTACAGCCAGTTTTATTTTTCATCTTTCCTGGTTTCTGTGCTTGCTCAATATAATGAACAAAACTTAAATTGGGAGACCAGTAAGAACAAAGTTTGGGACTTTGCTCTTTTGTCTTCATTTTTGGAAATACCAAGTGACTGAGGCTTTTTATTGGTTTGGTTGGATGTGAAGTTATCCCCTCTCCCACTCCTCCCCATTCTAATTGTTTTTGGGTCGGTTTTTTTTTTTTTTTGGTTTGAATTGGAGATGCCCAGAATTCCTAACTTCCGCTCATTAATCACTTGACTAGAAAATGGTTCCCAGCTTCTAAGTGTGCCCTATGAGGAGTTTATCCAAAATGGAAGCACAAATATTTAAAATATTTTGATACCTAGAATTATGAGTAATAACACTAGTCAAAATGTGAATGCATGGAATGATTTTCATTTCCTAGGCAGTAGGGTCCCTGAGATGGAGTATGACTGAAAGTGTTGCTGCTGTTCAGTCATTTTTTCAATTGTGTCTGTCTCTTTGTGACAGAGCTTTTCTT
Source organism: Petaurus breviceps papuanus (assembly GCF_028583685.1). NCBI lineage: Eukaryota > Metazoa > Chordata > Mammalia > Diprotodontia > Petauridae > Petaurus > Petaurus breviceps. The sequence continues at coordinate 14,035,785 of NW_027187360.1, read as the reverse complement.
GGAAAAGATACTAGAGTGGTTTGCCATTTCCTTCTCTTGATCATTTGTACAGATGAGGAAACTGAAACAAGCAGGATGAAATGACTTGCCCCAAATCATACAACTAGTAATTGTCTCAGGCTAGATTTGAATTCAAGATGAGTCTTCCTGATTCCAGGCCTAGTTCTCTATCCACTGTGCTACCTAGCTGTCCCTTCATTCTTCATTCATCCTATTAATTCCTTCTTTTATTCATTCAAAGTCTAAAGGCATTGAGAGTCAAGAGATATGGATTTGGGGTAGCTAAGTGGTTCAGTGAATAGAGCACCATCCCTGGAGTCAGGAGGACCTGAATTCAAATCTAGTCTCAGACACTTGACACACTTACTAGCTATGTAACATTGGGCAAGTCACTTAACCCCAACTGCCCTGCCTTCCCCCCTCCAAAGAAGAAAAAAAAGAGATATGGATTTAAATCTTGGCTCTGACATTTATTAGCTGTGTGTCCACAGTAGGAACATTTATCTTTCTAGAACTCTGTTTCCCCATTAAGATGGATATTATAATATTCCCACAACACATCTCACAGGATTGTTGGGAGAAGTATATTTGGCAAATCTTCCAGAGTCAGGGTGGCATAAAAGATACTGAAATCAGGGTAAGACATGGGTTTGAATTCAGCCATATGAATTCACAGAGGCAAACCATTTAACTAGTTTTAGCCTCAGTTTCTTTATCTGTGAAATAAGGCCTTTGTCTAAAATTTCTCCACTGATGTAGGTCACCAACTCATCTGTAGCTTACAGTTAAGTCAATTGCTTGGGCCCCTGAGAGGTTAAGGGACTCATCTCCAGACTCATAAGCAGTGTGTGTCAAAGTCAGAATTTGAACTCAGGCTATACAGAGTTCAAAGGCAACTCTACTCTGCAGGCAGCTAGTGGACAAAGTGGATAGAGTGTAAATCCTCCCTCAGACACTTACTAGCTATGCAACCCTGCACAAAGTCACTTAACCTTTTTGTCATCTGTAAAATGAGACTAATAATAGCATCTACCTCCCAGGGTTGTTACAAGGATCAAATAAGATAATATAGGGAGAATGCTTTGCAAGCTTTAAAGTGGTATATAAATGATAGGTAGTAGTTTTACACCTGGAAAATTTCAGTCAACTTTTGTATGAGGAATGACCCCCTACCTTGTAAATCTCAGCTGGAATAGAATCAGCACCAGGTGCTTTTCCACAGGAAAGGAGCCTGATGGCATTCAAAACTTCTTTAGTTAGAACTTCAGCTAGGGAGAGATTGGCTTTAACCTTATGTCAATGGCCTCAACATTGATTGATGATGGTATGTTGAGAACACTATGGAAGTGTTCAGCCCCTCTCTCTAGGATCATGTCCTTATCACTAATCAATGGGGCTTTGTCAGCACTGAGTAGCTGAGATGCACCATAGGTCTTTGGCCCATAAAAAGCACTTTAGATTGTTACTATCAACATAAAACTGAATTTCATCTGCCTTCCTTCTAAGCCAGGAATCCTGCATCTCTCTAAGTTTTGCTTAAATACTGCCTTCTTAGAGATGGATGCACAATCTTGCTGGTAAATCCTGTGGAGTTCTTGTTTTTCATTTAGCAGCTTCTGAATTTCCCCATCATTTTCATCAAAGCAGTCTTGGTGTTTGCAAGTGTTCTGACCCAGATGAGCAAATGCAGTGCTATACACCAAATCTCCGAAAGCTATCCACTACTTTTCTGCTCCACTGTTGCCAATTGTGTGTTGGGTCAACTTTCCCTCCAAGTTAGCAACAAACTGTTGTTCCCTCTCAAGGAAGAGCTCTAATTTGTTGACATTAATTTTCTGGTAGTCATTTTGTCTTGGGGGCACCACTTTTGATCAATGCAAATATTTAGCTTGGAAAGTTCCCTTACATTTAGCTGTAGATAAGTTCACTTACCTTGGTAGTGTACTCTCCAGGATGTACACATTGATAATGAGGTTGACACAGGCATTGCCAGAGCTAGCTCAGTGTTTGGGAGGCTCCGAAGGAAGAATGAATACAAACAGTTCAGAGAATACAAACAGAAGTTACAAGTAGACAAAAATACAGACAGAGAAAATAACACAATTCGGCAGACCAACAGACAGGGCTTCTAACTGTCTGACCATTACTTCCATACCTAGTTAGTCACCAGATAGAAAAGCACCAACATCTGGGATTCAAATCTGGGGGGGGGGGGTGGCTCAACAGATGCCCAGAGTCTCATCTGGCCAAACAGCTCTTCCCTAAGTAAGCCCCAAAGCAAAATCTCACATCAGAGGTACATAAAGCCTTCTCCAGGGTCAGAGAACATCACAAGCCTGGTGACCCACTTGACTGCAAAATAACAAAAGTTGTGCCTTCCTGAAAAGCATGTGACCACATGCAGCCTATTAGGGGGCAGAGTATATATATATATAAGCAATTGGGGTTAAGTAACTTGCTCAAGGTTACATGGCCAGTTATTTCTGGGTGTGGTGCTAAGTATTTGAGCCCAGATTCAATCCCCAGGTCATCCCAACACTGGGGCTGGTGCTGTTACTCGCTGTGCTACCTAGCCGCCCCTGGCAGAGTATATTTTCAAATCAGGAAAGGTCCTCAAATTCACCTAAGGAGCAGGGAGGATCTTCAAATTCCTATCACCATTATACTGTGGTAGAACATTCTAAGCTCCTAGTCTGATCAGTTACAGTCGGAAACATTGAAACTTGACTTTAGCATAGTGATGTCATTTTTGGTCCTCTTCCAGAACAAGGGACAACAACAAGCCAGTTTTATACCATGTTTCTATTCATTCTGTGTTATTCTTTAGTCACTTCCTGACTTTGGGGTGGTTTTCCAATTCTGGCTTATTTTAGGGAGGAGGAAATTGAGGTTAAGTTACTTTCCCAAGGTCACTTAGGTAGGAAGTGTCTGAAGCCAGATTTTAACTCAGGATTGTGAGAGTTTTTGATTCCCAGCCCAGTGCTCTATGCACTGTGCCACCTAGTTGTTCACTCATTCTATGACTGCTGCTATTATTCTCAATAGTTTAGCATCTGCCATTTGAGAGCACTGTGCCTGAAGGAAGTTCAGAAGGAAGTACAGAGAGAAGGACAATTTTGAAAGTCATGTGTAGAATATTATTTGCTTAAAAGAAAAGCAAGTGATCTGAAATGGAGATTTGTGGTTTCATAGAGAATCTTCATTTTGTGTTTCACTGTGTATATAGAAATGTTCTTTTTTTAGGTGTATAAGTTAAAAAAATAATGCTCTACATAAAATCCTCATTTATTATTGAATGGGAACCAGTAATTCTGCCACTGTTAAAGAATTAGGGTAAAGGTTGCAATAAATGCTTGGGGGTAGGGATGGGGGGGGTCAGGGAGAGCTGGAGAGGCAGAGTCTCCTTTAAGGGAGTATATATATAGTCTTACAGAGTCCTGTTCCTGGTTCCAAATCAGATTTTCTCAATGACCTTAGATAATCCAATAACCCTCCATACCTCAGTTTCCATCTCTGCCCCATAGATAATTAAATCTATCTCAGAACTCCTTTAAAACAGTCTTCAAAATTTGGAACCCAAAATATTGTGGAAGTGAATGTTGAAAACTAAAAATAAATAAATAAAATTTTAAAAAAGAGAAACTTCAGATAATTAATTAGATAAACTGTGGGGTTTATTGCTTCTTGAATAAATATATATCACATAAAATAAATTTATTATTTATAGTTAAATATTAATAAGTAAATATTATAAACATAAGTATAGAATACTTGACATGTATTAAATATTAATAAGTAAATGTCATATGTGAATATATACATATGTATAGACATACCATGTGTTTATAATTAAATATTAATACATAGTTTATAAATATGTTACATGCATAGAAGTACTTGACATGTTTACAATTAAATTCAATATTAAAGATTAAATATTTTATGTAGTGTATATAGACATACTTTTCATTTATAATTAAATTTAAATATCAATACTTAAATATAAACATGTGGATAGGCATACTTCTCAGATAGTTATAATTATATAATTGTTAATGTTTAAATATGTTATAATATAGATATCTAATATAATATGTAGTAAATATATAGACATAGTACGCATTTATAATTAAATATTAATAAGGAAATAGGTGTATAGACATACTTGCCATGTATTTATAATTACATTAAATATTAATAATTATATATCACATACTTACTTATTGATAATTAAATTGACTTTGCTTTTATGTTACAATTGTTCCAAAAATGTTTTTCCTTTCCTCTTGCTGCCTCAGTTGTAATGTTTAAAAGGTGGAGAGGGTTTAGCCAGGGGACAAAAGTAAGTAAACCTTTCTTTCTGCTGAGTTCAGCTTTAGGCTAGTCAAGGAATAGAAGTCGATATGCACAATTAGCATTAAGAGCCGTTAACATGTCGGGTTGGTAGCCAGACTCGCTTCCCAAAGGGTCTTTTATCACTTTGCAGAGGGCTTCACTCCAGAAATAACTCTATCCATTCAGCTCAAAAATGCCACTTCATCCAAATAAATATTTGCAATAGTTGGAGAGAGCTTCACCTGTCATCAATTCTGGACAGTCGAGGTCAATGAGTAGCCAGTAGCTGTGTTTGGAATCATTCCCAGCATACCTCCAGCTTCGGAATCGCATGGATCAAACCCCCCTGTTCTTTGCAAAGCATGCTTTAGATTCCAGCTTAACTGGCACTTCGAAAGATACCACTGGTTCTTTGTTTCAAGACGTGAAGCACTAAAGCCTGGGGTAGCCCGGCAAATCCTTGGGGGCTGGGAAAGTACCTACTTTAATTCGATTCTGGTTTAGGGCAGAGGTGTCAAAGTCAAATAGAAATGAGGGCCACTAAAGCATACATAAGCATCCCTGCGGTGCATGTTGGCTTAGAAAACCACATATTCACAGTATCTATGTCTTATTGCATTTTTAAATTTTGTTAAATATTTCCCAATTGTGCTTTTATCTGGTTCGGCAGCACTAGGGAGTGTGGCCGGGCACACGCTGATCACAAGTTTAGTGCTTGTCACTTCTTATTTAGAAGAAGGGAGAAAAACAGCTGCAGTTCAAGTCTGCAGTTCAAATGCTTTTGGAACTTTTTTCCCACTAAGTGATTTGTTTAGTCAGACCCAAACCACGCTTGCTGCAGCATTTTTAACCTTTCCCTGTGCGTGCTCGTGCCCATCTCCGAGGATGTAGATGTAGATGTATTCCTCAGTCACTGGGGATCGCTGCACTGGGGATGGAAGGACCCTCAGGGGCTTTCTATTCTGACTCTTCCCCACTCTGTTTTACTGATGAGAAAACTGACACCCGGGACACACAGGAATAGGTGTCAGAGTCAAGATGGGAACCCAGTTCCTCTGACTCCAGAGCCAATGCTTTTCCATTGTATCAGGCAGTTGTTAACCCTACTTGCTCCGGTGCTATTTTGCACCAAAACCTTAGGGTCTTTCACCTCTCCTTTTGCCCTGGCATATCAGAAAGTGCTATTCTGCAGCCCAATCTGAGCCCCAAAAGGTCAAGAGTCTGGAGTTAGGGGATTGCCTGTTAGACCCCAGGGGCAGTGTGTCTCAGTGGAAAGAGCATGAGATTTGGTGCCAAGGGATGGGTTTCCAATTCTAGCCCTCCTACTTACTACTTCTGTGACCATGAGTAAGCCACTTAAACTCTTGCTGCCTCAGTTTCTTATCTGTAGAATGAGAGGACTGGACTAAAGAATCTTATGATTCTTTAGCAGGTGCCTTTTGTTTAATTCTGTCTGACTCTTCAAGACCCCATTTGGGGTTTTCTTGGCAGAGATACTGGAGTGGTTTGCCATTTCCTTCTTCAGCTCATTTTACAGATGAAGAAACGGAGGCAAATAGAGTAAAGTGACTTGCCCAAGGTTGCACAGCTAGTGTCTGAGGATGGATTTGAACTCATGACAATGAGTCTTCCTCATGCCAAGCCCTGTGCTCTATCCATTGTACCACCTAACTGCCAATCAGTATGGCAGAGGGGGAAAAGCAGAAAGAGAACAGACTGTGGGGAAAAAAATGGAGAAATGTGTGTGTTTGTGTTAGTGTGTGTATTTTTGTATGTTCCATAATTGCCCTACTTATCTATAAAGAATGTTAAATCAACCCATCTGTTAAAACCCTGGTGGTCCCAGCGGGTCAGTATTACTATTTAGAGACCCAAGAGATGATCATTCAGATCAGAAAATCTGATGTTCCTGGGAAATGAAACAGTTTGGTTGGGTGCCATGAAATTGATCTATTCAGTAGGGTTTGGAGGTGTGTAGGAAATAGAGATATATGGTAGGTTATCATATCATTAATAAGTCTGTCTATAGGAGAATATCAAAGGGCTTTCTTTTGAAACAATGAAAGTGGTTCACTGGTTTTGAAAGCCAGTGGTATGACTGTTTAAAAATGTGTGGGGGAAAAAAGAGCCATCATACAAACCAAAAGAAACCTCACAACTTCTTTGAAATCTTACAGAACCCTGGGGAGATTTTAGTACTTTTCCTTTCTTGGGTCCATGTGAGTCTTGGAATTTTTTAAACTTAAATTCCAGTCCTAGGGTCATATGCTGGTTTTGCTTACTGGAGCTTTCTCCTACCCCCTTGAACTCTAACACCTTTGGCCAACCTTAAAAAACATTCCTTTGGTCTCCTCTGTTTGATGTTTTTGTGTTAACTCCCAGGAGACATTGTGTGAAGGAGGTTTAAGTAAATCATTGGACTGTACATGGAATGTAGGTGGCACTTGTTAAGACGGCACTCCACCCTCACCCCTTACTTTGTTCATTTGGATTCCACAGGTATTAACCTGGTGAAGTACCATGAGTGGGGCTTTTATCTGGGAATGGGTTTGGGGGATGGTCCTCATGTCCTAAAAGACAGGGTAGCACAATGGATTTAGGGAATAGTCCCAGAAGAGTATTCTAGGATTTTCAGGAGCTATCTGGTCCAACCCTCTCATTTTATAAGTGAGGAGAGGGAGGTCCCTTGTCCGAGGTCACACATAAGAGGAGGCAAAGCTGGGATTCTTGCCTCCAAATTCAGAGCTATTCATTGTCTGCAGTCTATCTTGCTTGTGCTATTCCTTCTGTGTCCTGTCCCCACGGACCCCTGTCTCTTTATTCAGAAACTTCATCTGCAGCAGACATGTTAAGCACCATCTATTTTGCAAGAGCACTATTGCTAGTGCTGGAGGAGATACAAAGATGGATAATTATGATTCACATTTATTTAGTGTTTCAAGGTTTGCTAGGGCCTTTTCTAAAACAATCAAGTGAGGCAGGTAGCTGGTGTTATTCTCATTTTATAGATGGGGAAACAAGCTATGAGACCCTTGCACAAGGACCCATAGCTGGTGTCTGAGGCAGAGGTGAGTCCAGATATCCTGATTCTAAGGCCAGTGCTCTCTTTCTTGTATTAGACTGTGCTCAGAACTCTGAATCACACAGTTCAAAACTTACCTGAGCCAGAACTCAAACTCCAGCCTTTTGTCTTGAAGCCCATGGTTTTTTATACTTTACTATACTTCCTTGTATTATTAAGTCTCTTTTCACGTAACTGATGGGTGTTGATGGAGAATAAACTCTTTAACCTGAAAAGGTTTTAGAAAGAATATTATTGAATCATTTGACAGATGAGAGCCAGAAAAAGGCATGCCTTCACCTCTTGGATCTCTATTAAATCTCACTTTCTATGGAGTTCAAACAAGGGTATCAGTGCATGAACTGCTGCTGCACATAGGCAGTTTGCTTGAGATGTAACATAAGCAGGCAAGTATAAACATTCAATAAAATTTTGTCAAAGCCAAAACACAAGTCATTGGGGAACAAAAAACACAAGCTTTTTGAGTGGACCCAAGACTTTGGTGGACCCAAAATAAGACTTGGGTAGGGGTCCAAGTATTCCTTTCAACCAGCTTCCCTGAAGGGTATCTGACATCAATGTGACTTACTTTGGTAAACTTTGGATTAGACAATTTCTAACCACATATAACTAGGTTCAAACAATATTAATAAATAATAAGTTTTTTTTCCACACAGAGGGCAGAAAGTCTCATTCATCTTTGTTTCTTCCATGGTACTCAACACAATTCATCATGCATTATGGGTAGCTGTTAATAATATTTACTCATGGTTCTTTAGTACTTACAGTAAGAAAATTTTTTGAACTTAACAAACAGTAAAATTATCATTTTCATGTATAAAACAGGACAGAGGAGAAGGAGGGTTACATACGAAAATGTAAACTTCTCTTAAGCAGACCTTGCTTTTTCTTTAAGGAATATAATCACTTCAGCTCATCACTTTCCAAGCTGTCCTGCTTGTCTGTGTCTCCTTCTGGTCATCCTGTTTTCTTCTAGCACTTAAACATTTACAAAACATTTTCCTTGTAACAACACTGTGAGATAGATAATTATTATTCCTAGTTTATAAGTGAGGCAACTGAGGTGTGAATTGGCTTGTTTATGGTCACAGCTAGCAATAATAGCTTGGATAAGACACAGTCACCTCCTTGTGGAGGTCACGATACAGTAGGAAGGTGAGGCAATGTACAAATAATGCAAAATGGGACATGAGAAGGATATATAAAAAGGTGCAAACTGTGGAGAAGCTGAGAAAAGAAAAGTCATTGTTAACTGAGAGGATCAGAGAAGGCTTTGTAGAAGAGGTGATGTTTGTGCTGGATTTGAAAAGAGGAGTAGAATTTCAGGAAGTGGAAATGGAGAAGTACAGGAAAAGGAGGGCATTCCAGGCATAGAGAACAGCTCCAACAAAAGCCTAAGGCATATGTTGCAGCATAGAATTCAAAGTGACTGGAGCATCACAAGGCCTGGAGGTGAGAGATGAAATACAACTGGAAAGGGAGGGTGCTGCCAGGATGTGAAGAACCTTGAGAGCCATGCTAAGGAGTTTGACTTTTATTTGTATATAATAGGGAGTCACTGAAGGGCTTTGAGTGGGGGAATAACACAATCAAAGGGCATGCCGAAGGAAGATTAATTGGACAGCTGGTATGTAGGATGGATTGGAGCAGGGAGAGAGTGGAAGCAGAAAGACCAATTAAAAGGCTATTTCCCTGGTTGAATATTAATGAAGGAAAAATGCAAGATGTCAAGATGTTGCTTTCATTTTACCTTCATAATCAATAGTCAATAAATAATTTATTAAGTATCTACTATGTGCATGCCATATACCTACTATGTTCCTGGGTATATACCTATGTGCACAGTGTCTGTACCATGCCAAGCACTGAGAATGCAAAAAAAGGTAAAATAAAGTCTCTGACCTCTAGGAGGTCCCAATATGATGGACAGCAAGTGTGATGATAAGTGTGAACTAAGTGCTTTGTGAGGCCTGTGTAGGGAAAACTTACTACTTGATCTGGGAAGGCTTCATGGTAGAAGTGGTGTTTGACCTAGACTTGGGTATAATCATAACAATAATTGCTAGCATTCCTAGAAATCATTAAGATTTGCAAAGCACATTGATCCTCCTAACAACCCTGGGAAGGAGTATAATTGTCCCCATTTTATAGATGAGGAAATTGAAACAAACAGAGGTTGAATAACTTGTCCAGGTTCACACAGGTAGCAAATGCCTGAGGGCAGATTCCAATTCAGGTCTTCCTGAATCCAGACCCAGCACTCTTCCAAAGTGCCACCTTGCTACCTCTGAATGTGGTGAAAAGAATCAGGCCCAGGAATATGGGGCAAGTATATTCACAATTCTTTCCCACCAGTCCCTTTTCCAGTGCCTAAAGATGTCTTCTTCTCTGTTGTGATATCTTAAGCGACCTCATTTCTGTTGATGGCCTCCCAACTATAACTATCATTCAGTTCTCTTGGAGGTTGTGGAAGGAGAGATTGATTTATAAGTTTAACCATCAATTATCATGATGCTGAATTTTCTTGACTCCCTCTTTATCTCTTACTAGTTGACCTCAGGATCTTGGTGGATATTATCTTTTGATTCCTCATGGAATCACAGATTTCTGAGCTAGAGAAGATCTTAAAGATTACCTAGACCATCTGATACCCCTATTTTCCAAGTATAACAATTGAGATCCAGAGAGGAGAAATGAGTTGCCCAAGGTGATACAGTAGCCAGTAGCAGATCTAGGAGGAGAAAGAAGGCAGACCTCCAGACTCCCAGTCTGGTGTTCTTTCCACTCCATGACAAGGGGGCAGGAAGAGATGTGGCAGTAAGGAAGCAAGTATTTGCTAGATACTGGGGTTCTCTCCCTTTGTAATATCTGTGCATTTCTGTCCATTCCCAGAGGCAGTTACCACACTCCCAAGTTACATACATTTAGTGCTTTTCCTTCTTTGGATCAGTCTTCGTAGCTTTTTCTTTGAACTCTCTATTTGGGATATTTCATTACTAGGAAATTGCAGAGTCAATGAAAAAATGATTCCTGGAGAGATCAGTTTCCCTTAGAAAGGCACTGTTCTTGCCCTGCCCTGCAGGACACAGGATCTAGATCAGGGAAGCTCCAAATTGTGCTGTCCATCTTTGTTCTCAGATCAGATTCTAAATTGACAATTCTCTGACCATTCCCCATCATCTGGCACTTCCTACTGGCCTTGCTGCACGTCCTGTGTTTGATCATGCCACCAGAAGATCAGTATTTGAATTTATTTTTCCCAGATGCATTAGCCTACATTTTTAACAAATTGAATATCATTTTGTTATTTTCTGCCCATGTTCCTAACCTCTCTGGGGCCTTTTATATTATTCCTCTGTCCTCACTGCTGTCTGAAATATCTCCCAATTTAGTATCATCTGTGAATTTAATTAACGTGCTGTTTTTTAAAAGATGAGCTCAAGTGTTATTAAAAAATATCCCTCCGTGGCCGCCTAATAAAGATATGTTTGTGCGATAGGGAAGAATAACTACCCTATTTCAAGTGGGGCTCTGACTTGTTAATTTATGATACTTTTAACTCTCTGTTTCTTCCTTCTTATGGCTTTGCTGTATTATCTCAAGTCGCAATTACCAAGGAAGAGGAAAAGTTTCATTAACTGTGGGTGCAGATAAGAATTTTATCTATGGTTTTTAACTGGGAGCGCAATGGTGACTGGTACAACTTCCTAATTCATACATTAGAAAAAGTACCAAATCCTTATCCTTTGACTTCCACCTCCTTGAAACAAAGTGATGGGGGCAAAGCAATGGAACAAAACAAGATTCTAATCAGTCCAGGAGAGTGGAGAAAGAAAAAGTAATTTTTTTTATTTCTTTCTGGGTTTTTATAACAAAACTATATTTTAATAAAATTAAATTCATTGGGTTTTTCCTACTGAAAACAGTGATCAGAGAAAACAGTAATGAATTTTGAGTTTAGATGTTTTATTGTCTAGGAGGAGCTATAGCTACAAGTCTTACTTTAATGCTTATTCTGCCCTTGGAAGCTGTCTACAAGAAAGATTCTGTGGCACTAGAGAGGATTCTGGAAAGATGGTGGAGTAGGTCAGAAAATTCCAAACTCTCAATATTTTCCCCCACAAAAGAGTTAAAATAGCATGTTAGGGCAAACAAAGTGTGGGTGGAGATAAATAAGAACAGGGGGATAACTGGGGTCCTCCTGGGACAATTTGAGAAGAGCAGAAGAAAAATCCCAGGATGAGGTTTGGACCCTGTGAAGAAAGAGTAAACACCTCCAGGCTAGGTTCCATTTTAACAGCAAGCCTCTTAAACAAAGAGTGGCAAGCCCTGGGGTTAGTCGGTTTGAGAGGTTGCCTTGCTCCAGCCACCAGAACTTTTATCCTGGGAATAGTGAGGGGAGTTGAACATTTGAAGCTGGGAAGCTCAGGAGTGAACCTCTGCTGACCAGGAATGCCAGACCCATCTGTGCTGCAGAGAGTGCTGGGGTGAGAAGGAACCAGCACATGCCTGGTGAGTGCAGAAGCAGTGGGGCAGAAAACCCTGACTGTGGTCATGTACAGGAGATTGGAGGTTTGACTTTAGTTTCATACTAGAGGGAAGAACTGAAGAGCTGGGGCAAGAGGCACCCAGGACTAGAGGTGATTACAAATAATTAACCTATTGCCACAAAAAATGCACAGGCAAAGGAGAAAGAATCCAACCATAGAAACCTGTAATGGGAATAGAGGTAAGCAGGGTTCATCTTCAGAGGAGGATACTTAAAGAAACCCCCAAAGAGTAACATCAAATGGTCACCTGCCCAAAAAGAATTTATAGAAGACCTAAAAAAAGACTTTAAAAATCAAATGACAGAGATGGAGGAAAAACTAAAAAAGAAAATAAGGATAATCCAAGAAAAACAAGAAGGGTATAAAAGGAAAGTCAACCAGTTAGAAAAGGAGATCCAGAATCTTAAGGAGGAAAATGACTCCTTGAAAATTAGAATTGGGCAAAGTGAAGTCAGTGAAATTATTTTATAATTAATATTTTATAATTAATATAATAAATTATATTCACTGAAGACAGTGAAGAGATTAAGAAATGATTAAATAAAATATGAATAATGAAAAAAATAGAAGAGAAAGTGAAACATCTTATAAGAAAAACAACAGATTTGGAGAATAGATCAAGAAGAGAAAATATAAAAATAATTGGACTAACTGAAAGTTACAAGCAAAATAAGAATCTTGATACAATAATAAAAGAAATAATTAAAGAAAATTGTCCTGAAGCATTAGAAAAAGGGGGGAAAGTAGAAATTGAAAAAAATCCATTGATCACCACTTAAAAGAGTTCCTATGAGGAAAACTCATAGGAATATCATAGTCAAATTGCTAAACCCCTAGCTCAAGGAAAAATTATCAAAAGCATTAAGGTTAAAAAATTTAAATATGATGGTGCCACAATTAGAATTACACAAGACCTAGCAGCAGAGACATTAAAGGACTACAGGTCTTGGAACACAAACATATTGAAGAGCAAAAGAACTGGGGCTCCAGCCAAAAATATCGTACCCTGCAAAGTTAAGTACCAAGAAAATCCATGGGGAGCCAAGGACTTTCTAGGTCAGAGACCAACATTCTGTCTACTATGCTCAGAAGCCTATTATGGGATGATGGGTAAGGTGACTTTTTCTTTTAAAAAATTATTTTTAGAATTAGTATGTTTATCTTTAGAAAAATAATCTCCCTCTGCAACTATTTTTAGCACAGTACCTGGTACATAGTTGATGTTTAATAAATGGTTATTGCTTGCTTGATTGGACCAGCCCACCATGAGCAAATTAAAAAAAAATCCTTGAAAAATTCATTCCTTACTCTAGCAAAATGAATTCCCACTTTGGCCAAGTCTGAAAATTTATGTTTCTTTCTGCATTGCAAATTCTCCATCTCTGTATTAGAAGACAAGACAAACATGCTTAGGAGAAGCTTGTTTCAGTTCCATTCTTTTGATTTCCTGGCTTATCCTTATAGTGATCAGGGTTTCAGAGTTTTTCAAAGTTGTTTTTTTTTCTATAGTGTTATCATATAAGCTGTTCTCCTGGCTTTTCTCACTTGCTCACTCATAGAGGTCTTCCAAATTTCCTTTGAAATTGTCCCTTTCATCAATTTTTATAGCACGATGACATTCCATTTAATTTATTATGCCACAATTTGTTTAGTTATTCACCAGTAGGAAGATATCCCCATAGTTTCCAGTTTTTGTCTATCATGAAAAGAGCTGCAATAAATATTTTTGTTTATATAAATCCTTTACTTCTTTCTTTGATTTCTTTGGCTTATAGACCTACTTGCATGGATAAAGAACTGAGCCTCAAGTTAGGAAGTCTTGAGTTTAAATTTTGACCTCAGACACTTACTAGCTGTGTGACCTTGGGTAAGTCACCTCTGTTTTCCTCACTTTCCTCATCTGTAAAATGGGGATAAGATAGCACCTACTCCTAGGGTTGTTATGAGGGTGAAATGAGATAATTGTAAAATGCTTAGCATGGTGCCTAGTACATATACATAAATGTTTGCTATTATTGTTATAGCTAGGTATAAAGGTCATAGTTTGGAGAATAATTTTAATTGGACAATCTCCTAATGTGCTCACCTTTCTGAACCTTTCTAACTCCCATTACATACCTAATGTTTGAGTTGAGATATATCACTAATGGTACCCCAGTTTTGTCCAGCCTTTGTACATTCCCATAGGCTATTCTCCATCCCTGGAATTCAGACCTTCCTCAGATACTGCCACTACCATGAAGCCAGCCTTCATCACCTGAGGCTCAAACGATTGAGATAACCTGCTTATTGTAGCAGCATCCCCAGGGTGTCTGCCAACACAGGTTCCTAGATCTACTTTTCTAAAGGAAAGCAACTCAAAACCAAACATATATCACATACCTAGTTCAGGGGGAAAAGCCAACACCCTGAACTTCAGAGAATACAAACAAAATGCAAACAAGTTACAAGCAGCCAGAGAAAAAGATCAGCAGATGGGCTTCCAATGTTCCTGCCTAGCTGCACAGTTCTTATCTTGTTCAGTGGCTGAATTCTGAACTCCTCCCGCAGGAGGCAGCTGCTCCTGACTTCTGCCCCAATCCTGATGCAGGCAGCTCACCATTCCTGCTCTCACCTCATCAAAGTAAGCATGCAGGTGGTTCTGTGTTCCTGTTCCATGGCTCCACAGAGTCACAGTTACCCCAAACTGGGAAACAAACAATTATCCCAGCCCCCATACTTTCCTTTTAGTTTGCAGATCCTGTTCATGATGCCATTTGTAGCAGCAAGCACCCTAACATATCCAGGGTGGCTGCCAATACAGGTTCCTAGATCTGCTTTTCTAAAAGAAAGCAACTCAAAATGGGTTAACAATTTTACTTTAATGGAGCATATATCATTCACTTAGTTCAGGGGAAAAAGTCAACACCCTGAACTTCAGAGAATACAAATAAAATACAAACAAGTTACAAGCAGAAGTTATAAGCAAACAGAGAAACAGATCAGTAGACAGGCTTCCAACTGTCTGACCATTACATCCATACCTAGTCGGTTACCAGAGAGCGAAGCACCAATATCTGGGTTTTCAAAGCTGGAGGGCTCAATGGCTGCCCAGAGTCTCATCTGGTTAAATCACACAACTCTTCTCAAAGTAAGCCCCAAAGCAAAACATCACATCAGGGTATATATAGCCTTCTGGCTCAGAGAATGTCACAATCCTCTTGACCCACGGCCCAATCACAAAGCAACAAGGTGTGGGCATTCCTGAAAAACAAGCCAACCACCACAGGTTCCGTGTGACCACATTCAGCCTATTGGGAGGCAGAGTATATTTTCAAATCAAGGAAGGCTCTCAGAGTCACTTAAGCCTAGCCAAGGGGCAGGGAAGATCTTCAGATTCATTCCAGTAACACTGGTGAAGCCTCTCCCCACTCCAGCTCACCCTTCACTCAGCTGTCAAAGTCATCTTGCTAAAGCTCAGTTCTGATCATATCACACCCCCTGCCCATTCAAGAAACTCCAGGGGCTCTCTATAACCTACAGGATCAAATTTTAAATCCTCTCTTTATTGCTCAAAGTCCTTTATAATCTGCCTCCCTTCCTTAGCCTACGCCCCAACGTTTCTACTTTTCTTATACTTTACACATCACCCCTTCACCTACTCTGCAATCCAGTGATACTAGCCTCCATCATCCATGTTCAGGCTTTTTCATGGGCTGTCCTTCATTCCTGGTATGTTCTTCCTCCTCATCTCCATCTCCTGGTCTTCCTGGCTTCCTTCAAGTCCCATCAAAAATCCCACCTGCAGGAAACGTTTCCTGATCCCTTTAAATTCTAGTGTTCTAGTGTCTTTTCTCTGTTTATTATTTCCAATTTATCCTGTTCATAACTTTTCTTTTGAGTGGGGAGGCCAGGGCAATTGAGTTTATGTGATTTGCCCAAAGTCACATGGCTAGTAAGTGTCAAGTGTCTGAGGCCGGATTTGAACTCAGGTCCTTCTGACTCCAGGGCCGGTGCTCTACTCACTGCGCCACCTAGTGGCCCCTTGTTCTTAGCTTATTTGTACATAGTTATTTGAATGCTATCTTCTCCATTAGACTGTGAGCTCCTTTTTAACCTTTCTTTGTATCCCTGGTACATAATAGGCACTTAATAAATGTTTATCGATTGACCGATGATCACCTCCTGAAATCTTCCTCTACTATAAAGAATCAGTCCAGACAGCACCTCTTCTCAGGCAGTGATGTGGCACAGTGAGTAGAGCACTGGCCCTGGAGTCAGGAGGACCTGAGTTCAAATCTGGCCTCAGACACAACCCTTATTAGCCGTGTGACCTTGGGCAAGTCACTTAACCCCCACTGCCCTACCTTCCCCCCTCCAAAAAGAAAAAAAAAAGAAGATAAGTCTGTGAAGTCTTTTCTCTCCTCACTCTCCCCCCATTTGAAGACATTTCTTCCCCTCTCAGATTTTCTTAGAGCATTTTTCTTCAAGATTATGTCCTAATACAGTGCTCTGTATATGATAGCCACTTAATAAATGAACTGATTGAGAGGAGGGAATACTATGGCTGTGCAACCCTGTCCCCGAACACATGGCAGCTCTCCAGATACTTAAGGTTTTTAGACAATCTGTCAGCATCTTCAGTTTGAGTACAGAGCCCTATACCCACATTAAATCCTAGGATAAGAAACTTTGCTAAATGTGTCCAGCTTAGGTAATATCTTAAAACTGGTTGGTTCTAAGTGAAAGATAAATGAAGTAGTGATCCCAGGCTTAGGACACCATGATCTTGGTCTGTGAAGACATAGTAAGTGAGATGGTCCCCAGAACATGCTCCTTTGTCCTATTATAAGGAAAATATCTTTTGTGTCCATTGAGTGGGCAGCTAGGTGACCCTATGGGTAGAGTCAGGAAGACTCCTCTTCCTGAGTTCAAATCCAGACCATGACACTTACTAGCTGTGTGACCCTGGGCAAGTCACTTCACCCTGTTTGCCTCAGTTTCTTCATCTGTAAAATGAGCTGGAGAAGGAAATGGCAAACGTCTCCATTGTTTCTGCCAAGAAAACCCCCAAAAGGGATCATGAAGAATCATAAATGACTGAAAATGATTGAAACGACAAGTCCTTTGAATATTATCTATACTTCATGGTAAATTACTCCAAATTTGAGATACTAGAAACAAATTGCCATCATTCTCTCTGTTTCTATTCCCTCCCCCAATTCAGTTCAAAAGCATTCATTAGGTAGGTGGCTAGCATGTAAAAAGGAATAGTGAAATGCAATTATACCATGTCAATAGCATTGCCCTGACCCACCAGCATAGGAATTCTGTGAAAAATGGAAATGTGTTAGTCCATCACGGCCTATTCTTTTTTTTCTTTTTGGAGGGGGAAGGCAGGGCAATTGGGGTTAAGTGACTTACCCAAGGTCACACGGCTAGTTAGCATTAAGTGTCTGAAGCCGGATTTGAACTCAGGTCCTTCTGACTCCAGGGTCAGTGCTCTATTCACTGTACCACCTATTCTTGATGAAGCTGTGAAGGCTTTTAGTAATTGTTGCTTCCCTAGGTGCTCACCAGTCATCCCCATGTGTTCTAGAATGTGGCTCACCACAGATGTCTAGCTCCCTTATCTGTAGTCTGGGTATTCTCCTCTCTTGCCATTCTTGAAACTTGGGAAATCTGTCCTCCAAGTTTTATAGCTCTTCTCTTAAGATCCATGAAAGTTTACTGACTAAAGCTTGGTGATCTCCTCTGCCAATTATTTTAGCACTCTCAGATGAAGAAAGGAAGGAAAGAAGTGCTTATTAAGTGTCTGTTATATACCAGACTGTTAAACACTTTACAAATATCTCCTTTGATCCTTACAACAACCCCAAGAGGTAGGCACTGTAATTATCCCCATTTTGCAGTTGAGCGAACTGAGGCAGAGAGTAGCTTGCTCAGAGTCACACAGCTAATAACTGTCTGAGGCCAAACTTCAACTCAGGTCTTCCTGACTCCAGTCCCAGTACTCTATCTACTATGCCATCTAGCTGTCTCACCTGCAAGTCCTCCATGGTTGGTGACCTGAACTCATTGGGGGCAGGTAGATATTGCCTGATGGTTTTCTCATCTTTCTTGGGTTTTTCTCCCTGTTACCCCTTTTTAAAACATCCTTCCTGGTCCAAATATCATTCTCCTTGCAATAGATAACCAAAGCATTTAGTAATTCTGTCTTCTTCCTATGATTCTTTATCATCATCCCATCCACACCAACCAGTAACCCAGTCCCTTCATTGAGCCTTCTCTTCTCATTGACTTTGCTTTAAAAAAATCCTTTTTGCTGTCCTTGGAGTGTATTGCCAGCTTGAGTTCGTTCTGGGCTTTAACATTCCTGGGACAATTCTCACAGCACCATATAAGGTGTCTGTATTCATCTTTGGTTACTTACCCTTGCTCCTATCTTCTATGAACATTTTTAAAAAATCTGAATATGCTATTAAGTTCTCTGTGCCTCCATATTAATCTCTTTAGACCAGAAGTTCTTAACCCGCATGCCATCCATCCATAGATTTCAAGGGGTTCATGAATGTAGATGTGAAAAAAAAATTATGTCTTTATTTCAATGGAATTGATTTCATTTGTCATCCCATGTATTTTATTTTATGCATCTAAGACATTCTGAGAAGGAGCCCATGGGCTTCACTAAGCAGGCAAAGGGTTCCATGAAACAGATAAGGTAAAAAACACCTTCTTTAGACTACCTTTATTTTTTCCTCATTAAGATTTCTTGTGTCTTCAGAATTTTACTCTGGAAAATTTACAATCCCTCTTGGGATGGCTTCTCTTGTAAAATATGAGGCCATTGGGTCCAACAATCACTCCTTTGACTCCTTTGATACCTATTCCCCCAAATTTAGGGTACACCTCCCCTGATTTCAAATCTAGGGCTCTTACTACTAAGCCATGTGCTTATACTATCTGTCCCACTGGTTTTGATGAAGAAAGTATGTTGAAAACTGAATGTGCTTTAGAAATAGGAGTCCTCATCATCATTTTTATTCTATAGCCTTTTCTCGGGTCAATACTCAGAGCCTTTCCTGCCTGGTAGGAGATGCTAGAGCTTGTGGTCTGCAGGCATAGCTCTGGAAATCCTAGGGTCACTGCCAGGCCATGGGGAGATAGCAGAGAAAGATTCAAGTAGAGGATGCAAAACAGGTTCTTTGCCAAAAGGCCTAAACCCCTCAATTCTGTTGGTGATTTATACCTATAAAGTGTTGCTGGCATTTTTGCAAGCCAGCCTCTGGGCCTGGGGAGAACTCAGCAGAGTGTCTGCAATTTTTACAAATAACATGCTTCTCTTTGCCAGGATAACTGCACATATCTGGTGCCATTAGCCAAGGATTTGAAACAGCTTTATTTCTAAATGGAGCTGGTATTTGACTTCAGAGAGCAGAAGCGTGTCTGGGTGTGAATGGCACAAACACAAAGAAATTGGGGTGAGAAGTGAAATGAATGAGTCCTATGTGACTAGAACCAACATCTTTATAGCAGTTCCTAAGCATCCTTCCACAGGATTCCCTGGTCTGTTTAAATTGTAGGCACAAAGGCACCCTGGAGAGGAAGTCAGGAGGCCTGGGTTCTAATCTTTCTTCCACTAACTAAAATGTGACCTCGGTCATACTTCACTTCGCTGTCTTAGAGATTGTGTGGTCTATTGGAAAGAGTGCTGGGATACTGGGTTCAAATGATGGCTTTTGTAATTGCCAAATTTATGATTTTGATCAAGTTACTTCCTCTCTCATTCAGCCTCAATTTTCTTCTCTGTAAAATGGGCATAATAATATTCTCATTGTAGAATCATTGTGAGAAAATGGTTTTTCTATCTTAAAGTGCTCTATCAATGGGAAATATTATCTTGTCAAACCCCCTCATTTGGCAGAGAAAGAAACTAGGGCCCCCTTTACTTTAAATAGACTATGATCCAGATTTGATTTAGAGAATATTGATGATTTCTGCTTAAATTAATCTACAAAATATATAGGTATAGTTTTGGTCTGAATTGGCTTACTGGGTGTTTTTGTTTTTTTAAGTTAGTACAATTGCTGGGGAAAAAACAACTTAAATTCAAATGTATTTTGTTATTTAAAAAAACAAAAAAACAATGATTCAATAAATGTTGAGGCTTGGTTTGGCAAATTAGCCTAGTACCCCTCAGTCTGGAGGTCATGGATTAACATGAAAAAATGTTTCAAAGATCAGAGATCGTGGGCATTTTTCTGTATGATAGCTTTTAAGTAAAGAGTTATTGCTTTCTCTAAAGGAGTCAGGGAAACCTGAAGTTGAGGGGGTGAATGTCAAGGTCATTAAAAATTTAATTTTTTCTGAGTCATTTGAGACAGCATAGTATAATAGGTACAGAACTGGCCTTGGAGTGAGGAATAACTGATTTTAAGTCCTGTTTCCCCCCCCATACCAGTTGTGTCACAATGGGAAATAATATGTAAATGCCTGGTCTTGGAACCAGGAATGTCAGAGTTCAAATCAGGAGTATACAGGAGCTAGCTCCAACCTGCTCAGGAGATCCCATTGTTAAATTTTTCATGTGAGCATTCACATCTTAGAATTCAGGAAATGCTACAAATTAGGGCTTGATTTATTATTTTGTTGATGGTCTTGACTTTAAAAAGTGATAGAGAAAATGGTAATAATGCAGATTAAGTTTAAAAGCATGTCAGTGATTTTTTTTCCCCAGAGAGCCAGCTGTTAATCATTTAATAGCATATCCATAATTCAAGATTCCTTCATGTACTTTGTGGCCATAGGAAAATTAGTAGTGTATGGAAAGGAGAAAGGTTGCTCAGTGGATAGAGCATCAGGACTGGAGTCAGGAAAACTCTTCTTCAGTTCAAATCTGACCTCAGATATTTACTAGCTGAGTGACCTTGGGCAAGTCACTTAACCCTATTTGCCTTGGTTCCTCATCTGTTAAATGAGCTGGAGAAGGAAATGGCAAAACCATTCCAGTATCTTTGCCAAGAAAACCCCAAATGGGGTCATGAAGAGTCAGACAGGACTGAAATATGACTGAACATCAATTACTACTTCTTTTTCTTTTTAAAAATCCATCATTACAATTTACCCCATATAGTTATTCTTGCAGATGCACAAGCCTGAAGAAAAATTCCTTGGGCTAAATTTCCATTGCCATCCAGCACATTATGTATCAAGGATTTTTATTTCACCCTTTGCAGCTTCCAAAATAGATTTGTCATTTTAAAGCAATTAGGACACCAGGCTCAAGATTCTTGATCCTAAATGGAGTGTTTGTGTCATGCCATGCCCTGGTTAGGTATGCAACGGTGCCTTTCTGGGCCTTGCTCTCCTTCTGGAAAAGGGACATTAGCTAGCATGAGACATTAGCTTGCTCCAGCCAGTCAATCAGTCTGTCTAAGTGATTTAAATACTGTAGTCCTTTTCACAGGCAAACACTGTTCCATGAAACTATGCGCTGTGGGTACTGAATAGTATGTGGTCTCCCTGATTCTGTCCTCCCCATCTAAAAGTCAACTTTTATTTAGTACTTATAATGTGACAAGCAGTATGCTAAGTGCTTTACAATCATTATCTCATTTAATTCTCACAGCCCTGGGAGGTGGGTATTTTTCTTCTTCCCATTTTATTGATGACACAGACAGAGGGTGTCCTGTCTAGAAAGTGTCTGAGGCCAGATTTGAACTTAGGTAAGATGATCCCAAGCTTGGCACTCTATCCATTGCACCACTTGATTGCACTCCAAGGTCCTGAAGCAAATGACTTGGGGAAAAACTCTGCCTGGGGGGAAGAAGACCTGGGTTCTGTTTCTGTCCCAGTCAACTACTGTTTAAGTAACTCTGGGTAAGTAACTCTTGATCCATGGGGATCATTAGTTTCCCCCATCGCTAGGCTTCAAGATCTTCTGTAGTCTCCAAGGTCCCTCCTAGCTTCCCCTACTGTGGATCTATGCTCAAAACTCTTTAATGACTTTCAGATGAAATAAGTAATTAGATCTGGAAGTGAGACAAGAAGAAATTGCATGATTTATCCATAGGCTTAGTTCTTTTGCAAAGTTTGCAAAAAGGTAATTGGATGGTGTCAATCCAGCCTAAAAAGTAGGTTGGGATCTGTACCCCCTTCCTATACTGAAGACACTGGTAGTTATAATGTCCCCTGAAGGCCACTTTCCCAGCTCAGCACCCACATACTGTAGAGTTCATCCCCAGTGGGGTGAATACAGCTATCCCTTCCACTTTGTGGGGGTTAGCACTCCCTCCACCCTCACCCTAAGAGCTGGAATATCTGTGTAAAATTTTTTGGCCCTACCTATGTACCAGAGAAGAAGCCTGAATTTTTTCTTTTTCTTTTATGGGGTGTTTCCAGTAAGATTTGGGTTATTTGGTCATAGGCTATCTGTGGGTCGATGGTAAGTAAAAATACTATTCATTTTTTAAATGAATTTCTGAGTTCCTCAACTTTTTCTGTGCTGGCCTTCATGTGTTATCTGTGGCTTCTGAAAATATCCCCCCAAATTCCCGTTTAATTTCTTATTCTCACCCCTGATATATTGAAACCATGATGGGGAAAGTTACTATGTGGAAAGAATAACTGGATTACCCCTGGGTCCCAGGTACCCTGTGAGTCTGCACTCCTAAAACTATAAATCACAAGCTATATAGCACTTACCAAGTCAGTGGACACAATTAGCTTAAAGTAGCATGATACAGCCAAAAAGAACTCTGGGCTTGATATCAGGGATCTGGGTTCAAATTCTGACTGTCACTTACTACCCTGTGTGACCTCAGGCAAGTTATTTCCCTTTTCTAGCCTAAATTGTATTATTTGCAAAATGAAGGGACTAGACTAGGTGGTCTCAAAGGTCTTTTTCAGTCTTAAATCTACAATCCTATGAAAGTAAAGCATTTATTAAGATGGGAGGGTAAGAATAGTAGCTACAAAAACCATGCCCTGAAGGGGGATGCACTTAACATGCACTTCTACCTGCATTGCACTCTGCCACTATGCAGTGTTGCTAAGAAGAAAGGCCATCTACATAGAGCACACTGGTCTATACTTCCTTTAGTATATAAATACCTGTTTGCATGCTGTCTCCCCCATTAGACTGCAAGCTTCTCAAGAGCAGAGACTGTTTTTTGCCTTTTTATGTATCTTTAGTGCTTAGCATGGTGCCTGACACATAGTAAGGGCTTAATAAATTCTATCTGACTATTTATTATTGCTAAAGACTTTAACTCAATTGCACACTCCCAGCTGTTAAATATACCTACCAAACATATATAAAATTGACCCAAGTATAGTGAGAACATTACAGTATTCAACATGGAAAACTATTTTTTGTTAAAATACCACTGTTTTGTTAAAATACTACCAACACAATGTCACAAGCAATTGGTGGAAAACTTGTCATCTTTCAGGTAAACAATTTATGCCTGTTGTTTTTCTCCCTAGCTTAAATCCATGATCATTTTTCTTAATTAGAAGTAAGCATGGTTTCCAAGTTAAAAAGGGAACTCTCCCAAAATATCTTATTAATTACTTCCATGAACAATATCAAATTATGAGGCTTTATTGAAAAATACATCAAACAGCTTCTCCTTCTCATGGAATCTTTATCCAATGATATCAAATGTCATGCCCCAAGGGAAAGGGAATAAACATTCATATAGTACCTACTAAGTGCCAGATACTGTGCTAAGTGCTTTTTACAAATGTCTCATTTGGACTCAATAAGTATAAAATTCTTAATGTAGGCCAAAAAAATAATAAAGACTGAATTTGGGTGTCAGATTGAATCAAAAGATGAAGGAGATACATATATCTTGGTTTTCTCCAAGCAAGGTAAATTTTGGGCATAAATCTATATAAGAAAAGGCTGCGGTTGTGTATATTCCGAGACTTAATGGCATCCTCAAATCAAAGCTCAATTGTAATGACATGTTTGAGGCATTAACTACACAATATAATTCTTAACATGCACTTTTGGAACTACTAAGTGGACTATAATAGATTTGGAAAGTGTCCTAACAAAAAACATACTGTATAAATGAAACAAATGTCCCATCATCCTAAGGCAAGTATGGAAAGATTAATACTTCCCGGTCAAAAAAGGAGGAGGAGGATTGTTAGATATTTTCAGAGTACATGAAAAACAGGTTAAAACTTCAATGAGCAATAGCAATGGCTTCCAATAGGTACGGGCTTTTTGATTTGTCAAATGTAATTGAAAATTGTTTGCCTCCAGATAGAGCTTATGAAATGACTGAGATCCAAGAATGGAATCAAAAGGCCCTCTATGGACAGCACCCACATGAGTTCAACCAACAACATGCTAACAAAGAACATTAAGAAATAGCTGGGTCATGAGAATTTTAAACATAGAAATGGAGGGGTTTATGATGGCAATTCAGGATCAATTCATTGCTGCCAGAAATTACAGATTTGTTACCCTTAAGGAGCTTGGACTTTTTAATCAATGCAAAGTATGCTAAGAAAGAGAAGAAACTGCAATTAAAAAAAATTAAAAAAATATTTTATTTCCCGAAATTACATGTAAGACAATTTTTAACAATCTTTAAAATAATGAGTTCTAAATTCTCCCCCTCCCTCCTTTCCCTCCTCTTGATGTAGTGGGCAATCTCATACAGTATTTTTTCCCATCCAATCATGTAAAACATATCTCCATATTAGCCATTTGATGCAAAAAAAAATAATCAAAATTAAAGAAATTGAAAAATAAAAAAAAGAGTAGAAACTGCACCATAACACTTTAAGCCACAACAATTTAGCACTTACCACATACCTAGCAAAACAGAACCTAGGGCTTATAATTATACATTAGAAGCTCTCTAACTTTCCCAAGGGGCAGCTAGGTGACACAGTGGATAGAGTGCTGGGAAATGAGTCAGGAAGACTCATCTTCCTGAGTTCAAATTTGATCTCAGACACTTACTAGCTGTGTGACCCTGGGCAAGTTGCTTAATCCTGTTTGCCTCAGTTTCCTCATTTCTAAAATGAGCTGAAGGAAATGGCAAACCTCTCCGGTATCTCTGCCAAGAAAACCCTAAATGGGGTCATAAAGTGTTGGACAATGTTGAAATGACTGAACAACAATAATCTTTCCCAAATAACAAAGCCCCATTCTACAATATAGGCCTTAGAATCTTCTGGTGAATTAAAAAAACAAACTGCATTGGAACCATTAAATTTAAAGAATCCATTAGATTGTAATCTCCTTGAGGACAGGAATTATCTTTTTCCTCTTTGAATCCCCAGCACTTAGTATGGTGCCTGGCACATGAGATACTTAATAAATAGTTATTGATTGATTAAACTAAACCATTATTCCAGACAGAACTGTTGCCCACAAGTGCTTGGAGATAGCATTGATTGATAAAAATTTAAGGACAAAATTTTAAATAAATGACACAACAATATGTACTCATAATCTCCAAGCTGCATTGGAATGGAACCTGTAGCCTCAAAGGCTGTATTCGGTCTTCTAGGTCCTCAGGTGTGGCCCTTTGACTGAATCCAAACTTCACAGAACAAATCCCCTTAATAAAAGGATTTATTCTGTAAAATTTGGACTCAGTCAAAAGGTCAAACTTGAGGATCTAGAAGGCCACATGTGGACTTGAGGCCACAGGTTCCCCACCCCTGGAAAAAAAAAAAAAACATCTTCCCAAAGATGTTTCAGTGAACCTAAAGAAGGTAAGCTTATATCTCAACACTTTTATTTAATTGCAAAAAGCAGTTATTTTTCTGAACTTTGCTACAGTCTGCAGAACATTATGAAATAATGATGGTAGGATAGTGACTTGTCCCAGCACCATTTCTACCTGAATGCCATAAAAAAAATGAGGAAAGATATAAATAATGACAGCCACAATGATGATGATGACGATGATGAAATTGTTCTTCTTGCTTCTTTACAATCCCTTGGCTTTCTCCTGTCACAGTCTGTGACTCTGCTCTTCCTAGTAATATCTATCTCATTCTGTGGCCTCTCTTTGAGACTTATTTACGCCTTCACTATTATACCAATGTTATCAAACTCAAGTAGAAATGATCTCTGATTGTTGCATGTCGATTTAGAAAGCCACAAATCAACATTATCTTTGTTGTATTTTATTTTTATTTATTTTGTTTAACAGTTCCCAAATACATTGTAATCTGGTCATGCTTCTGCTTGGTACCTGGGAGTTTGAAACCTTTGCTGTATCCTGTGTTGTATAAATCTATAGGGCATGCATTGTCCTAATTTTGGTCTTAGTTTGATGCAAAGGGGAGTGACTCTCCTGCTGTTACTTGAGGTGAGGATCTTATCACTTACCATTTTGATTCCTGCCCCCCCCCATTACCAGTTTGATTTTAAGCATGATAATTTCAAGTTAGTTTAATCTCATATATAACTTGGTTGTTGTTGTTGAGTCATTTCTTTTTGTGAATCCATTTTTTTGTCTTTGGGTTTTTGGGGAGCAAAGATACAGGAGTGGTTTGCCATTTCCTCCTCCAGTTTGTTTTACAAGTAAGGAAACTGAGGCAAACAAGGTGAAGTGACTTGCCCAGGGTTGCACAGCTAGTAAGTGTCTGAGACTGCATTTGAACTCAAGAAGAGGAGTCTTCCTGACTCCAAGCCCAGTGCACTGTGGTGCCACCTAGCTTTCCTCATCAGCTGGGACCACCATCCATTTACTTGTAGTCTACAAATCACCAAATAACCATCATGAACTTAATCATTTCATTAATTGTTCCTTATGTTGTTAGCAATAGCCTCATAAAAGAAAGGGATCAGAGATTAGACCTATCCTTTCATTAGATAGGGAAGTCCCTGATAAGTAAGCTCCCTCCACTAAAGGCGGTCAGCACCTCCCTGTCTTAGAATGGTGTAGGTTATCAAGAAGTTAAGTGACTAGCCAAAAGGGTCACACAGCCAGAATTTGTCAGAGCAGGATGTGAGCTGGGGTCTCCATGGTTCTGAGGCTAATTCTCTATCAACTACACTTCCCGTGAAACAGAATATGAAATATTGCTGCCTGGTGGTCATTACTTACAGTTTTTAATTAGAGCCATCAGAGGTGGCTAAGTAGCTGTAGAATAAAAAACAAACAAAAACCCAAACTCTAGTTATAATCCTGCCTCAGAGGATTACTTAGCTTGTGTGACCCTCACCAAGTCATTAAAGCTTTTTCTTCTCAGTTTCTCATCTGTAAAATGGGGATAATAATAGTACTTCCTTCCCTAGGTTGTTGTGAGGATAAAATGAGATAATATTTGTAAAGTACTTTGCAAACTTTACAATGTTGTATAAATGCCAGATCTCACCCTCATCATCAAATCAAACTAAAATGAACTTGAATCAGTCTTTTTACTTTGTGGGCTCATCCTAGTGAAAGTGACCAGATTCCAGATATTCAGATAGAGGATATAGGAGCCAAAGAGAAACAGAATAATTCAAACAGAGTGTGACAAGACAGAGTCATGAGCAAAAAAAAAGTGCTTGAGATCTTGTGGGGCTTAAAGGTTTGCAAAGCATGTTGTACCCATGATCTCATGTGGTCCCTACAGGAACCCTCTGAGTTAGATGTGACAAGTATTATGATCTCTTTTATACCATGTTTCCCCGATAATAAGACCTATCCCGAAAATAAGCCCTCCCCTTACTGTGTAAGATTCCTCTAAAATAAGCCCTCCCCCGAAAATAAGCCCTATTGAGATTGCTGCTGTAGTGAAGGTGATCCCCTGCGCTACACGCTACATTACGGTACCCTCTGTATGCACCGT